>NW_026897613.1:0-330000 GCF_033153095.1 Gastrolobium bilobum
AACCTGTACAATAGAACAAACAGTGGCATATAGAAGAAACTATAATGCGCACATTAAAACATCAAGAGAAAGATATACTAACACAAAGTAACTAAAAAGAAAAATACGAAACAGAAAAATAAACTAATATACAAGATCTCCATTAGCAAGGAGATAAACTCAACCCTCCATGTCATCCCCCTCAGCAACGTGGGATGACTCAGCAAATGGAAGGTCTGGTGGTACTGGTTGCCTTGGTGTATGAGACCACTATTCCCAGATTTGCTCCAAACCATGGAGCCATGTTAAGAACTCTTTGAAATTTTGATTTTTCCGAGAGATAGAGACTCGGTGTCTCTTGTCAAACTTCAGCTCTTGATGTCTCTTCCAACTTGTATCAAAGAGTTTCACTACCTCCTTTCTTAATACCTTCTTCATTATAGGATGACGCCTCCTTTTGGATTTCCTCCCATGTTTGTCATCATCCTCATTGGGGATTTTGTTGGTATGGGAAGAGGGTTTATTTTTCAATTCAGTTTCCTCTTCCTTCAATGCTTCAATCACCGCCTCCTTATTAGTCAAGAAGACATTTTTCTGAGGTTGAGGAAGCTCCTCCAATTCCACCTTTATGGCACCATCTTCCTTGGCATCATCCGTTGCACTTTGTTTTTCTTTTACTTCAAGGCTAAAACAATCATCTTTGTGAGAAGACTGTTTTAGAGAATCAAAGACATTGATGGTAACGGTCTCATCATTCATTCTTAGCTCAAGCTTCCCCTTTTCAACATCAATTAGTGCCCGAGCAGTGGCCAAGAAAGGTCTACCCAACAAAAGAGGCATTTCAACTCCCCCTTCCATATCCAACACTACAAAATCAGCAGGAAAGATGAACGTGTCTACCTTCACAAGAACATCTTCAATAATACCACTGGGCTTCCTCAAAGACTTATCAGCAAGCTGAAGAGATGCCAAAGTGGGTTTCAACTCGGTGATCCCCAAGGAATTACAAATAGAAAGGGGCATCAAATTAATGCTAGCCCCTAGATCACATAATGCTCTGCCAATTTTTTTTGTTACCAATTTCAACAGAAATATTGAAGCTCCCTGGATCATGACGCTTAGGCGGGAACTTCTTTGTAATAATAGCACTACACTCCTCAGTGAGTGTCACCGTTTGGCATTCTTGCAACTTGTGCTTTCTTGATAACAAATCCTTCATGAACTTGGCATAATTTGGCATGCTAGCCAAGGCTTCAGCAAAAGGGATATTGATATGCAATTTCTTGAATATATCAAGAAACCTTCCATAATGTTGCTTCTGATCCTCCTTCTTGAATCTGTCAGGATAAGGTGCTATGGCTCTCACATATTCAGGACTCAACTCAAACTTCTTCTTTTCAACTGGCTTCTCCACTTCAGCAGGTTTTTTAATTTCTTTTTCTGGCTCCTTAACCTCCTTTAGCTTCTTTTCAGCTTCCATATTTATTCTCGGCTTTTCTGGAGCTGCTACCACTTTTCCACTTCTAGTTGTGATAAACATACAATCCTCCTTGGGATTTGTAACTGTGTTACTAGAAAAAGTACCTGGAATTCTTTCTGAAACTTGCTTTGCCAATTGGCCTATCTGATTCTCCAGGTTCTTTATGGAAGCATTTGTATTTTTGTAGTTAACTCTAGTCTCTTCCATAAAGGTATTAGTGGTCTGAGCCATCTCATTCGAAGTCTTGGCCATTTGTGCAAAGGCTTTTTCCCACTCAGCAGGCTCTCGTTGTTGATTCTGTGAAGGCTGATTATAAGTATTAGATTTGAAATCCATGCCAACTCCCTGAGCTCTCCGCTGAAAATTGTTACTACCACCAGAAAAATTCTGATTTCTCTGAAGATTTGGCTGCTGAGGGCGCTGGTCATACCATATACCATTCACCTGCATTTGTTGAGGTGAATCAGAAGAAGCAAGAGATGGGCATTCATTAGGAGCATGACTGTCCGTACAGTAGTCACAGACAAAGGCAACAGACTGAGCTTGAACTCCCGCGATCTGCATCTTATCAAGCCTGGAAGTCAAACTAGCCATTTGTTGAGCTAGCAATTTATTTTCAGCCAGAACTGACTCATTACCTTCTAGATGAAGGCTACCTTTCTTAGACTTTGAAGATACCCCTTGATTTTCATTCCTGGCCATCCTCTCTATCAGCTCTAGAGTTTCATTCGCCCTCATGGTTTTAATAGTACCACCAGCTGCACCATTCAAAACCATTCTATCTTCAGGTGTGATGCCATTGAAAAATATTCTGACTTGATTACCAGCAGTCAAATTATAATGAGGGCACCTCCTCATCAAGTCCTTGAACCTGTTCCAGGCTGCACACAATGTTTCACCCTCAGTTTGAGTGAAGTTGGTGATATCATTCACCATTTGATTGTATCTCTCCATGGAAAAGAACTCTGCAAAGAACTTTGTAGACAAATCCTCCCATGTAGCAATGCTCCGTGCAGGCTGCCTCTCCAGCCAGCTAAGTGCTTCTCCCTTTACAACAAAAGGGAATAATCTCAACCGGATAGCATCATCAGACACCCGAGGGTGCTTGGTTGAGTCACATATCATTAAGAACCGGTTTATGAACCTGTGAGGATCCTCATGCTCCTCTCCTCCAAATTGAACTCTCTCCACCAACTGAATTATGGAAGACTTCAACTCCCAATTATTGTCAGCAATATTCGGTTGGACAATACTTGAATTAGGCCTGTTGAAGGCTGGAGTGAGGATGGTATCCATAAGTGGATTTTCAGCTTCATTATTCGCTGCCATGGTTGGGATTTCAGGTGCTTCTTCAGATTGAGCACTTGGCACTTTTGATTTCCTCTGAGCAAGTCTCTTGTTTCGCCTTTCAAACCTTGTAATTTCAGGATCAAATAACAATTCTGTAGGATCAACCTTGCCTCGCATAAAACTTCAAGAGAAGATTAGTAGCAATGTTCAAAACAATTTAAAACAAGAACAGAAGAAAATAAAATAATCACAAAAAGAAAGAAAAATCTTGAAATTCAAGATTATAAGATATAAGAAATCACAATCCCCGGCAACGGCGCCAAAAACTTGATGCTCACCGGCAAGTGTACCGATCGTTCAAGTAATAAAGTGATAAGTAAGTTATCGTCTCCACAGGGATTGTGAGCGAATACCTTATAAACGTCCTTTCAAGATATAAAACCCAAGTGATTTGAAGAACAATAGAAATTAAAGACAAAGACGTATTTTTGTATTTTAAAAATAAGAGAATGATGCAAAATGATTTGGATAAAAATATGAGAAATATTGTAGCTAGAGCGCACTCACCTTATGATCCCCACTTCTTACTTTGGATTGATTCACAATATTTATTCATATAATTACTCGGATAAATTATTATCTAAAAATATTTATTAGTTAACCCTCAATTCCTTGCAAGGTTAACCCTTTAATCCCCAATTGGAACCCCAATTCCTTGCAATGTTCCTCATGGTATTAAGCAATGAACGCAATAATTTAAGCATCCGCAATTAAATACACATCTATTCCTAGCATGCATACCAATTGTTGTCATACCCCCTTTCAAGATGAAAACCCCAATATTCCTATCTAGGGTTCTAACCCTCAAACTATTCCCAACTATCAGATTGATTAGTTCTAATAAAGAGAATAGGAAATACGCACAAGGTAGAGACAAAGATAATTATACAAATGAATAAAACAAAATCAATCCATCGTAACACAAGGGTTCACATAGGGCTCGTGACCCTAACTACAATAAAAGAGAATTAGCCAAGCATAATCATGGCTAACAATAATCCAATATTCCAAAGCATAAAATTACAGAGAAATAGATGAAGAAGAAGAACTGTGGAAGAATCCTTCTGAGCTCTGTCGTCGGTCTCCTTCTGAAGAAATAGGTCTGAATTGTCTCCAATGTCTTGGAATGGTGGAGGACCACCCTTTAAATAGGCAACTGGTCAATCAGGTTATAATCTTTGAATTTAATTTCCTTAATTTTTCATTTTGATCATAATTCCACAATTCAAGGATTGCATTCATGACGCCCGCACGATCAGCGCCAAATCCGTGACTCCACAAATCAAGGACAGCATTCATGGCACCCGCACGATCAGCGCCAAATCATTTCCTTGTTTTCTTTCAAATTTCGAATTTCTTCACCTTTTAACCTAATTTCTGTGCAAAGTCTCCTATTTATAAGACTCTTTTTCTTCTTCCAAAAATACCCTCGTGGAATCGCGTCAACAGGCTTTTTATAATTTTGTAATTTTCACTTCTTTTACCTGTAAAAACACAACCAATAGGTGAGAACTATAATTGAAAAGAAAGAATCAATATAATTAGCAAATATGTATTTAAATTGATCTCTTATGACCCAATTCTTATCAATTTTAACATGGAAAAATCACACTTGACAGAGGCACATCAGTGCTTTTGCCACGTTTAAAAAATTTTGCAATATGGTTCACACTCAATTTCAATCTACTGTTCGCACTCTTCAGTCTGATAATGGCTCTGAGTATCTCAACTCCTACTTCACCGAATACCTAACCACTAAAGGCATTAAACACCAAACCTCATGCCCATACACACCCCAACAGAATGGCCTTGCTAAGTGAAAAAATAGACACCTTCTTGAAGTTGTTCGTGCCTCTTTATTTGGCATGAATGTTCCTCGATATTATTGGGGAGAGGCTGTCATTTCAGCCACCTACCTTATCAATCGTACCCCTTATCGCACCCTTAATTTCCTTACCCCACTGCAGAAACTTGAATCATTTTTTTCCATTCCTCATTGCTCGAATTTGGAACCCCGTGTGTTTGGATGTGAAGTGTATGTTCATGTACCTAAAGTTCTTCGAAATAAATTAGATCCATGTGCAAAGAGATGTATCTTTGTAGGTTATTCGGATGTTCAAAAAGGGTATAGATGTTATGATCCCTCTTCTCGCAAATTGTATGTTACTTTAGATGTCTATTTCCGGGAGTATGCTTCTTTTTATTCAGGGGGAGTCTCCTCTCCTTCTCCTCAGGGGGAGATTTACTATGGAGGAGAAGTTTCTGTCCATATTCCCACACTCTCACATAATAATCAGGCTTCGGACTTCAGCTCTGAAATGCCTGCAACTGTACCTGCTGTCCCTGCAACAGAATTTGGTGTGCTTAACTGCAGCATAGAACTTCATACAGCAGAAAATCCTACACAAGACTCAATATTAATGCCCATAACTGAGCAAGCTTCTCCGGATGTCCAGAACAACACCAATAACCTAGTAACTGAGGTAATCTCTGATCCAAACTCCTCTACAATTAATTCTTCTACTTCTACCCAACTTCCCACTGTATTAAGAAGATCAGAGAGAGTTACCAAAGGTGTTCCTCGCAGGTTATACGAACCAAACCCACATGCCTCTGTTAAATATCCAATTGGAAATTACGTGTCAACCACTAAATTGTCTGAATCATATGCATTAGCCACTAATCTATTATCTAGCATATATATTCCTACGAATGTGCAGGAGGCAATGGCTGATCCGAAGTGGAAAGAAGCCATGGGAGTGGAAATGGAAGCTCTAGAAAAAAATTCTACTTGGGAAATTGTTCCCTTACCTGCTGGAAAACAGAGTGTAGGCTGCAAATGGGTTTTTAACCTCAAATTTAAATCTGATGGAAGCTTAGACAGATATAAAGCAAGGCTTGTGGCAAAGGGTTACACACAGAAGTTTGGAATCGACTATCAAGAAACGTTTGCACCCATAGCCAAACTCAACACCATTCGGATTTTAATATCCATAGCTGTCCAAAATAACTGGACATTGAAACAATTTGACGTGAAAAATGCATTTCTGAATGGTAATTTGGAAGAGGAAGTATACATGGACTGTCCACCAGGTTTGAAGGTCAGTTCTTTAAAAGAAAATGCAGTGTGTAAATTAAAAAAAGCTTTGTATGGGCTAAAGCAGTCCCCAAGGGCATGGTTTGGCCGATTCTCCCTTGCTATGAAACAATTTGGGTACAAACAGAGCAACTCGGATCATACTATGTTTATCAAACAGAAAGACAGCAAGGTAACAGTGTTAATAGTGTATGTTGATGATATAGTTTTGACTGGTGATGATACAGAAGAGATGACTGCATTGGAAACTCAGCTAGCAACCGAATTTGAGATGAAAAATTTGGGTCAACTAAAGTATTTCCTAGGCATTGACGTGGCCAGATCTGATCAAGGTATATGCTTATCTCAGAAAAAATATGTTCTTGATTTGTTGACTGAAACTGGAATGTTAGCCTGTAAACCGGTAGATACTCCAATAGAAATGAATCACACTCTTGCAATTTACCCCAACCAAACACAAACTGACATTGGAAAATATCAAAGATTGGTTGGAAAATTAATATACCTAGCACACACTAGACCTGACATCTCTTATGCAGTAAGTGTTGTGAGTAGGTTCATGCACTCTCCAAGTGATGACCACATGAATGCAGTATATCGAATTCTCAGGTACTTGAAGGGAACTCCAGGTAAAGGTTTGCTGTTTTCCAGAAACAAAAGTGTATCTGTCATGGGTTATAGTGATTCTGATTGGGCTGGAGACAAGACTACAAGACAGTCGACCTCAGGGTATTTTACATTTGTAGGAGGCAATCTAGTAACTTGGAAGAGCAAGAAGCAAAAGGTAGTGGCAAGATCAAGTGCTGAAGCGGAATTCAGAGGAATGACTCATGGAATTTGTGAACTGTTATGGGTTAAAAAAGTCCTTCAGGATATTGGGATCAAACATGATGAACCAATGCAGCTCTACTGTGACAACAAAGCAGCCATTGAAATAGCTCACAACCTTGTACAACACGATAGAACCAAACACGTGGAGGTAGATAGACACTTTATCAAAGAGAAGTTAGATCAAAAGATAATACAACTTCCATTTGTTAAATCTGAAGATCAAGTTGCAGATGTATTGACAAAAGCCATATCCAGTAAAGTTTTTGGAAAAATTATTAACAAGTTGGGCATGATAGATATTCATGCACCAACTTGAGGGGGAGTGTTGAATAGGAGATTTGAATTCAAATTATTGTTGTAATCAGAAGATACATAATTAGGATTATTAGGAATTTGTTAGTTTGTTATTTAGTTTGTTAATATTTTCTTATTTAGTTTGTTAATATTTTCTGTTATTCCATCTCTGTATAAATAACTCACATGATGAGTATTCAATTAATGAGAAATATGGATTATCAGACAGTGTCCATAGGAGATTAAGGTTGAGACCGAGACACATTAAAGTGAAAATGTGATGTAACATTCCCTTCAAGTTCAATACTACTGCTCATGTACAAAAAATACCTCAACTTTGCATGATCGTTTACCCAGATTTTGAAGACTTATCATACTATACAAACTATGGTATGCACTATTCAGTCATGGCATTGAATATACATGGATTCGTTATTGTAACAAAAATCAATTATAAGAAATGTGTGAATTCCCATTCCATTGAAAGAACGTCTAGGAGCAAGACTAATGGATGTCAAAATCCCATACGTGAGGAAGGATTGTTAAATTAATTATTGATTTAATATCAAACTTATTATCTCTGGACTGCTATACAGATACAAATGGGAATAGGCAAAACTGCCCCTGCTCAAGGCAAAAATTTGCAAATTATATAGCTCTATAAACTTTGTGATCAATTAGTTCACATCAATCGTTGAAATCGAGAAAGTTGATGTTATTGAATCTTTATAGAAAAAATATACTCTTATGTTATATTGCATGATTATTTCAACATAATTATCTTTATTGCATGAGAGAGTTCTCTCATATTACATGAGATTAATAAAGCTCATGTTTATAACCTTAAATGATAATAATAATGAAATGTTTTAAAATTATATATTTGTTCTACATTGCATTGATACTCTGCCACTATTCGACACGCTAACATAATAATTAAAAATTATATATTTGAAAAAAATGGATTGGTATTTTATCAAGCTAATATAATAAAAATTACAAATAAATACTGGAATATATAAGAGATTTTATATTTGAAAATATAATAATAAATAGGGAACGAATATATTTATCATAAAAAAAGTTTACCTCTCTTACAACCAACTTAATCACCGTTGATTTTCGTTAATTCAACGGTTATGATTTATTAAAAATTAATAACATCTATTTAGTCACACTTATTAATTAATATTATTAATTAATTCCCATGTTTCATGTCGATATCAAAGCAACATAATATTCGATAACTTATTTAAAAATTTAATTTTATTAACTTAAATACAGGTTTATGTCTATTAACTTTTTTAGAGATGTTATGTTAACTTATTTAAATATATTATTACAAACTAATTTTTTAAATAAACTTTAACTAGAATATAAAAACTAAAGTACTAAACTTCAAAAAGAAAAAAAAAAAAAAAAAACAAGAACTTTTATAGGATAAATAAATGAGACTCTGATCTCATTTGTATGAGAGAGACCAGACCAGACCCATTCAAAATAACTGCTTGCCACGCATTTCATTTCATAATCACAGAGTACTTTTTCAATTTAATTATTGGGGTGACAGAATGGGAGAGCACGAGGGCAAGGTAAGAGTAAGAAGTTAGAATATGTTCTGCTTCTTTATCTACCCATAAAGAGTCATTTTCAACGTCAGAAATCAGAAGATCGATTACTCTGAAAAACTGAAACACGCCTCTGCTACACGAACTTGAACCATTACTTCAGCTGTTTCGTAAATTTAATTCTCTATTGCTATTCCCTCATTATTCTCAACCTTTTGCATAAAGCTTTAAGATGATAAAAAAGATCATGATGTAACTTCATAATACCGCATGTGTTGAACTGTTTATAATATCGTCACCAATAATGCCCAATTTTATTTTGAACAATATTACACGACTTAGAAAATTATCAAAATTATTTCTTTCAACTAATGTGACAATAGAAGTTAACACTATTACACCAAATATCATTGGAACTAGCGATAAGGGGTTTGTGTCCCTTAACTAGTGGTCTTATATTCGAGTTTTGATAATAAAAAAAAAATTGGGAGAGTTGCTCTCTCTATAAGGTTGCTCGAACCGAACTAGTTCGAAGGATAAGTCAAAAAAAAATTAACAGTATTACATAAGTCTAAAATTGTAAAGAATCAATTCAACTCAAAAGCTTAAATTATTGGGTAAGGCTATATTAATGATTTTTATATATCTCTAATACGTAATCTCACAAGAAAGTTCATTGGACTTAAAAGGTGGATAATACATCAGGCCTAACCTACCTATACTAAGAAATTCAACAAAAATTTTTTTGAGAGAGATTGAATTTGTAGTATCAAGACTCTGATACCATGTAAAGAATTAATTGAATCTAAAAACTTAAGCTATTAAGTGAGATTACGTTAATAGTTTTTATATATCTCTAACAAAAATATTAAAAATAGAAAAAATAGTTATAAAAAAATAAAAAAATACATTTTCAATTATAGGGAAATGAAGGGTGAGAGTATAATCGTAGGAAATAATAAGGACTCGAGGAACTCATCGTTTGTAGCTATTCAGGTGTACGTTAAAAACCACTTAAGAAAAGAAGTCACACATATTTTCTTTACCTTAAGGACCACTAGTGGATAAGCATTTAATGCGGGATGAATACTAGCACAACGGCAGTAACGTGTCTTTGACAAATATTGATATCATAGAAACTAGCATTCAATGTGTTATACCGAAGCTCTCAAACTTTTTTTCAATTGAAGTGTAAGTAGGAAATTCATCCACGTGGAATCTAGGCTTTGCACCCATAGCTAGGTACAAGTTTTTTTTTTTTTTTTTTTTTAAAGTTTAAATGAGATTAAACATGATATCCCACCAGAATCAAAAAAAAAAAAAAAAAAAAAATTCTAATCTCTTTTGAGAATTTCTAGACCACCAAGTTTCTTTGAGAGTTTCTAAAAGAGATTATTTATTACCCATTTACAAATTTTTTACATTAACTACCGGATTTAAACCCACATCTTTATAAAATATGGATCAAATCCTTAACTAAATGTGTCGACCTAAGTTTTCATTACTCTTGTGTATGCAAAGGTTATTTTGTTAATGATTTTACGTACATATATACGTTGTTCCAAGAACGAGATTAAAAATAAACGCATCATTATCTAAAAAAAGGGTAGCAGTAAACTTATTGATTAATTATCATAAAGTAAGTAAGGGAGGCGCATTGACTCACGAGGATTTTTCACCCATATTCCCCCACCTTGCACTTTGGTGAGAAAAATTAATATAACGGGATGTTAATGACTCACCGGGTGATTAATTATTTTGTTTGTGTTTTTAAAAACTTTACCATTTTATTCCCCTTTTTAAAGTATATATCAATTTATTCTCATTTGATGGATATTTACTGACTCTTTTTACTCAAATAAATATCGAGCAAACTCATATTATAAAACCCATGTTTACTCGAGTAAAGGATTATTTTAGGTTGAACTTATCTTCGTCTATATCCTAAGTTCGAAAAGGTTCCAAGATGTATATAGAATATACACATGACATTGTCATCGTTGTTGGCATCAATACGAATGTAATTCTCATTGAAAATATCATATCTGGTTGTGAAGCGAGAAATACATTAATTTTCTTAGAGCCTCAAATTTTTTATGAATTTTCCTTTTGAGATCATTGTATTTAGTGCAGCGTTGATTTTTGTCATTTTTATTGGATCTTCAAAAGTTAGATCATTGGGACTTTGAAATTGTTTATCATTATAATAGACAATGGCAACAAATATTTGGAAACTTGAACTCATGGGTTTAGATTTTGTGCTCTAATAATAATGACAATGATTTGTTAAGAGCAAATGTTTGAGATGGTTGGACTAAAAGTTTAAATATTGGATTACGAAGAAGATAAAAATCAAGTGAGAGAATGTGATAAAAACTGAGGGGAAAAAAAGTGGGTGATGCCCTGTTAGTGGCATTTGATTGACATTTACTTAAGTAAAATAGTTACAAGAATAAATGGAAGTTAAACATTTGTTAAATAAATTTGAAAAACGGCGGATACATAATTTGAAAAGGGAACAAAGTAATAAAAATAAAAATAAAACGGGAACAAAATAGTCAATCAACCATAAAGCACCCCATGCAACATTTTTTTTTTAAATAAAAAAAAAGTGTGTGTGAGATGTAATCATGTAAACTTACTTTATATGTGCATTAATTAATAATATAATGTGAGTGTCACAATATCAAGAACATATTACTCCACAGCAACAATTGGTCTTCTAACCCAATAATACGGAGCCATTTGGAAAATGTTGATTTGGACACGTAACATGTGGACACGGCAGAGAAAAACGGTGTCGTGGCATATTATGGGCAAGGGGCAAACAAACCAAAATTCAAAGATGTTGGCGCCGGTGAACCAATTAAAGCATGACACCACAAAAGGTTTCATATTTTTAGATAAAAAGGAAAGAGAAGTAGCAATGTGGTGATGCACGCTGAAGAATGGGGGACGGTCCCATTCACATAGAAAATAAATGGGAGCTGTTGGTTTGGATAGCATAACAAACGAATTAAAGGTGGAATTAGATGCAGGTTGCTGGAATGGATGGTTACTCTTGCATAGTTGATTTGCAAATTTTGCAGCAATTGTTAATTTTGTAATAAACAAGTTCAGTGTGTTGATTTTTAACTTATTTTTTAATTTTATTAAAAAAACAGAGTGATAAGGATCACTCTAATTGATCACATAGCCTTTCATATCATATAAATAATAATTATGGAGTTAGGATCACTTTCTATTCCTATAAATTATCCTCTCAACCTTGACCGTCAATCTTATTTTTATTTAATAACTTTAATTTTTTAGTTACATTAATCATTGATTATAAGTGAATCAATTAATAAGATTGAGTATAAAATTTGTTAGTGTTACACTGGTATAAAAATAATTTTCCTCATAATTATAATTTAAAACTTACATTGTTAGTGAATAACACATGATTTTATATATTATATCTCTAACGAAATAATTATAATTAATTTATGTTTTTTAATCATGCCATATGCATCCAGTTCACTAATTTATTAAACCATCTAATTACACCTTAACTTAGTTTTAAAATGAAAAATAATAATGAAAATCGTGAAATTAAATATATGTAAATCAAACTACCAAAAAATATAAATAAGTCAAATCTATGTTTGGATTAATTTATTTATTTTTTAAAATAATATCTTTATTTAAAACTATTTCTATAAAACTAACTTTTTTCTTAAAAATAATCCGTCCCAAACATGACTAAAGAATGATTAAATATACCAACATATATGTGTTAGAGAATAATTGAGTTGAATTGGTTCTTTATATAGTATTATAGTTTCAATGATCATAAGGTCACGAGTTTGATCCTCGCCGCTCCTACTTTAAATTGAAATTAAATAAGTACAAGGTAAAAAAAATAAAAATCTGTGCAATATCAACGTTTTAAGTCCAAAAAGCTCTCGCGCGAGAAGATGTGTTAAAAAATAATATAAATAATACCTTAAAATTTTGGGTTAAAATAATTCTTTATAATATGAAATGATTTTATTCTGACTTTTTAACCTATTACGCTTTCCTTATTCATACAAGCATAATATAGATGGCAAAAGAATGGACTGGATCCAGTTGATATCATGTACAATCATAAATCAATTATGAGAAAAATTTAAGCTGTAGAGTAAAAGGATTTGAGTAATTTTATTACATGTCTTTTAGCTCGCTAGCAATAGCATTTCAGTAGGATAAAAAACAAAAACTGAAATGCTGCTCCCCTCTATCTACTTGTTTATGGAATTGGGTTGACCATGTGCATTCCATTACTTCATATGTACCTTCGTCTAATCAATCACTTTAACTAATAAAATATATGTCTCATTTAATTTGGCAATTAAGACGAGTGGGCCTAAGCAGTTTGAGCTTTGTCTTGACAGGGTTACCATTTTTTGCTCCAATGAGCTGTTTTGGTTCTTAGTACACTCTGGTTTCCCCTCCAAATTGCTCTCCTCTGATGATATGTTTCTTCATTCTGACCAGGTCGGTTTAACAAATTATATATAATGAGTTCCTCTTTTTCTTTTTCTTTTGTGACAAAACAGAAACAGATGTTAACAACACATCAGATGAGATGAGTCATAGACCTAGCTGGTCGAGTCCAGTGTTGTCATTTTAATTTTAGAAAAACGCAATTATTCTGCCGGTCATTGACGTAGAGAAATACAACTACCTCTTTGTGTGTGCTTTTAATGACAAAATGGAAGGAAATTCCATTTTTGCATTGATTATGGTAGCGTATATAAAATAAAATTTGTTGATATTAATAGTTTATTATATTATATCTCTAAGATTTTCCTTTAATGGAAGAATTATTGAGTTTGAAGTACGAATAATATACAATTTATTTTTATTTATTTAATTGCATAAATTCTGATACTATATAAAAATCATTAAGTGTTGTTGAGATATATAGTCTCGTTGATTGTGTGGGTAACTAATGTGGCCTTTATAAGGCTTTGGGCACTCTCACCCTTTGAGCTAGCTTTTGGGGTGGTGTATTCCAAGGTTCTTTACATGGTATCAGAGCTTGAGTGACTACAAGGTCACAAGTTCGATTCTCACCGCCTCCCACTTTCAAGTGAAATTAAAATAAAAAGCACAAAAAGGTAAACCAAAAATTGGACCTGTGCAATTCCATCGCCCAAAGGGCTGTTGTGTGAGGGGGCGTGTTGAGATATATAGTCTCACATTGATTGTGTGGGCAACTAATGTGGCCTTTATAAGGCCTTGGGTACTCCCACCCTTTGAGTTAGCTTTTGGAGTGGTGTATACCAAGGTTCTTTACAAGGGGCAAATCACATTAATGATTTTTTATATTATATTTTCAATGTATTTTATAAACATTACGAGCTGAGAATTTAATTAAACCCTTGAACTTGGGTAATGCTGACTTTGAAGCTTGAAGGCATATGGTCAACAAGCAACTCCGACATCAAGTGGGTTTTGTGTTCTGATGAATGATGAGCTGCAAAAAAGAACGAGCAACAAATTTGGCTAAATAATAATTAGAAAATTATTTCTATTTTTACTACAGAAAGAATTTTCTGTCACACATAATATACTCCCAGGATGCATAGGCAAATGCTTATTATTTTTTACTTGTATTGGTGGATCTCATTTTTTTTTAAAAAAAGAATATCTCTGTGACAGATATTACTATTTCTCTGCCATAGCTATAGAAAAGTAATGCACAATAATAATTATTATATATGAGTTAATCTCAACTAATCTACGCCGCCTCATGTATATGTTTTTTTTTTTTTTAATTATCTACTTCCGCGTTCTTGTGTTAGTTAAGTGTACTAGAGTCTAGACCCTTAAATTAATTTTAGTGTCATTATATAATTTTTGTTCATAGTTGAAGGCAATGCTGATGCATGATATATACATGTGGTGATAGTCTGATAGATATCCTCCATCCATCCCGTCTTCGCAGCATAATGGGTTGGACTTCACTTTGTTCCCAATGAAGTACTTCACTTGGCTCGTTCGGCCTGCCAGTCCTCTGTTTATGGGCCTATTTATGACATTATATATTGATTAATGACAGCTATGATGAACTGAATATACACATTATTTTTTTGTTCTCAGCCCAACTTAATATTTTTCATGTAATATATACTCTTGCCTGCGTTGAAAGAGCATCCCCTTTTTTGATAATTAATTAGTACATGAGATATACTTTCGTGTCTGAAAAAATTTCTTCAATTTAGAAATTCAATCATTCAATATTTATTTTGAAGAACTGCAACATAATATTAAAAAACATTTTAACATGTTATTTGTCTAAATTTTCAAAGGAACTGATAGTTAGCATTTGTTGACCATATCTCATTGTTAGATATCATTTCTATTTTTTTTGTATAAAATGCAATTTTACCGCCTATAATTTAGCCCGTGTAATGTCTATAAAAGTTGGAATACATATCCAAAATTTTCCAACTATTTTGGTGTCATGGTATATCAGCTTAATTATTTTGCACGGAAGCAATGAGAAGGATTCAAATTCAAGCCAAAGTAATGGCAAGAATGTGGGAGTATACACATAGGTGCAAAAGATTGTTATTGAAGACAGTGGGTGATATTATATCACTAATAGATTTGAACCCATGTATAAAGCAGAGGAGGTAGATGATCAGGATTATCACTGTGTAATTAAAAATATTAAAAACAGACTTACTTGTCAGTGGCAGAATGATGAAACAGACAGAATGAAAGGATGAATATATGCAGTATAAGAGGAATTAAATCCGAGCCCACAGAACGTGTCTCCTTAAGACAATTTGCCCCCTCACTGATGCCTAAGGTTGATGGACACTTGTCTCCCAGGATAGAACGGATTTCGTCTGAAGAATGGTGGCACTACCAATCAACAGCCCAAACGAACACAACAAAATGCCAGAGGAAGTCACACCGGAGGATGAACAACAGTATGCAAAACCGGAAGAAGAAAAATTCCGGCAGAGTTTAAGTGCAGGAAAAACTGGATAGATTTCTGAAGGTGTCAGTGTCTATTTATAGACACTGACCGGTCACGATAAACAGTCGCCGGCGGCGAACCGCCGTGTCTGATGGCGGCGAACGGGTGCGACCGGTGACTGTTCCGACGAACAGATACGACCGGTGACCGGTTCAGCGAGCAGACACAACCGGTGACTGGTTCACGAAGGGAAAGAACCGGTTCGGTTCAATACTGCTCAAAAAACCGGCGGGTAGAAACGTTTTTGGTTGGAGGGAAGCAACGGTAAATTTTTTTGGACAAAATATTAAAAAATAATTTAATAAAAAATTATTTTTTTATTACACACTATGAACCGAACCGATCCGAGCCGAGCCGAGCCGGCCGGACGGACGGCGGCGGCGGCGCGCGCGTGTGGTGAACCAATGCTCACCTAGCTCTCCCCCTACATAAAACATGTAGTGACCCAAGGGCCAATCTAAGAGAGGGAAGTGGGAGCTTATATACTCTCCCATTTCCTACTAATTGTCCAATGTGGGACTTGTTGAAACCCACACATCTCTTCATCTTCCCTTTTTCTCTTTTCTTTATTAACCCACTTCTTATTCATAACCAATGGATCATTGTACATTAATTCATTCATTAATTCCAACAATCCCCCATATGGATAAGAAGTCAAATCGTCGTGACAAAATGCATAAGAGTATAAATGCAAAGTGTAAATTCCTCAACGAGAAACAACTGCATCGAGATAGGTGGAGTTACCTTTGAACCTTCTCTAGTGAAAACCTATCGGATATACTCGGTCAATCGGTGGTCTAGGTCGACTTGAACCGTCAACCTTTAGTGTATACCTAGACAATAGGAGTCACACAATTGCTTCTCTAGCATTGTTGGTCCTTTGTTGCGCCCATTTTGGCCGTGGGACACCTGCCTGGTTCTGCGAGTGTTTTAGAGAATCGGCCTTTAAAAATTCTCATAGAAGCGGCCCTCACTTCACACTCACATAGGTGATTTCTTGTGATGTAAACCACTATACATCATTTGAACACAACAGATTAAGAAATCACTAAAAGCCTTAATGCTTACCCTCATAAATACACTGTCTTGTCTTAGGAATGAGTATGAGTTTAAAAACTCCACAGTGTTTGAACAGTTGACCATCACTTAGTTGTCTCTTTGAACCTAGTTCATGGGATCTCCACTCTTCTAGGTAGAGTTACCGCAATGCTCAACAATTGATAGGCCTTAAACCCATTCCTTTCGACAAATTTTCAACCAACTCTCTGGAATCCCTTTGGTTAACGGATCCGCTATGTTTTCCTTAGACTTAACATAGTCAATTGAAATGATTCCATTCGAGAGTAGTTGTCTTACGGTATCATGTCTACGACGTATGTGTCTAGACTTACCGTTATACATGACGTTCTTGGCCCTTCCAATAGCTGCTTGGCTATCACAATGTATGCATACAGATGGTACCGGTCTTGGCCAATTAGGAACATCCTCAATAAAATTACGAAGTCATTCGGCTTCTTCACCGGCCTTATCTAAAGCAATAAATTCTGCTTCCATGGTTGACCTTGCAATGCAGGTTTGCTTGGACGATTTCCAAGACACAGCACCTCCACCAAGGGCGAACACATATCCACTTGTGGATCTAGTGTCGTTAGAGCCGGTGATCCAATTTGCATCACAATACCCTTCTATAACCGCGGGGTATTTCTCGTAATGCAAAGCATAATTCTGAGTATACTTCAAGTATCCCAAAACTCTTACCATAGCTTTCCAATGATTCTCATTTGGATTACTGGTAAAGCGACTTAACAGACTTACTGCATAAGCAATATCAGGTCTGGTGCAGTTCATAACATACATAAGGCTTCCCAACACTTGAGCATATAGCTTTTGTGCTGTAGCTTTACCAGTGTTCTTTAATAAACTCAAATTAGAATCTACAGGATTCCTCACAGGAGTTATATTCAAACTCTTGAATTTATCAAGAACCTTAACTATATAGTGAGCCTGTGATAATGCCAACCCTGCAGATGTTCTATGGATTTTAATTCCTAGGATAACGTCCGCTATCCCCATATCTTTCATCTCAAACTTACTTTTAAGTAATTGTTTAGTAGCATTAATCATTTGATTATTACTACCCATGATCAACATGTCGTCTACATAAAGACAGACAATGGCAAAACCTTTTTCAGTATTCCGAACATAGACACATTTGTCACATTCATTAATTCGAAAACCATTTGATAACATAACTTTGTCAAATTTTTTATGCCATTGTTTTGGAGCTTGCTTTAACCCGTAAAGGGATTTTATTAAGCGACAAACTTTCCGTTCTTGTCCTGGAATAACAAAACCTTCAGGTTGTTCTAAATATATCTCTTCGTCCAGGTCGCCGTTTAAAAAGGCAGTTTTCACATCCATTTGATGTATTTCTAATCCATTCAATGCAGCTACCGCGATCAACATCCTGATGGATGTGATCCTTGTAACGGGTGAATAAGTATCGAAGTAATCGAAACCTTCACGTTGCCTGTAGCCTTTTACCACAAGCCTTGCTTTATATTTATCAATAGTGCCATTCTCTTTCATTTTTCTTTTGAACACCCACTTACTTCCTAACGGCTTATTGCCAGGAGGAAGATTTACCAGTTCCCAAGTGTGGTTGGACAAGATAGACTCTATCTCACTATTGATAGCCTCTTCCCAGAATGGTCCTTCCGGGGACGTTATAGCTTCCTTATACGTCCGAGGTTCATTTTCCAATAAGTATGTCATAAAATCAGGTCCAAAGGATGTGGCGGTCTTTTGCCTCTTGCTACGTCTAGGTTCATCTTCTATGTCCTCTACGGTATCAATATCAGTTGTAGCATCTCGAGGTATCTCAACCTGATCATCATCATTACCACTTGATTCATGTTTTTTCTTATACGGAAATATGTCTTCAAAGAAAGTAACTTCCCTTGATTCAATCACCGTATTAATATGTATATCTGAGACATCAGATTTATACACTAGAAAGCGATAAGCACTACTATTAAGTGCATAACCGATGAATACACAATCCACGGTTTTAGGTCCGATTCTTAACCTCTTAGGTTTAGGAACCGCAACCTTAGCCAAACACCCCCACACTCTAAAGTATTTCAGGGATGGCTTCTTTCCTTTCCATATATCATATGGTATGCTTTTTATCTTTTTGTGGGGCATTCTATTAATAATATAATTAGCCGTCAACATGGCTTCCCCCCACAAATTCTGTGGTGAACCGGACGTAATTAACATAGCATTCATCATCTCTTTCAGTGTCCGATTTTTCCTTTCTGCAATCCCATTTGATTGCGGTGAATAAGGAGCTGTTGTCTGGTGTATAATACCAGACTCTATACAGAATTCCTCGAAAGGGCCATCATATTCTCCCCCACGATCGCTCCTTACCATTTTAATTTTCTTGTTGAGTTGATTCTCAACTTCACTTTTATATTGCTTAAAAGCAACAATAGCTTCATCTTTACTATTGAGTAAGTACACATAACAATATCTACTGCAATCATCAATAAATGTAATAAAATATTTCTTATTACCCTTAGATGGTGTAGATTTCATGTCACATATATCAGTATGTATTAAATCTAACAACTCGGTTGATCTTTCAACTGATTTAAAAGGTAATTTCGAAAATTTTGATTCAACACATACTTGGCACTTATTATTTAAACATTCAAATTTAGGTAATAAATCTAAATGTATTAAACTCTTAATGGACTTTAGATTAACATGTCCTAATCTACTATGCCATAAATTAGAAGACTCAAGCAAGTAGACAGAAGTAGTAGTATTATTAATAATATTGGAGTTGTTTACAGTCATCACATTCAGTTTAAAAAGGCCCCCACTAAGGTAGCCCTTTCCTACATACACATCATTCTTAGTAAGTACAAACTTATCAGAAACAAATACAAGTTTAAAGCCATTCTTGCTTAACAAAGATCCAGAGACTAAGTTCTTGCGAATATCAGGCACATGGAGCACATCATTCAGTGTCACTATCTTGCCAGATGTCATTTTCAAAGCCACTTTGCCCACTTCTTCAATTTTTGAAGTAGATGAATTACCCATATAAAGTTTCTCATCATTATCAGTAGGAGTATAAGAGAAGAACATCCCCTTGTTTGAACAGACATGTCTGGTGGCACCAGTGTCCACCCACCATTCGTTGGAGTCTCCCATCAGATTGCACTCCATCACCACTGCTGCCAGATTCAGTTCTTCAACCTGATCAGCAATATCAACCATATTGGCTTGAGTGCTCTTCTTCTTCTTATTGAACTTTTGTGGCTTCCTCTGATCTTTCCTTTGTTCCTTCTTACAATCCTTTGCACGGTGGCCAGGATTCCCACAATTGAAACAGTTACCTTTGAACTTTTTGCCCTTTCCTTGCTTAGCATTTCCATCTTCAGAATATTTCCTCTTCTTTGACTTTGATCCCTCTTCAACTACATTAGCTTTGGAGATCATAGGATTGTTGCCATTCCTCTTGTCAGACATCTTATTGTCTTCTTCTATTCTCAATCTGGTAACCAGATCTTCAAGTGTCAATTCCTTGCGCTTATGCTTCAGATAATTCTTGAAGTCTCTCCAAGAGTTTGGTAATTTCTCTATGAAAGCAGCAACTTGAAAAGACTCACTAAGAGACATTCCTTCCGCATGAATTTCATGCACAATCACTTGAAGTTCCTCAACTTGACTCACAAGAGATTTGGAGTCTACCATTTTGAAGTCCAAGAATCTGCCAACTATGAATTTTTTCAAGGCAGCATCCTCAGTTTTATACTTCTTGTCCAGACTTTCCCAAAGTTCCTTACTAGTCTTCAGGGTACAGTACACATTATACAGTGAGTTGTCTAGAGCATTGAGAATATAGTTCCTGCAAAGGAAGTCAGAATGCTTAAAAGCATCAATGGCAGCAACCTTTTCCTTGTCAGACTCTTCTCCCTCTTTCAGTTTAGGAGCATCTTCCTTGAGGAAACGGTCTAGACTCAGAGTTGTCAAATAGAACAACATCTTCTGTTGCCAGCGTTTGAAATTTGTTCCATTCAGTTTTTCAGGCTTGTCAGCATGCATTGGAACAGAGGCAGTAACATTGGCATTGCTAGTACTTACATTAGCCATTTCTGTTTCACAAACAGAATCCGAAATTAATCACACAGATTAATTTATCACACAATAAATAAAACAGAAACAGTATATATAACGAAAAATAAATACTGATCACAGGTTCAAAAACACCAAATTGTCTTAAGATTGTTATTGAAGACAGTGGGTGATATTATATCACTAATAGATTTGAACTCATGTATAAAGCAGATGAGGTAGATGATCAGGATTATCACTGTGTAATTAAAAATATTAAAAACAGACTTATTTGTCAGTGGCAGAATGATGAAACAGACAGAATGAAAGGATGAATATATGCAGTATAAGAGGAATTAAATCCGAGCCCACAGAACGTGTCTCCTTAAGACAATTTGCCCCCTCACTGATGCCTAAGGTTGATGGACACTTGTCTCCCAGGATAGAACGGATTTCGTCTGAAGAATGGTGGCACTACCAATCAACAGCCCAAACGAACACAACAAAATGCCAGAGGAAGTCACACCGGAGGATGAACAACAGTATGCAAAACCGGAAGAAGAAAAATTCCGGCAGAGTTTAAGTGCAGGAAAAACTGGATAGATTTCTGAAGTTGTCAGTGTCTATTTATAGACACTGACCGATCACGATAAACAGTCGCCGGCGGCGAACCGCCGTGTCTGATGGCGGCGAACGGGTGCGACCGGTGACTGTTCCGACGAACAGATACGACCGGTGACCGGTTCAGCGAGCAGACACAACCGGTGACTGGTTCACGAAGGGAAAGAACCGGTTCGGTTCAATACTGCTCAAAAAACCGGCGGGTAGAAACGTTTTTGGTTGGAGGGAAGCAACGGTAAATTTTTTTGGACAAAATATTAAAAAATAATTTAATAAAAAATTATTTTTTTATTACACACTATGAACCGAACCGAACCGACGGCGGCGCGCGTGGTGAACCAATGCTCACCTAGCTCTCCCCCCTACATAAAACATGTAGTGACCCAAGGGCCAATCTAAGAGAGGGAAGTGGGAGCTTATATACTCTCCCATTTCCTACTAATTGTCCAATGTGGGACTCGTTGAAACCCACACACCTCTTCATCTTCCCTTTTTCTCTTTTCTTTATTAACCCACTTCTTATTTATAACCAATGGATCATTGTACATTAATTCATTCATTAATTCCAACAAGTATGTTGGTACTTCCCGGATGATAACATTAATACCGAAGATATTTAGCACAGCAGTGAATTGTAAAGGAAAATCTTTGCAAAAGGATTTTTGCAAGGGTTTGTAAGAGGGGAAAGATTTGTGAGGGGAAAATGTGTTGGGATATTAAAATTATAAACAGCACCATTATAATTTTGCTTTGAAGCAGTGCAAAAATTTCCACAGCCGTAAATTATGGCCGTCTCTAATTAAATTGCCGCAAAATATTCTATATTTTGTTGTGGCATCATTAGTCGATGCCAGACATTTCTAACAGGATGATAGTTGCTTTCTCAACGTACAGCTTCAATAGATGAACCAGACATTTCTATAATTCTATTATGGTTCCAGTTCTTATTCGCATCAATATGAAATAATTGACATTTGATCAACACACTATAGTGTCTTAAAAGTGCTTTAAATAAATGGTCTCACCATATATGCTGATTTGTTTGCAAGAAAATTCGTCTATGCTCTTTCGACAATTTCTCATGACTTTGTCAATCACTTGACAAAGATCTCGGATCCATTTGCTAAATTTGGAAGGAATCCTGCTTCAATGTTCCATTTATGACGTATTGTCCATTTAAAAAGAGAGACTTGACTTAAAGATGATGACTCAAAAGATGATTGCAATTTAACAGGTAATGTTGTGTATCAATTTAGAGTTTAGGAATGTAAACAATCGAGAATGAAATTTGGGCAATGTTTTTCTCATGTTACATGAGATAGCATTGCGACATAATTAGGTAGGTCTCACAACTAGCAAAAAAAAAACAAAAAATGTTAGCTCGGATTTCGATGGATGTGTAACATGAGATAAGCTTTCTCATGTAACATGAAAAAAACATTTCCCATCAAATTTATGCCAAAGAGTGCGAAATGTAAACGTACAAGAAAAACAAACTGAATATAAGCCAAATCGAACAAGTTTGCAAGAATTTAACTTGGCAATTAAAAGCGTGAATGTAAATAATTCAACATAAAAAATGCACAATAAATAAACTCGAAATTGAGGAATTGATTGCAAGATATACTTTGAATATTAAATTACATGAAAGTAAATGAATTGAAATACATTACTGAAAAGAAATAAGTTTTTAAAGACTTTGATATATTAGCTTACTTGAAATGAATCAGTCAATCTATAGAAGTCTAAGAAAGTTTCAAGTGAAAACCAATCCAATGAAACCTTGGCCCTTAGCTTTATCTATTGAAGTCTTATGATAATGACACCTATCCTATAACTCCCTTGACCTACAAACTGTGTCACATATCAAAGATGCATAACAATCTTGCCACAATTGCTGGTAACCAAGCTAACCGCTACCCTCAACTTAGATAAAGGTAACTTACCAGTTTACATCCGTCAACTCGGGCATGTCTTGCTTGTCAATCATATCCCATTGACCAATTAATTCTTGTTTTATTTCTTCTGTCGAGATTATAAACCTACTTTATAGTTTGAGTAGATCTTATCAGCTCAACATGTGTGTATTATTTCGAAAGTTCTAATCGGGTTGAAATATTTCTCTGAGGTTTTTGGGTGCATTTGTCATCCGCATATGTGAAGGCGTATTGGATCTTTAGTATATGTATTCCTAGTCTTGGTGGGTTGTTAGATCATTGGCCCAATATTTTAGTTGTTATATGTGAACGCGTATTTGATCTGTAGTATATTTATTTGTACTTAATTGGAGGATTGTTAGATTATTGGCCCAATCATGCTGTCATGGCCTCATGGTTACCTCTTTTCTCATCTTTCTTGTGAAGAAGCTTCTTCATGTTATATGTAAAAAATTCATCTTAATTTTTTTCTTTTTATAAAAATTAAAAAAATAAATGAACAAAATAAATAAATATAGCAAAAAAAAGTCATTTTTACTCAATGAAGCAAAAAGTTACATCTGAAAATCTCCTATACTATTTATTTAAATAAAATAATTAGTTTTCAATCATTTTCTTTCATACCGAGCATGTTTTCCATTCTGTACTCACAAAGCGTTAAATTGATATCTACAAAATCATTGAATCATACATGCCGAAATGCATATTATCTGTTTAGATCCCTCTATCCCTAGTCCATTCATTTGTATGCACAACTTTATATTAGATAGACGTCTCATTCGCTACGGTATTGAAGTTATTTATATTTTTTAGTAAAAAAAAATTAAAAATATTTTATGCAGTCAATTTATTTATCAATTTTCGGGCTTGCTAGTTACTACTTAATAGTGAAAAGAGTGTAAAAGCGTTAGCAACATTTGTGGTGACGTGTCACATCCACAAACATGGAGCATGGAGGATGAGGGAGCACGTGCATGGCGAGGAAGTGAGGTCGAAGGGGAAGCGAAGCATACACGTGGTGGGGCCCAGCGGACATTGGCATGAGCGCACGAGCACTCACATGACGATGTGCTAAATGGCTGTCGATGATAGGGCCACGATTTTCATGTCCCCTGAAATCGCGGCCATGAAATCACCGTTGATCGCGATCATACACACAGGTCGCTGTCATCGTGAGGGGACCACAGCTTCCCCGTGAATATCGGATAGATTGACGGCTAGGATTTGAACATGAATAAGATGAGACATTCTTGTCGTATTTTTCTACTGCTTATTTTCTTGTATTGTTGTCAATAGTAACAACTAACAAGCCTCGTCACATTTTACGGTTTCGAATCCGCCGACGAAATGTAACCGTTTGTTTCCTTCTCCTCACGCGAAAATTACTTCTACACTTTTTTTTTTTTTTTTTTTTTTTTTTTTTTTTTTTTTTTTTTTTTACAACTTCTACACTCTTTTAGTATTGAAAATTCACTATATCTTTTATTAAATTAAAAAAAATTATATAAATGACTTTTATTATTTTACCCATATTTTAACAGTTATTTTTTTATCTAAATCTCATTTTTTTTTTTTTTAATAAAGGAGTAATTACTCTCATAATATCAAAAATATGCTCTTTCCCACTGCTGTCACATTTAACCACTTAGTACAAATAAGTTAAAATCAAATTTATAAAAAAAAAAAAAAAAAAAAAAAATTACCTCTCAAATTAAAAATAAGAAGAATCCAATAGTTTAGACTTCAGATGCATTAATTGAAGATGGGTGCACTTAGTATAAATTTTAGTTATTTATAAGAGCTTTTTTTTTTCTTTTCTTTTTTACTGTAGAGTCTCCTTAAAAATGAGTATTCGTATTTCAGTCCTTAATAAAAAAAAATTACTCAGTTGGCGCCAAACGTACGTGGAAACCGTCAACGCATGGCTCTTGGTGGCAGAAGGTGGTGTGGGTTCGTGGTGGTCGTTCAATGGCCACTGTGTTTTTGGTTCAACGGTGGCTTTGGGGAGCTGTCAATAATGCTAATTAGGCCAATTTTAGGAATAGATATTGGAGCCTGCGAAGATCGAGGACTGTTCAAATCTCCCTCTCCCTTTTTCACCGATTCATTCACTCCTCCGTCGCCGCCTCCTTCACCCATCCCATCACTGCCTCACCTCCTGCGCGAACCAAGTTGCCAATAATCAAAAGGAAGCAGTGGTGGCTCAGAGGAACGCCAAGGTTACCCTCCTCAGCAGTTTGCAAAACCCAATTTCTAATAACCTTTTTCAGTTTTCACATGACCATTTTGAAATAAAAAATAAAATAAAAATGAAAATCCACAACTTACCTATTGAGCAAGTAACATGTTGTAAAAAGTATCCCATCCGTTAATCTCTTTTCATTCTTATCCAATGGTGGTAACAAGGACCACTGTATATCCTTTTTTATGTGGTGCACTTTAATATAATTTTTTTTTAATAAATAATATAATTAGTGTTGTGGTTTTTATTTTTTTCGTTAAATGATTATTATATTTCAAATAGTGATAATTATTCTATCCATATTAACAAAACCTGTTGTTAAAATAATATCTTTTTTATTTAATTTATTGTAAATTAATGTTGACAAAGGATATGAAAACAATAAAACAAAATATAACGGTCCTTATCGGGCATTAACAAATGAATTATTGGACAAGAGGGTCAACTATTACTGTCAGCGCACGGATGAAAAATGGTATGTTAGATGTACCAAAAATAAAAAATAAAAACAAAATTGGTGTGTTACATAGGTGTAGTGTAGGAAATCCAGGGTGAAGTTGCAGCTTGATGGCAGAAAACACGGGCCCAAAATTCATTACGGTTAGTGGGACCGCGAGACGTTAGGATTTTGGTGTCGGCTTTTGGAGATTCGGTTTCAATGGATCTAGTTGCCCACTTCACCTCCATAATCAATTTTTACATACTTCCAAGTTAGAGCATCTCAGAGGATCCTAATCCTATCGTATCTAACTTTCCTTTTTTGTTTGTTTCGTCTTCAACTAGTTTAAAGCTTGAATTCTCTATTATATATCCCCACTAAAAAAAAGCATCCAAAAATGAAAAATCTTGTGTGGATCTTAATTCCTTTTCCAATCTAAAGAGACTCCATTCCTCATACTTTTCAGCGGAAGCAATTGGTGTCATAGCACAGCCAGCCATAACAAATTTTAAGCGATCGAAGCGATTCACGCACAATGAATCACGTAGCCAATTTCAATTGTTCATTACAGAGACTAAAAATAAAAAAATTCCACCAAAGGTCATGATAGTTAAATCAAGCATATATTCGATTGGCAAAGTTGCACTTAAATTATGAAATCTACCACACATGAACTTGACAAAAACTTTAACCAAAGTACAAAATTAAAGGTCCACTGCCATCAGAAATTCAGACTTGACTCTCGGCCACTAAAACCCGAGGAGCCATTTGAGGTGAACTAACTTTTTTCACGATCTTTTGGAAAATGGGTTTTGGTTTGGTGTTTTTGTTTGATTCACTTATGTTAAGGGAGTCTAGTATAGCGAGGTTTTATAATGATAATAAGAGTGACAACATTAAAAGTGTAAGTGAGTGGGACCGGCTTACGGCCTAATTTATATTAGGTCAGGTTCGCCCTATTATATATATTCAAATGGAATAGACTTGAGCTTTTAAAAAAATCTATTTAGAAAGTAGGTCATAGATTTTTTTTTTTACATGTCAGACCTATAAGTCTACAAGTCAGTCTATATCATACTATTTATTTTAAATAAAATAAAATAATATTATTCATAGTAATACCAAATGGTGATAACTCAGTTGGTGCATGTGAGCTGAGTAGGTGGTGGAAGGAACTAGGTTCAATCCCTACCAATACTACCTTTGGAAGGGGCATAATATCTGTACCAATCTCCGCGATAGCATCAAAAATCAACAATTAGTGCTGGAAGAAGAGTTATTTATGCTTATTGTTCTAGCTTGGCTGAAGATACCATTCAAGTTTTAATATGTGGTGGAGATTGATTACGTAATAAGTATGACTTGAGGAAGAAACAATGTGCATAAATTTAATCATTTGAAATTATTTTATAATTTAATTATATTTGATTAAATTTTAATAGAAATTTGACTTTATTTCTTAAGTAGGAGAAACCAACATCTCAGCATGTGAGATTGCACATAAGAATATATTAAAAGATTTTTTATTTCTTAATATTATTTTATTTCTTTCTATTCTTTAATATTCTTTTTTGTTTTCTACATTTACAAATTGTTTGCAAACTTATATAACCTTGTAATTGTAATTGCAGGGGAAATAAGATAATTAGAAGTTTTTGGCTACTACAAGCATCATGATGTGTTTGTTGGATTCATGTAGTTATTTTAATTTACATAGTATGGATATAATGGATTAGTTTGTTGGATCTGATAAAATATAAGTTATTTAGTTTGAGCATTTTGCTTCTAAAATTGACTTAAATGCAGATTGTGATGAGTTGTTATTGTGATTTATGGTTCTCTTTGGACGTTGAATTATGATCTTTGTTTTAATAATAAATTTTGAGTATTTTGTTAAATTGATTCATAGTTCTGCTTAAAAGTTAGCAATTAACAGGTCAATAGGTCAGGTCAGTCCATTTATTTTTTTATAAATGAGTCAAGTCAGGCTAACAGTTAGACTCGTACTATGCTATCGGGTCAAGCCAAATTTTTGTAATATAAACTTGAACTTTTCAGGATAAAGCTCGATCCAGATAAATACTTTAACTTTCTAGTGAACCATTTTTTCAGCCGGACCGATAGCTGCAAAGACCCTCCCCCAACCCGCTCCTTCCCAAACACACTATCTTCATATATGCAATATGACATCATATTTATATAATTTTTTTAATAAAACGAAGTGCTTAGATAAATTAAAGAAAGGAAAATGGACAAAGCAAAGAATAAAATTCCCCACCATTAATTTATTTGAAACAAGGAATATATGTATGGCTTTAATTGATTTTAATAAAAAAAATGCAAAAGTTTTTAACATTTTTTTAGTATAAACGATTTTAAATATAAAATAAGTTGATTTAAACATCAGTGTCATATAAACCACGACTGATTGGCATGACGCATACGGCATCTCAATGTTGATCAATAATCAATAATATTCATATATCGCAATACTGACATTAAGATAATTATGATAAACAAATTGTTAAGGGACAAAAAAAGTACTTATTATCACTAATAATAATGGAAGAGAATATTATTCACGCAGATTAGAAGCTGGTCCAGCATTCGAACCCAAAGTAGATAATAATACAAGTCATTTCTATTTAATATAAGAGGCTGAAGCAGACAGATAAAATTTTCATTTTTGCGTATTACGCTTGATACTGAAACGAGTTTAAACTCAACCCTTTTTTGCGTTATTTTTTTAAAGACCATAAGGTGTCCTCAATGGGACTAATTCTTGCTGGGGCATTAGCTTCACCTTGATTACAATGTGTTTTCAGTAAATTTTAAACCCAACATGCTATTTTTTTTTTACTTTACATTGATATGTTGACATGTAATTAAAAAAAAAAGTTAATATTAAATAATAGTGTAAAAAAATTACTATGACAATAGATTAAATTTAATCATAATGATTTTATAGTTTATACCAAAAATTAGTTTCTTTTTTGTGCATATACTTAAAAATTAGTTTATTTTTTATACTAAGAGTAACTACTATATTTTTTCACACAACCAGTTGTAAAGAACAAAATATATGAGGTAAAATGAGGAAAAGATGCTGACAAATTACCTTACTTCGATTAGCATATATATTGTGCTAAATACAAACCTTGGATCCTTCTATTTTCATACACCATTTAACATAAAAATACGAGAACCGAAATTAAGCATTATACTTCATAAAAAAGAGGTTATGGCTTAATTTGTTAGATGGTAGGAAGGGGCGCATTTTCCTCATGTGAAAGTTTCAGCAGGAAAAGCTCGGAGTAGAGTTGTTCGATAAATATAACAGTGGAGATAATAATTAAATTGTCTCCCACCAAACAAAAGTATTAAAATTTGCAAATTATTAGGCCTTTTATTTTCATATGCATAATTGGCGGTGACCTCAATATAGATGTATCAAACATAATGTTTTGAGGAACCAACCACATTGGTTTTTGAGTGTGTGTGTTGCCGGGGGGGGAGGGGGTGCTAATGACCACACAAAGTTCATTTGAGATTTTTCTTTCTTTTACCCACTTTTTTTTTCTTAAGTATGGCATTTCTAAAAGGATTGGCCAGGATTGTAAAAGAAGTGGATTTAGAATACTAATTTCAATTATATTATTGATACACCATTTTTTTTATATTGGTGGAGGATGCGTAAATAATTGTTGTATAACTACCAATTTTGCATCAATTTAAAGAGAGATAGCACAAAAGAAAAAATTGAAAAAAATAATAATATATAAGAGATTATTTCGTTGTTTGGAAGGTGAGGGAATAAATGGTCCCCCGGTCCCCATAAAAGCTCCCAACATCTTTCATTATAGTGTGAATATCGTTTTAAGGTCTACTTGGTACTTTGGTCTTCAAAAAGATGTTGATTCCCACGCTGAAATCCGCATGAAGGGAAAGCCCCACAATTTTAACCTTTATGTTGAAGGCTTGAAGCTCTCCTACATGCATGTTAGCATGCGTCAAAGGCAATGCCTATGCTTCTTTTACACATGAATGTTATAAATTATTATCGCTATTATGTGTGTGTGATATAGAGACCTATACAGCAGTAAAAGCATTAAATAGTCATTCACACACACACCAAAAAAAAGCACCAAATAGTCCCGATCACCCACATCCAACCACTAACTCGATTATTTGCTACTTTTATTAGATTTTCATATATAAGATCGAGTGAATTGAACATAATTTTATAAAAAGTTTGCAGGAACAAGTATGTATAAAAAAAATGTTTGCTAGAAAAGTAATTAGTAGCAATGATATTGTCAATATTTAGATGGAAAATACTCAATTATCAACATAAAGTTAATTAAAGTGAAAATTGGTTTGACCAATTTGACGTACCATATATCATAAAGAGCTAATGTATATCGATGACTTTGTAATATAGTGACATCTACATTCTTAAGGTTTGAAGATGTATATATATATATATATATATATATATATATATATATTGTATACCAATGAAATTAAAAACAAATTACAGGTCCCTAATCAACCGGGGCCAAGCTATCCCTCTATAGTCACTATTAACAACTCCAAGACAACTGTCAGTCTCCCTTCCTAAAGAAGAGGCAAAATTTGCAAGCCAATCCACTACCCTATTCCCTTTCCTAAAGGTGTGTACAAAAGCCACTTGCCATTCTTGATCTCTCAGCATGACAATCTTGTTAATCAGCCCCACCAAGGGATGGTTCTCCCCCACTCCATCTTTTATCATACTTAGGGCCACCTTAGAATCTTCTTCAATGATGACCCTTCTATATCCAAGCTTCCAAGCTGTTTGCAAACCCAAAAATACTCCCCAAGCTTCAGCTTTAACCGAACTACAAGCTCCAAGGATTTTTGCAAATCCCATCTTCCAGTTGTCTGCCTCATCCCTCAAAACTCCACCACATCCACTTTGCAAGTTTCCTCCCTTTGATGATCCCTCAGTGTTTACCTTAATCCAACCCGAAAGAGGAAATTCCCATTTCACTAGAGCTTCTTTGCAACATCTGTTCTGCAAGCCCGCACTCCTATATAGTTCTCTAGCTTCAACATAGTTCGACAGATATACACTAGCCATTCTGGCTGTGCTTCCATCACTAGGAACTTCATTTTCGAAAATAAACCTGGTTCTTTCTTTCCATATGAACGAGCAAACCAGCCCAAACAGAATATTACCATTACTTCCTCCCAACATGCAGTGTTTTGTGTTCAGATTTGTGGTTATCCAAGACTTTAGAGGAAGAGATATGAAGTCAGACCAATTCTCTATACTTAGAAAATATTTCCATACCTTCCTTGACCAGCTACAATCTCTTAAAGCATGAAGGCAACACTCAATAGCTCCTTGGCATCTAGGACAAATGTTTGACTCAGTCATGTGTCTCTGTACTCTCCTTTGCAGCTTTTCCCCAAGGAGAAGCCAGAGGAAAGTTCTCACTCTAGGGGGGCCCTCCCACTCCCACACTAGGTTCCAGTGGCTTTGTTGATGACATAAATCTTCCTTGCATAGAAAATTATAAACTGATTTTATAGTGAAGCTTCCATCCTGTGAATGGTCCCATATCACTCTATATTCTCCTTCCTCATAAAGGGGATTGTAACCTGCAATATGGTTCAAGGCTTTTTGGTTAAGCAGATAGCTAAATTCCTGCCATTTCCACTCTCCATTTGGGCTCATCATATCCGCAACATTTGCCCGTAGAAATTCAGAAGGTATTTCCTGGATAACATGGTCTATTAGAGGGCCAATTGGCAGCCATTTGTCCTTCCAGAAAGAACTTCACATGCCATTACCCACCATAATTCTAGACCCTTAATAAATCATTGGCCACACCCGAGATAAACCCAGCCACTGATTAGAGCACCCAGGTTTCCTTGGAAGATCAGGGATTAATCCATCACCTACTTTGTATTTATTCTTCAAAACCTGCACCCATAGATTATTCATGTGAGTCAATATTCCATGCCCAATTTTCATGAGGCAGACCTTGTTAGACATCTTTAAGTTTTTGATACCCAATCCTCCACAGCTTTTAGCTCTGCAAACCACACTCCAAGGATAGGCATGGACCTTCCTCTTCCCCCTGTTAGAACCCCACACAAACCCTCTCATTTTCTTTTCCACTGCTTCACAGGTACTTGCAGGAATCAAAGAAGTCTGCATGGAGTACATTGGCAGAGCTTCCAGAACTGCTTTGGTAAGAACTACCCTACCAACCATGGATAAGGACTTCTCCTTCCAAGCATTCAGCCTACCATTCGTTCTATCCAGGATATAGTTGAAAGTATTCTTATTCACCCTCTTATGAAAGATAGGGATGCCAAGATACTTACCTAGATCAGCAGCAATGGTAAAGTTCAAGGACTAGCTTAGCTCACTCCTTCTTGTATGGTTCACATTTTTTGAAAAGCAGCACCTAGATTTTTTATTACTGATCTTCTGACCAGAAACAAGGCAAAACTAATTTAAAATATTAGAAATCAGGTTCGCTTGGGCACCACTGGCTTCTAAAAAAATAAGAAGGTCATCTGCTAAGAGTAGGTGTGAAATTGGAATACCATTTTTTCCCATCTTCACTGGTTTCCATTTCTTTTCCTCAACAGCACAGTTGATCAAGTGACCTAACCTATCTATGCATAACACAAATAGATAAGAAGACAAAGGGTCTCCTTGTCTAATGCCTCTTGAGGGAGTGACTTCTTCAGTAAGAGCTCCATTCCATAAAATGTTCATTGAGGGAGTAGTGACACAGGCCATGATAAGCCTTACAAGTGAGCTAGGCATGCCTGTTAGAAGCAATGTTTTCTCTAGAAAAGGCCAACTCACCCTATCATATGCCTTTTCCAAGTCTGCCTTCACAGCCATCCACCCTTTCCTGCCTCTCTTATATCTCATGGAGTGAAAGATTTCCTTACTTTTAATAATATTATCTGAGGCTTGTCTACCTGTGATAAAACTGCATTGATTTGGCATGATCAGGGAATTCATGTGGTTTCTTAGCCTGTCAGCTATTAGTTTTGTAATACCTTCGTATATGACATTACAAAGACTAATAGGCCTGAATTGGTTAATCAACTCAGGGTGCTCCATCTTCGAGATCAAGCAAATTAGGGTTTGGTTTGTTTTAGCCACTTCCTCAGGTTCTTCAAAAATATCCTTTATAAGCTTCGACACAGAAGTATCCACCTTATCCCAATTAGAGTGAAAGAAAACAGCATGCAATCCATCTGCCACTGGTGCTTTAAATGGGTTCATCTTAAAAGTTGCACTTTTAATTTCCTCCATAGCAGGGCTTCTTCCAATGCTTCTCCACTCATCATTATCAATCACTGCAAATCTGTTATGAATGCAGAGACCTGGCAGATTATGGTTTTCCACCTCATACAGGTTTTTGAAGAAGCTAATAACCATAGCTTTAACCTCCTCAGGATTGGCCACTCAAACTCCTTCTTCATTTTTCAGAGCTCTAACCTTATTCCTCCTAGCTCGAGCTACAGTAGCAGCATGAAAAAAAATTGAATTCCTGTCACCAAAGGCCAACCAATTGCTTCTTGACCTTTGGAACCAGGTAAGTTCCTCCTGGATGTATATGGAATTCAGCTCATTCCATAACTCTTTGTGCAGCCTCTCCAAAGCCTCATCAGGACCCCTATTTAGTTGAAAATCTACTCCTCTGATCCTTCTCTGCAGTTGAAATTTTCTTCTCTACTCCTCCTTGAAAATATTTTTGTGCCAATCAACCACATCACTCTGGAATTTATCTTTAGCAGCAATCTAATCAGTCTCCTTTTTCCATCATTTGTCATCCATGCAGCTAGAAATCTAGAAGGTTTTATACCATCAATATCTCCATCACTAATCTCATTTCTTAGGATAACAGGCCTATGATCCAAACCATGGAAATGCAGGTGAAACATAGCCCTGTTTGGGAAGCCCCGAATCCACTCTTCATTCCCCACCAGCCTATCTATCCTTTCCTAAAGAGATCCTATCCTGCAGGTGAATTTCGGTCTAGAAAAGCCAATTTCAGAGAGCCCACATTCATTCAAGCAAGAAACAAAATCTTGGATGCTATCACAATTAACAACAGCTCCACCATGTTTCTCCCCCTCTTCAATATAGGCATTAAAATCCCCCATTACTGCTCATTTTCCTTCTTCAAAAGCAGCAATATTCCTCAACCCATCCCAAAGGACTTTCCTCTCGGATTTTCAAGGACTTCCATATATGAAAGTAAAGCTTTCTTCAATTCCTGAGTTCAACCAGAAAAGTTTTGAATGCACAAACTGATGATCCTCCACCAGAATACTCACTCTAGTCGTGCTTTTATTCCAAAGAATCCAAATTCCCCGAGAGAAGCCTACTGCTTCTCTAATGAAAAAACTATCAAAACCAAGATTTCTAACCACCCGATCAGCCCTACTGCCACTGATCCTCGTTTCCAGAGGTACCAGAACATTGATATTGTTCTGGGAAACCATGTCCTTAATAAGAGAGGAGAACCCCTTCTTCCCCGCTCCTCTACAATTCCATGTACACACAATCATCAAAATGGACAAAAAGGTACAGACCAGGAACCAATCTCCATTAAACCAGAGCACTTGAAATGGCCCTAGTCCCCATGTCATTAGTTATATCATCTAGAACCATAACAATTCTTCCCTCTTGGCTCTCCTCTTTTCCTTCCCCACTTCTATCTGGTGGGTTTTCTTTAAGTCCAGAACTCTGCTTATCACAGAATCTTGTCGTCCTTCCTATGTCACTATTAAAGGCTGGCCCACCACTCATAGATTTCAGGCCCGACGAAGTTTCCCCCTGAGAGCTTCCCCTATTAATCCCTCTTTCTACCAAAATAGCTGCCCTACTGACCTGCATAAAATTAGAGGACCTAGGAAACTCTTGAGAAGAGGAGTAACTCACCTGTTTTCCCGAGCCTCCAGATTCACCTCATTGTTTAGATTTTGAAATGTTTCTATCAGTGCCGCTTTTTTTCTTTCTCCCCCCTTGGTTCCTTCTCTGTTGGCTTAAGTCATCAGCCACCAATTCCCTGCTGGCAGGAGCTGAGCTATTGCCTGATTATTCCGGGATTCCCCCTTGTGTCTCTACTTCCAGGGGCCCAAATCTAGAGCCAGAGGCTTTTATTTTAGGATTCAGGCCAGCAATCTTTGAACCTGGTTCCTTTCCCACGCTTAACTCATTTTTCAGGTAAGGAGTTAGCCTCTTATTATTCCTTCTCTGGACAGTCATCCAGTTGCCAAATTCATTCACTTCTTGGCTTTTCTCTACATCTTCTTCTTTTATCACAGTCTTGTGTTCATGGTTAGACTGTTGGCATTGAGCCTCCTCTCCTTTTGTGGCTTCGGCTATCTTCACATTTTCAGGATTCATCGTGCATTGGTCTCTCTTGTGACCATATTGACCACATAGAAAGCAGATTAAATGCAAGCCTTCGTAGCCTATGTACAGCTGTCTTTGACCGATTCTAAATTTTGATAATAAGCTCTTGCTCAAATCTATTTCGACACAGATTCGGGAAAACCTTCCTCTGTCAATGATTTCTTCAAGCTGCCCTTGACCACTGATTCTTAGGGAACTCTCATTGATTCTTAAGGTACGACCCACCATATTGCCCATCCTCCAGAGATCTTTGTGCGTGTAGAACTCCCTAGGGACTCCAGAGATTCTGATCCAAACCGCTAGTTTTTTCACTCTATCATCATATGGATCAAAATTCGGCCTCCACCTTTGAACAATGAGGTAGTGATCAGCCACGATCCATGGCCACTGTTGTTGAACAAACAGGTAGTCCTGAGGATTCTCAAATTTGACCATATAGTGGTCGTTCTCCAGATCCAAGACTTTGTATTCCCCCTCCAAGTTCCATAGTTTATGTAGCTTGTTCCATAGGATTCTTGCTCCAATTCTTTTCCCCATGAGCTTAACTATTAGGGCCTTCCTCCATCTTCTACATTGCTCCAGTTTCTCAAGCACGTCAAACTGATAGTACAGGTTCAGAGGATCGTCCTCTCACGTCTGTTCATACACTTTCATCGTTTCCTCTTCCTCAGCTTCCTCGCGTTTGCATTGAGCTACCTAGTCATCCTCATCGTCCTCTGGGTTCCCATCCCAAACCCCATTCACACGAAGGAGTTGATCCTTATAGAAAACCAGCTTGCGCGGATCTCTTTTTGCTTCTTCTTCCGTGCCGAGAATAACATCTGATTCCATCATTCCTGCCTTCTGAATCTCTCCGTCAACTTCCACCTCCATTGCGCCCGCAATCGGAGTTTCTTCCTGCATGTCCAGATCCATGTCAGCATCACCCTTAGCCTTCTTTGATTTCCTGTTCGCTGTTGTGTCCCCTCAGAGATAGGGGGTCTTCCCCCTTTGACAACTATAGAAAACGATAAACCCTAGCAAAGCTCCCAGAAAATTTTAACACCGCCCCTACGCGCCCCTCAAATATTCATATTTCAAAACATGGTAATTGGTAATTTAGCCTTTAGGTTTTATTTTGGCTTTGTTTATATTAATTTATTTCAATTTGTGTTATTGCCTTTCAGAAAACAGACTGATATGTTTACTATGATAAATATTAAATAGAATATAAATATTTCTTAATATTTAACTAGTTACATATATACTAACCTAACGCTATCTAAACTTTGTGAAACCGGATAAGTAAATTGGTGGATGAAGTCTGGGACAAACATCATGAATGCTATTTGTTTATTATTGTTATTTGCATCATTTTTATACTATTTTATAATTGGATAATAAAACGAAAAAGTTTATTTTCATCGACTTTATTTTTTTCCAAAAGAAAAAAGTCTAAAAAATGGGAAGAAAATAGTGTACAATAATTTTTTTTCTATCTTCATATGAAATGAAAGTGTGAACAATACATGTACATGTGAAACGAAAGGAATTAGAAGATAGTTTATTGCCTGATTCACAGACAATCTACACCCTTGCCTTTTGCCATTATGAAGAGAAGGTGCTCTGGCTCCACGGTGTACGGAGCTACAATGCTTGACCCAAACAGCGAAGCCGATAGCAGTACCAATGGCAACAACCACACTAAACATGCCATTTTCTTTTTTGCATTCTGTGTCCAGTTAAAGTAACTCATACAAATATCACTCGCTGTCATATTTCCTTTAACTTACTTCTCTGGATAAAGAGAAAATAATAATTAAAGTTTCGGTTTGTTTTTTCTAAAGTTACTTTAGATAACTTTATCTAATGTTCACCGAAACGACGTCGTTTTGTGGCGAAAATCATGGTGTTTTTGTAATTTTAATTTATTTCAGGGTTATAATAGTCTTTATCATTCTAATTTTTTATTTTTAATCCTAAAACGACGTCGTTTCAATGAATATTAGACAAAGTTATCTAAAGTAATATTAGATACTTTTTTCCCTTAAAGTTTTTATGTTTGTTATTTTACATAACATAATTTTATTTTTTTACACATACAATAAAAAAAAGAGAAAATAAAAGGAAAAAAAGTTTCTGATGTTACTTTAGACAATTTTGTCTAATGTTCATCGAAACGACGTCGTTTTAAGGTTGAAAAATTAAAAAATTAGAATGATAAAGACTATTATAACCCTGAAATAAATTAAAATTACAAAAATATCATGATTTCCGTCCCAAAACGACGTCGTTTAGATGAACATTAGATAAAGTTATCTAAAGTAACTTTAGAAAAAACAAACCCTAAATAAAATGATAAAAAAAAAAAGAAAAACATGTGAACCTCATCTATTTGTCATATGTGTGTGAAAATAAAATTATGTTATATAACATAACAAACATAAAATCCAATAACTAAACTTCAGGGTCAAATATTCAAACTTATTACATACTGTAAGAGAGAGCCGTCGGTTACTTATCTCATGCTAATATGTTTATATTTTCCGTCACTTCTAGGCTTCTACTCACATACTAGCAAATATACAAGTAATTTACTAAATTTCGATCTACTTATATATTTAATACGCTCAAGACCTGCCACTATACCAGCGTCGGTGCAGGAATAAATACTTACCTCACTTACAAGTTTATCATTCCCTTCAAGTTTTTAATTAGGTTACACCATATAAGAATACAAAATTTTATATCAAATTTTCGTAATTGATACATTTATATATAATGAATCATATAATTAATAAATTAAAATTATTAAATATAAATAAAATTAACAATTAAAATTATTAAATATAAATAAAATTAACAATTAAAATTAAGAGTGTGACTGATATTAATGTAAAATAATTATATCCCATTTAATTATAGGCCGGATTGTACTTTATTTCAACATTTAGTTATTATTTAATTATTATACCTTGGGAGGAAAAAACAAAAAAGTAAAAAATATTTTAAAAAAGGAAGAAAGGTGTGTCATTTTAAATGACACACCTTATATCCTTTCACATTCACAAAAAGTGAGACCCACACTGTTAAAATTTTTCTCACTCATTCTCTCTCTCTTGATTTATTTCTTTCTCTCACTTAAAATGACACAATTTTATATCCTTTAAAACGATACACACTTTATCCTTAAAAAAAATTGATAACAAAGGATTATTTCGTTCGCTCAAAATATTCTTTATTTTTAATGGGGTTGGTTATACTATTTAATGCAGTGTTTAAAAACCCGGCTCGGACATCGACTTGGCCGAGGTCAGGGGTCATGGGGTCACGGGTTCAACCGGAGGGTCATAGGGTCACTACGCTGACCCGGTTTTATGTATTAAAAAATATAAATATATATATCCTATATGAAAATATTAAAAAATAAATCACCAATCATCAAAGATTAAAATATACTTAACATAATTCACCAATTACAACCACAAGTTAATGGGATCACTACGCTGATCTGGTTCTGCCTCTTTTTAGAAGGTTTCTAACAAAGGAAAATTTAAAGAAAGTAAGAATGAGTTTTAGTTTTTCATCGACGACCATAAAGATTTCATTTGAATGAGTAAATTTTTACCTTTTCTAGAAGATTTATGGTAGTGAGGTGAAGATTGAAGACGTCTAGGTCGCTGGGAGAGAATAGAACGATAAGATTTAGGTTTGCAAGCATTTTTATTTTATTTTTTTAATAAAACGATGTCGTTGCATGGAAAAAAATTAAAAAAAGAAAACATGCAATGACCCCCTTCGACCCGTCTGACCCGGGAGTCACTGAAACCCGGCTAGGTTTTGGGGGTCAGATGGGTCGATGTGCATATAGGGTCCAACTTGTGACCCCAACCCTCAGAGGGGAGGCGTCATGGTTGACCCGGGTCAACCCGGGGGGTGGGGTGGGGTTTTAAAACACTGATTTAATGTAAACTTTTACTATTACTACTACTAAATTAATTATCGTTGATTTTCATCAATTTGAAGATTATAATTTTTTGAGTTACACTTATTAATTAATTATTCATTCTTAAAAATTATAACCAAATTGGGGGAAATCAAGGTGATTAGTTTAATAGTAAGAGTAGTAAAAGTTTTACCGAGTAAGTATAACTGGTCCTTTTTAATAATTAAAAACTATTTTTTTATTTTATTCGTTAAGCATTTATACAATAAATAATAAAAGACAATATTTATTACTAATAGTCAAAAATAAAAAAATATTTGTACAAACCAAACGCATCTTAAGGCGCGTATATTGTTTTATTTGTTCATTCCTTTCCATTCTAGGCTCTTAATCTTATGGGACAAGATCCGTTTACAAACTTTTTTTGCAATTACACTAATGTAGGACCGGTCGTACACTGTGTGATTAATGTAGGACCGGTCCTACATAGTGTAGTTTGTAAGAGTTTGTAAACAAAACAGTTTGTAAATATAACCTGGCGCTAATCTTATTGCTATACATTAATAGCCGATCTACGACCAAGGAAAGTGACACTAATTAAGTTATGCACGATGCGAATTGTTAGTTTCTTATTTTTACTTTTAATTGGTAGCTAATTGGTAGTTTGTTACGCATGCAACTTTCACTTCTCACCTATATATGTAGATACACCTACTATTTTTTTTTAACTTCTGCCCTGTTTTATTCTATCAGAAAAAGGAGAAAACAAGAAGAAGCGATACTCTGCTTTTTCCCACGTCTTGCTCTGCTCTTGCCAACTTATCCCTTGTCATATCTCGTTAATGTTGCACGGCCCATATGATTTCAGAACTTTCAGTCAAAGTTGCCCAAAATGATATCACACATGATCAATCTGGCAAGGAAATATAAAATTTTGGCTAGGTTCCATTGACGAGTTCATGTACATGACGAAAACCATGTCTCTATAGGAATTGAATTCAACAAATCGCTAATTTGCCACTCTTGTTGAGATGCCTTGTATGGATCATATTGTATTGATGTATTATATCAACAACCATTATGGAGTGTTTGGTAGAGAGTTTATGCAGCACCGATAAGAATTATAATTTTATTAAATTTATTAATTTTTTATTTTTTTATACAAGTAAATATTGAACACGTAACCTAATATAATTTACCTAAATTTTTTACCAAAAATATTTTAAGTTTTAGATAAGGCCAAATAATAAATTATAATCCAGATTTAAATTTTAATTAATTATATAATAAATATAATTTATTAAAATTTAACCGGAGATCGTGGCTCCGCCACTACCCCCAACATCTGTTGGAAGAGTCCGATTTGTACATGATGTTTGGCAGCATATTTGCCAATAAATTATGAAGTTAGTTTGCAAATTCAAATTTCACTTTAAAAGGATCTCGATCAGCAATTGGTCTTCCAAGTGCAATATTAACGCAGTTGATTAGCCAACTAGCTAACTTAAAGCATTTGAAATTTTGAATTGTCGATGAACTCTAATTTCTATAAGCTTGCCAAATGAAAGCCAGTGTGAAGCAATTTGGGTATGTGGAAGCCACCCATACTTAAAAAAAATAAGAAGTCGCGTCTATCGTCTAGTGCCAAAATTTCCAAAAGATGAGGTGACCTAACGCACTCAACAAAAAGGCAAAGAAAGAAGAGTCAAGACCCATTTTGGGGGACACAATGTTAGGATCTCAACCAACAGTGAATTTTCCACAAACAAATCAAGTAAAGACCTTTTAATTCTTCCGGTTTATGGAGTGTATATGAACCCTTATAGGTCCTTCAAACCTGTAGTGTCGCTAACCTTGAGCATGCAAGCGGTGCGCTGTATTATTGAACATTATCTAATATTTAATTTTATGCTTAAAGCTAATTTGTACGGACCCCACAGTAACCGCACGATCTTGTCAAAGCATAACTAACACCACGTACCAAAAAAAAGGTTAAAGAAATGGTGTTGGATTTGTTTTTTTTTTTTTTTAATGATATATTTTCACTAGTAATTACGAAAAAACATTTTTATCGGTAAAAGAAATAATTTTTTCTTTCAATTTTGGAAATAAAAAGTAAAGTAATTTTTTTTATAATTATTAATAAATATAGTAGCTAACAATACAACAACAAAAATAAATCAAAACACTTTAATTTTTTTAATTTTTTTTGGTACAAAATCCTTTTAGTTTTTGAATAGCATAACGTTGGACAGCGGGTACTCAATAGTGGGAAATGTCGCGATCAGCGTCGCAGAACCGGCGCTAGTCAGTCATTCCGGAAACTTGTCTTTTGACTTATGTATAACGTGTCAAACTCTTTTGTCTGTCAATTATTTTAAAGTATTTAGTATTTATTCTTTTAAAAGATATAAAAATATATTATTTTAAATGAAAAAAAAGACATAAATAGTGATTTTATTTTAAATTTAAATTTAAAATAAAAATATTAGGTTACGTATTTTTCTTATTTAAAATATTATAATTATATATTTTTCTTTAAAAAAAATTTACTTTATTTTTAAATTAAAACTTTCTAAAAAGCAAAAGATAGAGAAAATAAAAAAGAGAAAAAAAGATCATGGAGAGATTGTATGTGTGTGAAAGTGAGATTTTATGATTTTATCTCATTTTCGGCGATGGCCGTTGATTGCGGTTGGGAATAAAGCACCCTGCGTGAGGACAACCCTTTTCAGTTTTGACCACATCTTCCATCCTCATTTTCTCTCTCTCGATTACTGTTTTTATTTCCTTTCTTGTTTTAATAAATAAAAATTAATATTGAACGACTTCTTTTGTTAACTTTTTTTTCAATGATTAAAAAATTCAAAACATTCATAAATAAGGGCTAAGGAACGTGGTTCTATTTTATTGTTTGAAGTTACTCCTGAGTCCCGAGTGCCTAGCGATACAGCTAAACCTATAGACTGTAGTGGTAAAGTATGTTTATAATTGTTATAAAAAAAAAAAAAAAAATATGTTTATAATTTAAACGGATATCTTTTTTTTCATGTTGCATGAGACAAATTATCTCATGCAACACACAAATAAGTAAGTGAGACCTACTTAAAAGAAGAGAGAGAAAAAAAATGTATTCTATCTATTTTTTTTTGTGTTGCATGGGATAATTTATTTCATACAACATGAGAAAAAACATTTTCCATAATTTAAAGTTGAAATTGATTTGAGAGTAAAATTCTTTGAAAAATGTATCTTGTATGTTTGATTCCAATTCTTGAGCGTAATTTTACTTGGGATGCTGTCGGTGGCAATAGAGAATTAATTTCAAATATTAATCAGAATTAAATAGTTTCGAGTGTCGGTTGTCACCTTGTCGGGCTTCCTAGTCCTGGGTACAGGTCCAACATCTGCGATGATACGAACCCAGGTGAAGCCACGCCGCTGCGGATCAATCATTTCATTTACATTTGGTTATTACACAACAACTTCCATATTCCACAACATCTACTAACAGGAAAAAATATTTATTATTTGAATGAACGTAATTTTATATTATTTTAAATAAAATGACGTTGTTTAAATGTATAAGTAATATAAAAAATTATTAATTATGAACCAAAATGATATTTCATCTAAATAATATAAAATTATATCATTTAAAATAATAAATATTTTTCCTATGCTAAAAATTACTTTATGGATTTGTACCCTCATTTCTCCATATATACAGTAATATTTTATAATATTTTTTCATTTAAAAAATAAGAAACTAATCTCCTGAATAATAGTTAACTGATACAGACGAAAATTATTCTCAACAATATTACACTAATTTTTCTATGAGAAAAGTATTTTTTCAATTATTCGAGATAAAATTATCTCTAGTGAGTCCAAAACGACGTTATTTAGGATTGTAAGATTAGAAAATTATAATGTTAAAAGACTAATATAATCCTGTAATAAATTAGAATTACAAAAATATCTTAATTCTTGTCACAAAATGATATTATTTTATACTCACCGAAAATAACTTATCTAAATTGGAGAAATGCTTTACCCTTTTTTTTATACACGTGAATTCAAAGTTAAAATTAATACTACATAAAAAAAAATACTTAATCACTACACAGGCTGCGCTAGGGTTTCTCTCTTTTAGGGTTTGAAAATCTTCCTATGTCTTCGGCCGCCGGCCACTCTCGATCGGCGGAGGAATCTGATATCCTCCAAAGAAGCACAAAAAAGAGTAAGGAAGGAGATGAAGCCTTCAGTCATGAACAAACTATGAAGCCAATAGAGGAAAGCTGGATGAATGAAAACATGTCATTCGCTGATGCGGCATAATGGTGAATGGCCTCTAGAGGAGGAGCTAGAAAACATGAATAATGAGAATGGGGAAGATGTTTAGGAGGATATTGCTGTGGACGAAAAAATTGATCCGAAGGTGACGGTGGAAGAAGATACAGACGGGAGGACCAACTTTCAATTGTCTGATAGCTTTAAAAAGAAAACATGGCAAAATTGGCATAAAGCAGTGTTCGTGAAGCTCCTAGGGAAAAAGCTTTCTCATGCATTTATGAAGAAACGTTTGGAAAACATGTGGGCTAGGGATGGTAGGATATTTGTTACTGATCTGAAGAATGATTTTTTTCTGGTGAAATTTGAGGAGAAAAAGGATTTAGAGTACGCGCTTACGGCAGGCCCCTCGACTATATTCGAACATTATCTTACGATCAGATCATGCGAACCGGACTTTCAACCATATAATGCCATGATCAATCGCATTATGGCCTGGGTTCGGTTACCAGAATTCCCAATAGAATATGTGAATACAAACCTGGTCAAGAGCGTTGGTAACTGGCTTGGCAAGTTTATCAGGGTTGATGCTGCCACAACAACGCTGGCGAGAAAACGTTTTGCTAGGTTGTGCGTCGAGCTTGATCTTAATAAACAGCTTCGGGCAGAATATAAAGTGAAAGGAAAGATAAAAGGAATAGGGTATGAAGGGTTAAATCTTATTTGCTATGGTTGTGGAAAATATGGGCACAGAACTGAAACTTGCCCTAATAAAACTACTACAGAAAATGAGGATGATGTGCCTGGTATGGAAGACCATCAAGAGGGAGAAGGATCTCAAAGGACATTGGGTTCATCTCAAAAGAGGGAGAATAATAATAATTCTGGCCCCTGGATGTTGGTGTTTAGAAATAGGAGGGGTAAAAGATTGTCTGACTTAAAAACAGAAGGAAAGAAAGGAAAAAACAATGTTAATTCTATGGGGAGAGATGAGACAGGCACTAGATTTGAAGTGTTGAAGAGTAAGGAAATGATAGAAATTGAGAACAATTCCCAAGAAAGGGATGAGTCATATCCGCAGACATATGTGCTTGCACCCTCGCCCAAACTTAAGAAGCAGCCAGCCCAGGTTGTTAATATGGTGGAAACAGATTCGGCTTTCATCCTTGAGGGATCAAAGGAGGGAGGAAAACATGCAGAGAACAAGGAGAGAAGTGAGAAAGAGACATTTAATAAGGGTGCTCGTAACATGAGATTTGAAGTTAAAAAGCACATGCATAAAGCGACAAAATTTATTGGTGACTCTTCTACTGACCAGTTTAATGATACATCTGTTATAAAGCAACACGTGGTGATGAAAGATGCTGGGGAAAAGAAAAATTATAGGAACACAGTGGCTAAGGTTGCTTATAATATTAATGATTCGAGTGAGGAGCTGGATCCTAAACCTCTTGACCCGATGTTGATAAAAAAATATCATAGTGTTATTGAAGGGGACCCTATGTGCCCTATGGAAGAAATAAATGATGCTGTTATAACTAAGGAAAATGAGCAGGTTCCCTTTAAACCTGTATCCAATTCTAGAAGTTATTAATGAATTTGCTCAATTGGAATGTTAGAGATGCTGCAAAAAAGAACTTGGCGGTACCCTTAGATCCATTATGTACAAGAATAAAGTGGAGATTGTTGTTCTTCTTGAGCCCCGTACTCATAGCGGAGTGTGTAAAAAACTGGTCAAAAAGCTTGGTTTTTGATTGGCAGTTGGTAGAGGAAGCAATTGGTTTCTCTGGAGGGATATGGATTCTTTGGAACAACAATAAGGTTTCAATCGATCCACTTGCCCAGTCTTCGCAGTTCAGCAATTTGTGTTTACTGCAGTCTATGCGAACCCTTCTCAAACGCTTAGAGATAAGCTATGGGAAGACCTCAAAACCCTGAGTGTTTCGATCTCTGACCCCTGGCTCATGGGTGGAGACTTCAATGATATAGCATTTGTTTATGAAAAAAAAGGTGGTTTTGCACCAGATCCCAACAAGTTTGATAAGTTTGCTTCTGTTCTTAGTGAGTGCCTAGTTGATGATTCGAGTTTTAATGGATCAATCTTCACTTGGCAAGGTCCTAAATGGGGAGGCATGGAAAGAATTTATAAACGTTTGGATAGGATGGTTGCTAATACTTCTTGGAGGATTTTATTTGATGAGGCTAGGGTTTCTTCTTTTCATCGCCTCTTTTCAGATCATAATCCTTTGATGATCAAACTATTTGAAGACAAGAGGAAGTTTGGTAATAAACCTTTTAGGTTTTATGTTGCTTGGCAAGAGCATCATAAGTTCAATGATTTTCTAACCTCAAAATGGGATGAAGATTTTGATTTACCTTATATGCTTCAGAGGTTGATTCCAGATTTAAAGATATGGAATAGAAGAGTTTTTGGGGATATTGAGAGTAGAAGAATTAATATTATCAGAAAAATTGAGAATATTCAGCATCAGCGGGAGCAGCATGATTCAGAGTATCTAAAAAGACTTGAGGAGAATTGCCAGAGGACGTTATCACATGTACTGCATGAAGAAGAGATTTTTTGGTTCCAAAAATCTCGTCAAAAGTGGATATCTGATGGTGATAAAAACACTCGATTTATCATCTTAACATTATTGTGAGGAGGAGTGTGAACAAAGTCTTTAAACTGAGAAATGAGGCTAATATCTGGGTAACAGATCCAAATGAGCTCAGAAATATGGCTTGTAGGTATTTCACATCACTTTTCAAGGAGGAGATCAATGTTAGAAGATGGGTTTCGTCAGGTAGTCTTTGGCCTTTGATGTCGCATGGTGTTCAGATTAATCATCGTAAGGTTCCTAATAAAAAGGAGATTAAGCAAACAATCTTTGATATGGGTGCTTATAAAGCCCCAGGATCTGACGGTTTCCCAGTTGCTTTTTATCAAAAAAATTGGAAGATGATTAAGGCTCAAGTCTGCTCTTTAGTGAATCTGATATGGAATAATCCTGATATTTTGGCATCTATAAACTCTACTCTTTTGGTTTTGATTCTAAAATCTCAAACTCCTACCCAAATGAGTCAGTATCGTCGTATATCTCTTTGTCCAGAATTTATAAAGTTATTAGCAAACTTGTTGTCAGTAGACTTAAACCAATAATGGAAAATGTTATATCTCCTGCTCAGACCAGCTTCGTTCCGAATCGGCATATTCAAGATAATATTATAGTTGTTCAAGAGCTTGTGCAGTCAATGAGAAGAATGAGAGGAAGGAAATGTTTCATGGCTGTAAAGGTGGATTTAGACAAAGCTTATGATCGTCTCAAATGGAACTTCACTTGCAGTGTTCTTGAGGAAATTCAGATTCTGGAATCTCTAGTCAAGTTAATTATGTCAGTTGTGTCTTCTCCTAAGGCCAAGATCGTTTGGAATGGTTGTCTGACTGGGGAGTTCCAACCATCTAGGGGAGTTAGACAAAGTGACCTATTGTCACCTTATCTATTTGTCTTAGCAATGAAAAAATTATCTCACATTATTGATACTGCTGTTCGAGGTAAGCTTTGGAAACCTATTACTGCAGGGAAAAATGGTCCAAAGATCTCTCATTTGTTGTTTGCAGATGACTTGATGTTGTTCCTAGAAGTTTTTGAAGATAAAATTCATATCCTTCTTCTTTGTCTTGGCCTGTTTAGTGAGATTTCTGGTGAAAAAGTAAGTGATCATAAGACTAGCATTTTCTTTTCTAATAATACTCCTGAGGATATTGCTAACAAGATTTCTGAAATTAGCGGGTTTAAGAGAATATCAAATATGGGTAGGTATTTAAGGGCGATGATCCAACATGGTAGAATATCAAGGAACTTATATGCATGTATTGTTGACAGAGTTCAGATGAGACTATCCAGTTGGCAGGGGCAGACTCTCTCGCAAGCTGGTAGGGTCTCTTTAACCCAATCGGTTCTTTCTACAATTGCATACTTCCATATGCAAAACACTATGATTCGATCATGATAAGAATCTAGCTAGTAGAGCTATTGGTGCTATCCAGCTGTCAGAGATTGATAAAAAAAGTCATCAACTATGTTAATCATGATGGTGACTGGTACGGGGAAGCTATGAGAAATCTACTTCCAGAGGATATTATTCAGTCCATTAGGAGTTTGCTTCCTCCTCATGAATTAAACGGTGCTGACAGTTTAATTTGGAAGCTGAATAAGTCCAATGATATTTCAGTTAAGATGATTCTCTTTGCTTTGTTGAACCGTGATCATAATGAAGTGAAAAATGGTGAGATCTGGAAGCTTATTTGGAAAGTTAAAGGGCCCATCATAGACTGCCGACTAGAAGCTGGCTGGCTAGATTTCACCTAACTCCTCCTCACTGTCCTTTGTGCCAGTTGGAAGAAGAGTCCATCTTTCATATGGCAAGAGACTGTTCTAAGATCAAGGAAGTTTAGAATGACTTGCTGTCGACAGAGATTATTACAGAGTTCTTTGATGTTGATCTTAGTAGATGGCTGGTGGTGAATTTAAAGAATGTATCGTGGAGGAGGTTTAATATTCCTTGGGCCACAATCTTTGCTACAACTATTTGGCTTGCATGGAATTGGAGAAATGGAATTGCTCATGGCAATGCAATGGATTGGTATGCGTATAAAAGTCATACAATAAAGAATAAGGTAATTGAGTTCTCCAAATCTCTGGAGATGACTAAAGGGAATGGACCTTACAAAGAAGCAGGCTGTTATTTCAGTTGGTTGGACTCCTCCAATTGAAGGCCGGGTAAAATTAAATACAGATGGGGCAGCTAGGAACCGAGGTGGTGAATCAGCGTGTGGTGGGGTAATTAGGAATGCAGCTGGATACTGGCTCCAAGGTTTTGCTTATCATATAGGAATTTGCTCAGCTTTTGTGGCAGAGTTGTGGGGTGTGTTAAAAGGTTTAGAAGTAGCTTGGGCTGGAGGTTGGAGACGTATAATTATTGAAAGTGATTCTTTGTCTGTTATCACTATGCTATCCAGAGATGGTGGAGCAGCTCGAGAGTCTCGTCTGGTGACTCGTATTCGAGCATGGTTACTGAAGGATTGTGAAGTTCAACTGATTCACTCTTATAGAGAAAGCAACAATTGTGCAGATTGGCTGTCAAAGTACCCTCTAGATCATCATTTAGTTAATATTTTTATTTCTTTCCCGTCCCCACCCCCTGGGATTTGGTTATTGTATTTAGCTGATTTCTCTAAGATTTGCTCTTTGCGTGGGATTTCTTTGATTTAGTCTTTGTGGGGTTGTTTTTCCCCTTCAGATTACAAATAAAAAAAAATTAATACTACATACTTAAAAAACTCAAATTTCTTTTACTAATGTCAATATATTTGACTTCTAGGGCAAGCACGTAATAATATATACACAAAAGGGATACATGATTATGTAAATTAATCAGTACATGCATGTGCAATCATTAATCAAGAATCATAGTTCGGTTCTGTTCCGGTGACACAATCCACGTATGCATTTATTCAAAATCTCAATTCTCAAATTAACCAATAACGCTCGTTACTCAAATATCTGCATATTGTTTCTTAGAACAAGATTTCATTAATTATATTAAGGGATTTAAATGTGTCATAGTCTAGGAGATAATTTTATTTTTTACATATTTATAAAAATATATGAAATCATATCAAAAGAAGAGAAAAAAAAAAATTAAACATAAACACCACATATTTTATATTTCTATAAGACTTAAAATTATCTCTTTCTTAAAAAAAAAGATAAATTATATCCTATAACATGAAAAATACTAATTTCTTATAGTAAATAATGTCATAAAACAACGCAATATTTTTGTAAAGGAATCGGAAGCAGCGCTTTTTCGTTACAAGTTTAGCAATAAATCATCCAACAAAATTTACCTAAGCATAGAGCAAGGAACAATCATGTATTCAAAAAAAAAAAAAGAGAGCAAGGAACAATCAAATCAAAAGAACATGGGGTACCATTAAAGCCAAACATGGTAGGCGAGAAGTTAATAACACCGGGAATCGTTTCTGGTCAAACATTATTGACACTTTTGCAGCAACCAAACCAATGGGCATTCCCCACGTAACTTGTAAGTTTGATGCAATGGAGTCCTCCATTTGGGTTGTCTGTGGTAGTGTGAACTGTGAAGCCTTTCTCTCTGGAAGAACACTCTCCTCCCCACTTTGGAAATAAATTTTTATTTTTAGTAATTGTGTAGAGCTTAGACGATAATTATATAACTATTTTGTAATTATTTTTTTTAAAGAATCACCTAATATTTTTAAAAATAATATAACTAAAAAGCTATAATTCAATAGTTTAAATTTTTGGATTGAATTAATTCTTTATATAGTATCAGAGCTTCAATAATCATAAGATAACGAATTCGATTCTCATCATCGTCACTTTCTAATAGAATCAAATAAGTACAAAGTAAATCAAAAATTGAATTTGTGCAATATTCATACTTCAAGCCCAAAAGACACTTGCATGAGAGAGTGTATTAGAGAATAATATAAATCATTAAAAAAGTTATTATCCAATAGCTTAAACTTTTAAGTTGAATTAATTCTTTGTTACATTTTTTTTTCCTTAATCCACTTGGTGATATACCAAGAAGAAATAAGGATAAAAATCTTATCGAGTAATTGCCTTCAGTTCACTTATTCCACTCAGACTCGAACTCAACTATTTTTCACTTAAATCCCCAAAGGTAAATTAGCTGGCAACTGAGCTTTCAAGAGTTTGATTGGGTACAGGAGTTCAAACCTTGACTTTCAAGTAAATTCTTGAAAAATCTTTGGGGCTCAAAGGAATCACCTCTCTCCTCGATAGAGGGATTAGTCTCATCCTTCTTCCGATGGTAAATCTCAATGCACCATCTGTTCCAATGAGGAAGTAACCTTTAGGACTGTATTTCTAAGATAAGGTGACTGTAGGAGATTGAATGGAAATAACTCTAGATTCATATAAAAAAAACTATATTTCATTTACATAAAAATCATATTTGTCGCGTTAAAAGTGTAATTGCAGAGTAATTAATAATTTATATAAAAAATGTTTTTGAAAAACAATTTTTTAAAAAAAAATTAGCCAGGGGAAATAATTTCTACTCTGGGAGCTAAATAAATTTTAAAAACATATCCATATTTATATTAGAAAATGTTTTTATTTTTATATATTATTTTAAAATGAAAATTCACTAATCCCAATTAGTTTGAGATAAATATATTGTTGATATTGATTATAAAATGAAAATTCATTTTTAACATTATTTTTAATTTATTTTTCAAAATTAATTCTATCAATATTTAAAGCAACGCACAATATGTAGAGTACTGTCTTAAAATTTGAGAAATATTTAAAAATAAAATGAAAATAACTAACCCTATGAAACTTCCAGCAAGGAGAAAATCTGTGGTACTCCGGCAATAGGTACATCGTACATTCATATTAAAAGAGAAAAAAAAATCAAAACTCAAATAGAATTATATAAAAAAAATATGAGTTAAAATGAAAAAAAATTTATTCCATTTTTTTTTTACCTAATACTCCGATTTCGGTACTGAAATTTCCACAGCAAGACCTTCCTTCTCCTGCGGCTAAAATTGGTAGGGTCACAATCACAAGTTATTAGCTCAAACTCCATTCTACAAGTCAAACTTAAAAAAAAAAAAAAAAAAAATTATCCGTGAGCAGTAATTTGATTTCTACCTAATACTTTAAACCCGCACCGACCTCTATTCTGCAAGCCCACATGACATTGTTCCTCTCGCATTCGAAACGTTTAATTTACAGCCACTTCAAAATCCAAAAAACAAAACAATAATAAAAAAACAACATTAATTTATAATTTATAATAAATCACTGTCAATTTCTGGGTTCTTGATCCCTTCCTTTTTTCTCCTCTCCTTAATATATAGAGCCTCGACCTCCTCAGTTTCCAATCCCACTACTCTCTCTCTCTCTCTCTCTCTCTCTCTCTCTCTCTCTCAAGTTTCTCTCTTTCCGCACGGATTCCCTCCTAAATTGGTGGGATTACCCAAAGTTTCAGCTGCTGTAACTTAGCGGCATTGCCATTTCCTTTTCCTCTCTGAACTGAAATTTCTCGCTGCATTGAACATATTAGAGCGTATTCTATTATTTGCTTCCATGGAAAAGCTAGTGAAACTCATTTCCATGTTTCCTTTGCTTTTGCTTCTGTCCCCACCTTTTGCCTTTGCTGGCCATGACTACGGTCAAGCTCTGAGTAAGAGCATTCTCTTCTTTGAAGCTCAGAGATCTGGTTATCTTCCCCATAACCAGAGAGTACCGTGGAGAGCTCAATCTGGTTTGCAAGACGGCAAGGCAAGCGGGGTAAGTTTCTTCACCCAAATTTTCTGCATATTCCAAGTTAAAGTTCACTACTTTCACTGAAAATTAAGTTAAATATTTCAACCCATTTTGAAGGAATCAACAGTCTCTCTAATTAAGATCATTTTTTGACATTCCCTATTTGTTAATGTTAAATTGCAGGTAGATCTAGTTGGTGGGTACTACGATGCAGGGGACAATGTGAAATTCGGGTTACCCATGGCATTCACCGTTACAATGATGTCATGGAGCATCATAGAATACGGAAAACAAATGGGTGCTAGCGGTGAGCTTGGTCATGCCATGGAAGCTGTGAAGTGGGGTACTGACTACTTCATCAAAGCCCACCCTCAACCCAATGTTCTCTACGGAGAGGTACCTTCTCTCTCTCTCTCTCTGTTTTTTTCCACTCTTTATTATATTATTATATTTTTGGGGGGTTATTTTTCCTTTTTTTTTTTTACTATTATTATCTTCGTGGGTTATTAGTAATACCTTGTCAATTTCAGAGCGTTGAAGTTGATTTTGGATGTTGAAATATTTAGAATAAAGAATGTTGTTGTGGCTTTTTGACAATTAGGTAGGAGACGGGAACAGTGACCATTACTGTTGGCAAAGGCCAGAGGACATGACCACAGACCGTCACGCTTACAAGATCGATCCGAGCAATCCCGGGTCGGATCTCGCCGGAGAAACAGCCGCCGCCATGGCCGCAGCCTCCATTGTTTTCCGCCACTCTGACCCTTCCTACGCCAACGAACTCCTCCGCCATGCCTACCAGGTTCCACATCCTTAAAACACTGCTCTTTATTATGGTTTATTAATCTACGTTTAAGAAGGATCCAAACAAAACTGCTCAGTTATGTGATAATGCAATATGAAAAAAAACTTAAAACAGTGAAACTGGCGCATTTTAGATAGTATACAAACACTGAAGCGTGGTGCGCATGATTGTAATTCTGAGCGGTAAGTGAAACGGTTGGAGTTAATAGGCAGTTACACTTTTATGGCTCTTTTGTCAGAGTTGTTATTGCAAGCATGTTGTTGGCCGCATCGGTTAGAGCTGCATTTAATAAAATGGCCGAAAACTTTGCTGCTTTAAAAAAAAAAAAAAAGGTTCAAACCTCTATTGTATAAAAAAAAAAAAAAAAAAATATTTTCCCTTTTTACTAAATTGAATAGAAATTATAATTTTGCCGCCGGGAGCTTTGTTTTACTATGGTACGTTTTCATTGTAGTAGATGGGATATTTAATGTTTGTTCACTTAAAAAAGCACAAGAATGGATACATTATGTCAATATTTTTGGGACCCTTAAAAATTCGTTTTGTACACTTGGTAAACTTTTTTGTTCCCTCTTTTTCTTTTGTCTGCCTTAGTCTTTTTCTTTATTAAGCAAGATTTCACTCTAAATTTATTTCGTTTATTTTTTTTATATTTTTTTTGCTCTTTTCTTTCTCGATATTAATTATAATGACTGTGGTCCAAAAAATATTGGTTTTTATGTCTAAATGAGAACACATAGAAGAAAGGAAGAAAGAGTGGTCCCGTCTCTCATGATGGCCGAAGAGACACTTTTACCCTTTTATCACGGTGGACCCATTGGACCGTACGGATTGATATTTGTGTGGTATTGGATCCTGACCTTCCATTGGAAGGAGAAAAATTTAGTGCTATAGAAACATTCAACTCGGTCCTTTTTTTATTAATTTTGTTTTTTAGGATTTAAAAAAAAATGGATACAAAAAAAAAAATTAAGGAAAACAAATATCGAATTTGGTGGTTTGGTGCATTAAAAATTTTCTCCCCTAGAAGGGATTTACGCCGTGCGAGAAACAAACTTCGTTATTGCCATTGTGCCATGTGACGTGGGCACACACTGACGGTGCTATCGTAGCCTCTTTTCTTTTTTTTTGGGTGAAATTACACTCTTTGGTTGTTTGGTATGCATTTAGTTTCCGAGCACAGTTACTCGTTCATCGGCCATCAATGTGGATCAGGTTGTTGCTCGTACCATAGCTACATTGAACCTCTTTTTCCGCTGTCATGTTACCTTTTACTTTACTCTTTCACTGGCCTGTCGATCCTATTCCTGTTTCTGTCACTGTTCCTGATAGGTGAAGAACATGTTGCATTTAATTATTCATTTATTAGAGATTGAGGGTTGGAGTTATGAAGAAAGATGCTTCTGAAATTCTGATCTCATTAAGTAAATGCTTTCGTCCCAGATCTGAGTGTGGTCCCTCTGTTATCGGCAATTTTAGCTTTTTTTTTCTTCTTCTGGAGATAAGCAATTTTAGTTGAATCTAATAAATGAGGATACTCAATAGGTGGATTTAATAAAAATTTTCACCACATTAGGATAAGGTTAATTAATTCATTTAATGAAATTAATGCAACTCCATTCCATTTCCTTCTGGACCTGCTCAACTGATTGTCTATTGGGTTTGATCAATTTCAGTTATTTGATTTTGCGGATAAATACAGAGGTAAATATGACAGCAGCATTACGGTTGCCCAGAAATACTACAGATCCATCAGTGGCTACAATGTAAGTTTTACATGTTACAATTGTGTTTATTCTTCCTGATCACGATTAAATCTGAAGCTATACAAAAATTTACCATTTGGAAATTCGGAACAAGTAATGTACATGTGAAAGTATTGCTTGAATTAAGTTAACAATCAATTCTAGAAAAGATAAAAAAAAGGTAACAATTAATGGTGTGTTGGTAATTGTACACACAGGACGAATTGCTCTGGGCTGCTGCTTGGTTGTATCAAGCATCCAACAATCAGTATTACTTGGATTACCTTGGGAGAAATGGTGACTCCATGGGAGGAACTGGTTGGAGCATGACTGAATTTGGTTGGGACGTCAAGTATGCTGGAGTTCAGACATTAGTCGCCAAGGTATTATTAATTAATGAAAAAGTGAATAACAAACATTGGTTAGCTTCTTTAATAGGAGCATGTAATTTATAAACAGTGTCTAAGCAGTTTTCCTATGTTCCTTCCCTGCAGTTCCTAATGCAAGGCAAAGCTGGCCATTATGCACCAGTCTTTGAGAGATATCAGCAGAAGGCTGAGTATTTCATGTGTTCATGCCTTGGAAAGGGTACTCGCAATGTTCAGAAGACTCCTGGAGGCCTCATCTTCCGCCAGAGATGGAATAACTTGCAGTTTGTCACAAGTGCCTCCTTTTTAGCAACTGTCTACTCTGACTACCTTGCTTCTTCTGGTAAATATTTGGGATGCGCTTCAGGCAATGTCCCTCCTGCTGAGCTTCTCTCCCTTGCAAAGTCTCAGGTAATTCCATCTCCTGCATTCACTTCCATACATTCACTTGAATTTTGATGTTTCAATTATTAAGAATATCAATGAGTTCTCAACATTTTCCTTGTTTAATCTTCAGGTGGACTACATTCTCGGGGACAACCCAAGAGCCACAAGTTACATGGTGGGCTATGGAAGCAACTTCCCTCAAAGAGTTCACCACCGAGGTTCATCCATTGTTTCCATCAAGGTCAACCCTTCATTTGTCAGTTGCCGTGGAGGTTATGCTACTTGGTTTAGCAGCAAAAACAGAGACCCCAATCTACTTACTGGTGCTATTGTTGGCGGACCTGATGCATATGATGACTTTGCTGATGAAAGAGATAATTATGAGCAAACCGAGCCAGCAACCTACAACAATGCTCCTCTTATTGGTATTCTAGCACGACTAAGTGGAGGTCATGGCGGCTATAACCAGCTTCTTCCAGGTATTGTAATCATTATCCTCACTTTCTGCCCCTCTCCTGCTAAAAATCTTCAAGGGATAATATAGTAATCAGGTATATTGTCTCTTCCTTACAGTTGTTCTTCCAGCTCCTAAGCCTGTTGTTACCAAGCCCCAGCCATCCCCCAATCCAGAGATAACTCCATCTGCAGGTACTGTTTGCTTAATTACCTGAGAAATGCTTACCTCTAGAGACTAAAATTAGATGTTGAGATGAAAATCTAACCGAGGAGTTTCTCTTTTAACTTCATGGTCAGGTCCAATTTCCATTGAACAGAAGATGACCACCTCATGGGTTGCCAATGGAAGAACTTATTACAGATACTCAACAGTGGTGACTAACAAATCCACCAAGACTCTCAAGTCTCTCAATCTTTCAATATCCAAGCTTTATGGTCCAATCTGGGGCCTCACAAAGTCCGGTGATTTATACTCATTTCCACTATGGCTCAGCTCATTATCAGTTGGCAAAAGCCTTGAATTCGTTTACATCCATTCTGCTTCTCAAGCAGATGTCTCAGTCGCTAACTACTTATTGGCCTGAGATTGATCAATTTGGTTACAGTGAGATGGCAACGGTTTACTGCTGTGTTGTGTAAGACTGTGTAGCTATACAAAATGTGCAGTGAAGAAAGGTTCTTTTCATTTTCCTTTTCCATTTTGGTGTCAAATCTTCTTCTTCTCTTGTGTATTTTGCATTTCATTAGGTTAGATCAAAATAGGTTGATTATATAAGATGGAAGGACCGGAGCAGAAAGGAGTGAAGAGACAATAAGGGAGTGCTCATCCTCTTTCTTCTCCGCTTTACAACTTATAGTGAGTGATACAAGACAGACAGCGAAACAGCGACTGCTGAGAAGTTTAAAAATATATGAACTTCTCAATATTTCAGAGAAGAGTCATCACTTGTATTTTTCAACAGCTTTGAATGTCTTTTTGTGTTGTGATGTTGTAAGCTTTGCAGCATTTTGTACTCTTGCATTAAAATTATGTGTTTGTTCTGTGCAATGTAATTTGCGAATTTGGTTATTGCAAGTGTATGGTTGCTAATTCAATGGTTGAAATATTTCCAGCCTGAGTGTGGTGTATGTGATGGCTAATGGAGACTGTGATATGTGAATCTAAATTCTAACATTATTTATACCCTACAAAAGAGTAATGTTAAATGCAAGTGTCACAATCTCACATAGCCCTCACAATGAGGGCCCTTCGGCTATATATAAAACCTATGAAAATGTTTTTGTCACTGGTTTGTTCTATTCTATTCTATAATAGGAAAGTTTTGTTATTTGTTAGGCATTATATCTTGGGGTTAGAATTTATAACTAGTCATCTCCAACACGGTGGAAAAATTTATTTCGTAAGGGACGTTTGGTTCGAGAGATATTTTTTTTCAACGAGAAAAAAATGTTTCCAAGAATATAATGAGAAACATTTTTTTCCGGTAAGTTACGAAAAAGTGTTTGATAGGCCAAAATTTTACCGAAAAAGTTGAGTTAATTTTATTAACGTTATGTTTGGTTGATGATAAAATATTGTTAGGAATATGAACTAAAATAACCAAAATACCCATCATTTTGAATATTGTTAAGGGCATTTTAGTGTAATAAGTGTTAAAATGCTTTTCTCTCTTACTAAGAAAAAAAGAATACCATATGTGAGAAAGAAAAGTTTTTTAGCAATGTATAGTAGAAAAAGAGATTCACGGGGAAAAAATATCCCTAGATTATTTTACTTTTTCTTATATCAAACATGGTAATTTTATTTCCTTCACCTCACTTCCCCATCATTTCATTCAAAAACCCCATACCAAACAGCGTTAAAATTATCAGTATGCTGTCTTTGGTTATTTGTTTTATATCCTGAAATGTTTTACCACAAAGGGGTTCGAGTATGTAGAAAAGAAATCACTTTATTTTAAATAAAAATTAGTCGTATTTTTCACCAAAAATAATAATAAAAACAAGAATTAGTCTTACCAGTAGAATGGGAAAACCTCCTAAAAAAAGCAATTTACAAACTTGAAAGTAAAAAATATTTGTCCATAGAGTTATGTCATTTTAAGATAGAAAAAAACATAAATTAATATTTTTTATTTAAAATTTAAATAAAAAAAATCACTCATTTTCTCTCTTGTTGTTTTCATTGCTCGTATGTTTTTCTCTCCTAAAATGATATAACTCAAATACAAACATCAAACCCAACTTGAAAATATAAAAACATCTAAAAATTAACTTGCAACATGGCATACAAACTAACAAACAAAAGGAAGATATGGCTACCATCTCTCAGGGGGCGTTTAATTGAAGATAAATTTTAAGAATACTAGAGAAATGTAATTACTAGGTATCCACAGCGAAAGTTGAATAGATGGGGAAGTTAAAAAAAAGTAGTTTGATTTGACAAAATTTTACCAGGAAATATATGACAAAAAGTGTGTCAACAGTGCTTTGCCCGGGTTTTCTCAAAAAATCACCCTCAAATCGGGTTTTTAAACAGTACAAATTATTATCTTTCTCAAAAAAGTCATGCATTTCACATAGATGATTTTGGTCAAAACCTGTTGAACCAAACATGATCACGTGAAAATCCACACGAAAGTTGCCTGGATTTCTTCAACAAAACCCCCAACCAAACACCACCACCAGAGACTTAGACAATTCTTCTGATCGGAATTCTTCTTTGCATCACTTAGCAGATGCTCTAATCCCAGGAAACTGCCCCCTCCTATGAGAAGCAATCTTTTCTTATCAGCCCTTTTGGGCTTCAGACATGGAAGATTGCAGCTTAACTTTTTTTGTAGTGTTTACCTTGACAAAACAAATTATGAAATCTGTAAAATCTCGAGATATTGTTGGATTCATCAGCTGACAAGGACAAGGAAAGCCAACCAGCATTAAAAAAATCCAGCTATAATGAGTACTTGCCCATAAATTAAGGAAAAAGTCTAATAAACTTCGTGTCATGTGTATTTTAAACTTTGTATCTGCTGGACATAATGAGAGGAAGAGCTTCAGTGATGGAGATCATATGATAGTTGCCATGCGGCTAACCCAAGTTTGGGTTAAGCATACTTTGGGCTCTCCTCATCCGAAATTGCGTTAGGAAGACATTGGGCTCCCCTAATTCAGAATTGGACTCAAGTGCATAAAACACCTTGTATTAGTAGACGCAAAGTAAAAAAATGAGGATTTTTTTTTTTTTTTTTCAAATCAAAAACAATCCTTCGGATTGAAAGTAATAAGGAGAATCAAATACATATTCACAGGATCAAATACATATTCATTCCCACGTATTCAGTTTTCATATGCCATCTGAATTATCATCGTTTAATAGCCAACTGAACTATCATCGTTTAATAGGTAACGAACAAGACTTTTGTCTAAATTAAACTATTACTTGAGGAAGATATCCCGGTTAATTTTCTTGTATTATTACACTTTAGAAATTAAACTTACACGTCGTTAATATAATAATTAAAAAACATATAGAAATGATTTTCGCGCAAAACATTGGGCGCGCGTAACTACTTGACAGTTGACATTGGGTGAAAGCCCAAATGGGGCGGCGAGGCCCATGTTGAGATGTTTTCTGCAGAGAAGAAGGAAGCTGAATCTTGATCTGATGATCCCAACCAAACATAGTCAACCAAGTATATAATTTCGTTTCATTTCGGAAATCAGAGAAAAAGAGAGAGAGGAAGGTTTCGAAAGCGGAAGATGAACAGCGAAAGTAGTGAATTGGTTGGGCTTTGCATAGACGCGGCTTGTGAGAACAAAGAAAGCGTGGAGAAATGGCGGCGTCAGAAGCGCACTCTCGATCGCTTGCCTTATCATCTCGCCGATGCTCTCCTCCGCCGCCTCATCTCCCGCCGTCTCCTCTTCCCCTCCCTCCTCGAGTACTCTCTCTCTCTCTCTCTCTCTCTCTCTCTATGCATTTTCCCTCATTTTCCGTACGAATTTGTTCAAAATTGACATTTCTATTTGTTCCGGGTAGGGTTTTCAAACATAGTGCCGAAGAGGTTGATGTGAGAGGCGATAACTCTGTGGATGCGGAGTGGATGGCATATTTGGGAGCATTTCGCAACTTGCGTTACTTGAACCTTGCCGATTGTCATCGAATCACCACTTCAGCTCTTTGGCCTATTACAGGTAGTTCCCCCCAAAAACCAACACTGCGACTCATATAACCATTAACCTATTCTTACTATTACAGTTTACAAGATCACTCATCAGCGTTATGCTTAATTGGTTTTAGGAATGACTAGTCTTAAGGAGTTGGATCTCTCAAGATGCTCCAAGGTTAATGATGCTGGAATTAACCATATTCTTTCCGTTCCAAATTTGGAAAAGTTACACATTTCAGAAACAAGCGTCACTGCCAAAGGAGTCAAGCTTCTACCCTCTCTTCAAAATTTGTCTCTTCTCGACTTGGGCGGTTTACCCGTGGATGATATATCATTAACTTCATTACAGGTATTTTTTCCCCCCTATTATACACTAGTGTAAATCATAATCAATACTACTCCAGTCAATTTCTTTTCGTACCAGTCCAATTTTTTTCTACACCATCAATTTACGTTAAATTTGTGGTTTAGTATGCTTCTCGCATACATGAAAATATTTACCACTTGATCACATTCTTCTAGTTGTATAAGTTTTATGAAATCTGTTAAGATAAACATCTTTATTAAGTATAGTTCAACAGTTGGATTGGTTAAATTCATTTTCTACAAAATGTTGTAGGATGGTGTTATTATGTCAATTTTTACGCTACTGTCGGTGGTTCCTAACCCTTCTTTTTTGCGTTTGTACCTAAATACACATTGTTCGTTACACCTTTGATTTTTACTTGTAAGATGGATATATATGCACGTCATTGACTGTGTTTTGCATCTAAACTTAATATAACATCTTGGGAAAATCATTATTTATTTATTGATTTCTTGCTTCCAAGAGAGCAAGCTTGGATTATTTATAAAGCTGTTTCTTTGTGATTGAGAGATCATGGGGTCGAATATGACAAATAACCTTTTTGCAAAGAATGTGCAAGGATGAAGCTGCATATTAGGATTTTGCTCACCCCCACCCTCGCAAGTCAGGGTTTCATGGGAGTTGTTTTATTGCTTTCTAGCTTTCTTGATTAATTATGGTACCATATTTAATTGGGTTCAGTTTGGCACTGCTTTCCAAGTTGTCGGACTGTATTTGAGTGCTTATGTGGTTCAGAAGGTTTTTACGCTAATGCTTATACAGCAATCCATTTCATAGCTGATAAATGGAGACACATATTTCTCGAATGACTTGCTTGAATTCACTATTAGACATTATTGATTGTTTCAGTTAGATACCCAATTTATTGTGTTTTCAGCATGTCTGTCTTGCCAGTTCTCAAGTAATAGAAATGATGATATTTCCTTCTTTTTTGTGTGTCTTTTACTGTCTCCTTTTAAACATCCCCCTCATAGGTACTGAAAAAGCTACAATATCTTGATCTCTGGGGTAGTAAAATATCAAATCAAGGTGCTGCTGTTCTCAATATGTTCCCAAAGTTAACCTATCTAAATCTTGCTTGGACCAATGTCACAAAATTGCCTAGTTTATCATCTCTTGAATGTCTGAACATGAGTAATTGTACTATTGATTCTATACTTGAAGATGATAAAGCTCCTTTGGCAAAGCTTATTCTCTCTGGGGCTACGTTCCTGAATGAAGCTGAAGCCATGTTATATGCAAATACAAATTTCCTGTCCTTTCTGGATGTAGCCAATTCTGGCCTTTGCAGATTCTTCTTCTTAAGTAGACTGAAAGTTATAGAGCATCTCAATCTCAGCTCATGCATGATGGGGGATGATTCTGTCGAGATGGTTTTGTGCATTGGTGGAAACTTGAAAACTTTGAATCTAACTGGTACTAGGGTTAGCTCTGCTGGATTAGGGATTTTAGCCGGACATGTTCCCAATCTTGAAATTCTGTCATTATCTCAGACACCAGTGGATGACTCTGCCATCTCATTTATCAGCATGATGCCTTCATTAAAGGTTGTTGACCTGAGCAATACAAACATTAAAGGTATATGATTACTTGACGTAGTTTGTTACTATTGCGATGTATAAATTCTTTTGCAGTGTCTGCAGTGGTTGATATAGGTACTTTTCTGGTTAAATCCTACTATTTCTGAAGCCATTAGCTGGGCCTTTTAACTTTACAACTGAACAGCTCCTCTTTAGGAAACTTTTATGCCTTCAACTTGTAGGCTACTATAAAACCTGGCTGTATTTAACATTATTTCCCCCTTTTGGCATTTTTGGGGAAGAACAGCAGGACGTGTGTACTTGCAGACATTATCATATATGAGGCTTTCTTCTTCTTCTTTAATTATTTTTTGTTCTCAGATCTAGAAATTGATTTTAAAACCCTACATTTTCCTGAAATATTGTAAACCTTATCTTTAATTAAACCAGCCATTCAACTTTTCCTATATGTCTTGCATCAATATGTTTGGAGATAATAGCTTATTTGCCTATATTTTTCCCTGTAGTTGGTTACCTTGCAGAATCAAGTGACTTTTCAGGTGTTCGCATGATAGATTTTTAACAAGAACAAAGATTAAAATGAGAAATCTGTATTTGTATTGCTATATATTGGTTTGAACAGTAAATGGAAATGAATTATACAGAGACAATAAAAAAAGAAAATACAAGCAACTGAGAAGAAATGATAACGTAGAGCAATTGGAGAGGCTCTACACTCTCCCAATCCCAAGTTCCAGCCAAGATTCCAGATACTTCCCTCAAGCACCCAACCTCCCCTTTTAACCACTGCTCCCATAACTAACATGCTGTCCCACACCTCCATTCTGTTTTGCTGAGTCAGCATAACCAACAACATTTTCACCTGGTCCCACTACTATATTTGGGGCACAAACCATGGTGGGTTCGTATCATTGGTTACCTTGCAGAATCAAGTGACTTTTCAGGTGTTCGCATGATAGATTTAAATAGCTGTTAATTGCATATTAATAAGAGACTGTCACACTAGTAACAAGCATGCATTCCATATTAAGGAAATTCAGTGGTTGACTTGTTTGCGAAGGATTTGGACTCCATATTCTTATGTCGTGTTGAGACATGAAATATCTATATTGGATCTATGAATATGGGGTTTGGTACTATTCAGAGCTTTTGCAAGGAAGTAATTGCTATTTGGATAAAATCCCCCTCATTCTCATCTTGGTTAATGAGTTAAATAATTGTTCATTTTGTTTCTAACACTTGATGCAGATTTTCCTGATTAAGCATTTATATTATATGCTAATGTGGATAATTGCAATTTAACAAATTGCAATTTTCTTACATATTTGTTGTTCAAAATTTCTAAATACTCAATTCATTAAAATATTATATAATTGCATCACTTTCGTTTGATTGTATCCCTCCATTTGCTGCTTGTAAGTACTTATCTTTAATCTTCCTATCTGTACTTTGGACTCAGGTTTTTTGCACCAGGAAAGGACTCATCTGAACTCGCCGCACTCTCTAACGTCTTTACAAAATCTTAAACAATTAGAAAGGTTGAATTTGGAGAATACACAAGTTAGTGACGAAGCTTTATACCCTTTATCAAGCTTCCAAAAGCTGAGATATTTATCTCTTAAAAATGCTTCACTTGCAGACATCTCACTTCACTATTTATCATCAATCCCTAAATTGACAAATCTTAGTATTTGCGATGCGGTGTTGACAAATTATGGGCTTGATCTGTTTAAGGCTCCTGAAACTCTGAAACTGATGGACCTCAGAGGCTGTTGGCTCTTGACTAAAGATACTATTTTGTCATTCTGTAGAAACCATCCACAAATCGAAGTAAGGCATGAACATGTTACCGTCTTTCCTTTTGACCAAAACGGACTTAATCATTCTTCTCCGTCTCGATTAACTTCAAGGACTATGCAAGCGGCCGAGAAGAAAGAACAGATGTCCGTTTCTCCATATTTTATAGGTAAATTGCTAATAACCTTTCTAATATTTATGTTGTGATTTTTTATGATTTATCTAATTTTAATTTTTCATTTATTGTCATAGATCAAAGACTGAGGTATAGCAGAGATGAGTTACTTGCATTGCAACTTATGTCTTTGCCTCTTGCATCTAGTAGTGAGAGAGGCAATTCAATAGTCGAGAAACAATATGATTGAATGGAGCAATCTCCTTCCATATAAATTATCTGCACTCATGGCGTTGGTAATTTTTATTTTCATTTTGTCATGTTTTTCTTAATCATTGTCGATTATGCAATATTCTTGTTGACTAGGCACGTGGATTAAAAGCATTTTATTTTAATTTAGATCCTCTACTTATACTGTACCATGATATCCTTCCCATTTATACTGGATATGTGCATTCGGTTGCTTTGCAGGGAAACGAGCACATTATATGAACAGAGATGGCCTCAACAAAAAAAATGTTGCGACTGGGCTGCATGAGGTGAGAGCTGAATTATGTTTCTGATAGAGAAACCAAATGTGATGATGAGCCTTGCTGTCATCAGGGTGATCTTGCTTGGAGGGAGGCATTTTAGTTTGCAAGTCTTGAGTATTTGATAACATTAGTGAGGATTTGTATTCCTTGCGATATTGTGAAGCATGAACAATTTTTAAGGGGTCGAGTTCGTGTTTGACGTGTCAGAAATTGTCTCAAGTATGTGACATCTTAAATTGGTAGGCGCATCAAATTTTGTTGTGTTTGTGCCCTTTCTTTCTAGGTAGGGTATTCGAACAAGAGAAAATATTGTGAGGGGATAGCCAGAGCGAGAAGGAATACTGGAAGAGGAATAGAGAGAAACCGAATCCTGTGTTTTATTAGAGGCATTAACTTTTTATGATAAAATGAGAGTAAATTTTTTAAAATATCTTCCAAAATAATATTGTTTTGGGATTGCCGAAGATAATTTTATCTCGAAACATTTTTCCCTATATTAAAACACATTCATATTCACCACTATATAGTTTTGCTGTGCAACGCTAATTATGCCAGTTGTGTGAAAAAATTTATGCTTTCGGGTAACAATGTTTCTGAAGAAATGCAATTATGGCGGGCGATTAGCTAGTAGTTCATGCTTGTGACTAGCTCGCCTTGAATTGGGAAGTCATATTACCCTTCTTAGGGTCCCAAAATCAGTCTTAAAGATCTAGCTTCTCTGCAGTATTATTGGGAAATGAAGAGGAAATATGTCTTTTGTTTTAATTTTGAATGTTACTTCTTTTATGGCAGTACTACATATTTAGGTATTTAGCAGTTAGAACTCATAATAACAAAACAGTACTTATTATAAGTTGGCAATGGAAAAAAAGAAGAGAAAAGAATAATGGAAAAAAAAGGGTTGAAACACAAAGGGGAAATCGGAGGATGCAAGTGTTATCTTTTTGCTCATAATTCAGAATAGGAGAGGTGAAGGAACTTAACATGAACCCATAGCAGAGACATTTTTTGCTTATACACGCCTCAGGATTAGTTGTTTCGAGAAGGGAACTGGTACAACATATTGGTCTTTACTCTTCAATTTTTCTCAGGATTAGTGTTAAGTAAGATCTTCTCTCTATTAGATGTTTGTAAAGTTGGTATGCTTTTGTTGGTTTTAGAAGGAATGCTCTCCCCGCACAAAAGCCAATCTTTTTGCTGCTTCTTTTAACAATGCATTCTCTTTCGCAAGTGTTATGCATATAGCTAGCATAGGCCACCGCCACCATTCCATGCATAACCAAACCCAATTGAAGCAAGTTTGCCCGCTCAGCCAACCACAACCTTTCCTCCATCTCCAAATCTGAGACCTCGCCGGAAAAAAACCATAGCTAGTCACAATGACCGACACCTTTTTGCCATCACAAGTCTAAATGACCCACCTTCGTTTTTGCTCTCCTCTCATTCCCTTTATTTTTCTTGGGTAACACTCTTTTTCATTCTTATTAGAATTAGTTTATGGGAAAAATGTTTGACCCATAACCCAAAGCCTAAGACAATACTGGTGATGGTTTGAAAGATCAGGTCGGGCTTCTGTGCAATTGGGTCAGGAAGAAGAGATTTGGGCTTTTGCCCGGTTGATATGGACTTATTTTTAGACTTAACTTTGAAGAGTTATTTTTGCTATAATAATTAATGAAAATAAAAATAAAAATTAAGTACAAAAATGAGATTAGATAAGTTATTTTTTTTATACCTCAGTAAAATGTTTGACCGTAAAAGGAAAGAGAGGAAGAAAGTAGAAAGAGTAAACAAAATCAAAAAGAAAAAAAAATCACGATATGAAATACAAGAAAAAGAGATGATTAAAAAATAAAATTTTAGAAGAGATGTTTAAAAACTCCTTGTGGGATATTCAGGAAGTGATCCACGAGACAAATCCAACAAAATGGTTGACTTTTTCATGCCTTGTACCGAAATGCAGAACTCAGGAGACCAAAACAGAAAGACTATAGACGCAGGCAAACTGAGATGCACCAAAAGGGCCCGAGATGGAAATTTTCCATATTGAAAATCTGCTCAATGTTGTAAAACAACTATTAGTATTATTGTCATAACGAGGCAATAATTCAATATTGTTTAAAATATGTTACCTACCTAAGCATATTTTCTTACCTTCTATGGTTGTGCAGCTATCCATGGCATATTATTTGTCACCCATCTACAGAGTCACCACAAGAAAAGGCTAGCGCAATTACACGCATAAATAAGTTGTCTCCATGTCTCGAGCTCCAAAAGCATATCTCAGGCACTAGAATTGTTTACTGTCTTGTACATGTTGTCAATGGTATTCTGTGCACACAAAAATTGAGTTCAGATAGACTATTATGATGAAGCTCCTCAATCACTCCGTTGCAATAGCACATGTAATAGAGATAGTTTAACGTCGTAGGTTGCCAGACATTGTGTTGAGTGTTTCCATTACCAAGTCAATGTACAATATAGAACCATAGTATCATGCTGGCATAATCACAGTGATTAGTCAACTAAATCAATACAATGGGAATTGATTAACATCTTCCACCTTTGTTCATTTGTTGCTTGGTTTATTGAAAAGTAAGGGAAAAGAAAACCATCCATTTACGAAGGTGATTCCACTTTGCTTTCCATTTCTATTCATATGAAGCAAAATGAAATCCAGAGAATTTGACAATTTATACCTGGTAGTATTTAAGCAACTGGGGTCTCTTCTTCTTAAATGTTGGAGTCATAAGGTCACGTTCCAAGTCAAATGGAACTGGTTCAAGATGAACAGCTTTTATAAACTCAAAACCTTTCAACTGCCAGAATAATAATGATAATAATCAGGATTTCATAAAGCTTAAGGTGATGTCCGTATACATAATTGCAGACACAAACATACAGGCACACAAAAGGTAGGGATCAATAGATACTTGACACACCACTCATTCGTACTTTATGAAAAAATGATTTTAGTCCATCCAACTATTCAATTGTACTTAATTATATTAATATTTCTTGTCAAATTTAAAAAAGTTACACAAAAAAGTATGTGATAAATTGTTGATAGTAAAGTACATTGTCTGTTAATTATAAATAGTTTTGATGGCGTAGAAAATTTCAGATTAATGTGAAATTTTATCAACATGATATACATGATGGAAACTTTCAATCTTACCGTGAATTTTCTGAGAAATACTCAAATTCTTCAAGTTAAATATATACTGTATGATATTCCAAATTAGAGAAATATTAAGAAACTTGAATTAATAGGACCTTCTTTTCTTTCGCAATCTTTGTGAGTTCTCCAAGAATGTAACTTTTTGCCTTAGAGTCTTCACAGAGAGAATTGAAGTCCCCGGTTATTCCATTTTCTTCTGCCCAAACCTCAAGTGATTCCTTCTTGGGGGTAACAACAGCAACAAGGAAGGACTCGAAACTGTTTCCATAGATCCATATCTGAATCAGAGGAGGGAAAAAAGTCATTTCAACATGTCACAGAACATTGTCTGCTCATGAACAGAAGCTGAAACTAAAACCTTTATTACTTTTTTTTTTTTTTTTTTGTAAACAAAACCTTTATTACTTATCTTTGCACTAAGCTAAACCTTTGGATATCATTCATAAATCTGGAATTTACAACAATAATTATACAGATACATGCCATAATAATATTCTTAAGTCTTCTCTAGGAGTGATAATCATTCCGGAACAAGAATAAAATATAAATCCAACAAGCAACAACAATGTAGTTTGTATATGTTTAGGCATGCAAGGAAAAAGTCCAATACGAGTATATGCATATATAGAGATGCAATTTACCTCATTCGTCTAAAGCTACGGGCACAGTTTGAGTAATTCTATCATGAACCACTGAGCTCAAGTAGTTTGACTACCACTTTTTTCCTATAACCTTTTCATCTTTCTATATAAAAAACAGATCATCTTCCACGTATTTTTCTAATAGTGGCAAATAAATTCATTACAAGATAAGGCTTCAAAACTATTATAAGAGTTCACGAGACGTACTGATTCAATAGCAGAAACATGATCATAAATACTCTCCAGGTTCTCAACAGCAACATATTCTCCTTGTGAAAGCTTAAATATATTCTTCTTCCGATCGATAATTTTCATGCTCCCATTAGGTTGCCACTCTCCAATATCCCCTGTTGAATAGATCAATGACGAAAATTAAAAAGTGACCATGCAATCAATAAAAAAGCATATATTATGTAAACTTGAATTTTGGAAAAAAGATAAATGAACAAACCTGTATGGAACCATCCATCGACCAAAACCTCTTTGGTGAGATCTTCACGTTTGTAGTATCCGGAAAACACGGTATTTGCCCTGATACATATTTCTCCTCTTGGCGTGCTAGCAAGTGCATCATATCCCATTTCAGGAACAGATTCAAGGCACGCATCCACATATGGTACAGGAGGACCCACGGTACCCATCATGTCTATTTCGTTTGGTAATGAGACAAAGGATCCCGCACAGGTTTCAGTCAGACCTATTCTCATTTGAACAAGAAAAGTGCATTAATCAAGTCCATATTTTAATATATGCATTGAGTATCACATGATGCAAAAATTTTGAAGCAGACAAAATCACCGTGTTAGAGAAGTATATAAAAACAAGTTAAGGTTTTGGATTGAATTGGTTCATTACATAATATCAGAGTTTCGTGTCACTGGTTCAATCCTCGTCGCCTCCACTTTCTCTTGTAAAGTTTTTTAGCACCGATAGATAGGTCTGTGCATTATTCACCCTTCATGTCCAATGTGAGGAGGCGTGTTAGATTGGTTCTTTAAACCATTGACGAGCTTTCACTTAATATCTTAACCTTTTGGGTTGAATTGGTTCTTTACACAGTGAGTAACAAAATTCAGGAACAAATTAAACACTTTCTAATGTATGTCCACGGAAACTATCTAAGCTTCTTATTTGAGCGAATCAAGTAAGCAGGAAAGGGTTAAGGAGATTATTTTCAAGGCTAATCCTTATACTCCATGAGACTAAGTAGGAAGTAATCAATGGTTTCTCCTCGGAGATATTTTGTAGTCTAGATTTTAGGATTTGGCAACTTTGCTTCATTAAAATTTTCATAATTTCTCTTCTTTTTATTATAGAGGATCCTTTATCCTCCAAATTCCGTGTAATTTTTTTTATCTCTTCATGTTAATGAATTTATTATTTTATGAAAAATAAATATTTATAATAAAAAATAAAATAAAATAAAAACGGCATAGTGTGAATGGGATTATACAAAATTTAACAAGAGCATAAGCATACCATATCCTTGCATGATATGAGCACAAGTAACCACCCGCAGGAAACCTTCCACATGTTTAGCTAGAGGAGCTGCTCCTGACAAAATAATACGTACATTACCCCCTAAACCTTGCTTTACCTGATCAAGTTGCAAAAAGATTATTAATTAGTACATCAATGTCGTTACAGTTGCTGTTCGTACCAAGGGGGCTGGCGTGGAATTAAAATTTATGAAATTACACTACCTTACTAAATACAACTCTGTCAAATAATGGAGATGCATCCACATGTTTTTGCCCTCTCTTCATGTTATGTAACTTGCTGCAAAAAAAATTCATAATTAATATTATCAGATTATTGCAAGGCCTACTGAGGGACAAATTTTTGTCAATATATAATTGGAGAAAAGAAGAAGTGAAAGAAGTGTTTTATCTTTATAATACTTTCTTGATTCATTGAGAGACCCAATGAGTCCTTTTTATATTGAGTACATCCAACTACCTCAACTACTTTAATAAATATACTACTACCAACTAAATATACAACTACTAACTACATCAATAAATACTATCTAGAATATTCTACATATTCTACACTCTCCCTTAAGTTGGGAGATATATATTGATCATTCCCAACTTGCTGATCAAATTCTCAAAGGTCGGCTTAAGTAATCCTTTGGTGAGGATATCTGCCGTCTGTTCCTTGGTAGGTATATATGTCAAGCATACACTACCGTCTTTTAATTTCTCTTTGATAAAGTGACGATCAACTTCCACATGTTTTGTTCTGTCATGATGAACAGGATTTTGAGCAATGCTGACAGCAGCCTTATTATCACAATATAATCTGATAGGTAGGGAATAAGAGATCTTCAACTCCTCCAGAAGCCTTCGTAACCAAATTCCTTCACAAATACCATGGGCTAGAGCCCGAAACTCCGCTTCTGCACTACTTCTTGCAACAACAATTTGTTTCTTACTTCTCCAGGTCACAAGGTTTCCCCAGACATAAGTACAATATCCTGAAGTAGATCTTCGGTCCATTGCAGAGCCAGCCCAGTCTGCATCTGTATAGATTTCAATCATCCTTTTGTGCCCTTTTTTAAAGAAAATTCCTCGACCAAGGGTATTTTTGAGGTATTTGAGAATTCTATAAACAACACTAAGGTGTTTTTCCTTAGAAGAATGCATTAATTGGCTAACCATGCTCACAGCAAAAGCAATATCATGTGAGACAAATAGATTAATTTCCCCACTAGTCTCTGGTACTTCTCCCTATCAACATCTTCCCTGTCCTCAACTCCTACCTTGATATTAGCTTCAATTGGAGTCTCTGCCGGCTTGCACCCAAGCATACCTATTTCTTGCAACAGGTCTAGAATGTATTTTTTCTGAGTTAAAGAAATTCCTTCCTTACTCCGAGCAATTTCCATGCCAAGGAAATATTTGAGAGATCCAAGATCTTTTAGTTCAAAATGGTCAGCTAAACATTTTTTTTAAAGAGGTTATCTCCTCGCTATTATTACCAGTGACAATTATGTCATCAACATAAACGATCATAATAGCAATTCTTCCTCTGTCGGAGTATTTAAAAAATAAAGTGTGATGAGTCTGAGCTTGGGTGAACCCTCTTCCCTTAACAGCTTAGTAAATTTCCCAAACCATTCTCTGGCAGATTGTTTAAGTCCATAGAGAGACTTCTGCAACTTGCACACAGAACCATCCCCTTTTTCAAAACCAAGAGGTGGATCCATGTAAACTTCCTCATGTAGATCACCATTCAAGAAGGCATTATTAACATCTAATTGTTGCAATGGCCAATCTAGGTTGGCGGCAAGAGATAGCAGAATGCGGATAGTGTTAAGTTTGGCAACAAGAGTAAATGTCTCCTGATAATCTATCCCATGAGTCTGAGTAAATCCCTTAGCAACTAATCTGGTCTTATACCTATTGATGCTATTGTCTGCATTGAATTTTATTGTGAACACCCACTTGCAACCAACAATTTTCTTTCCTTTAGGTAATGTCACAAACTCCCATGTTCCATTTTTTGTAAGTGCATCCATTTCTTCTAATACTGCATTCCTCCATTTTGGGTCATCAAGTGCTTCTTGGATATTTTTGGGTATCTTGGTACTATCTAACATAGTGTTGAAAGCACGAAAACCTGCAGACAACTTTTCATATGAGATATAATGAGAAATAGGACGAGCAGTGCAAGATCTAGTACCTTTTCGAAGAGCAATAGGCATATCAATGTTGGCTGTACTAGTACATTCAAGTAGGTTGCTGGAACAAGGACTCGAGTCAGGATCCTGGCAGTCTAGAGTATCTTCATGTGTTTTGCGCCTGCTGTAAAAATTTTCCCCATTTACCAGGAGGATCATTAGATTCAGGTATAGTTGCTCCCCATGTTTCCTTCCCAATAACTCCCCCTGTTTCCAAAAGCCAAGGTAAGACAGCAACATCATTTGGTTTCCCAGGCTTATCTTCATCCATACCAAGACCAATAGACTCCCCCTGAAGAGAAGTCAGGGAAAAAAAAGATTGTGTCTCATAAAAGGTAACATCCATGGAAACAAAAACCTTACGGAGAGAAGGTGAGTAAAACTTATAACCTTTTTGATTAGGGGAATATCCTATGAAGACGCATCAGATGGATTTAGGGTCAAGTTTGGACCTTTGATGTGGAGGAATATACACAAAAACCAGACAACCAAATATTTTGGGAGGAAGAGAAGAAAGAGCATTGAAAGAAGGAAAAGATTTAGTAAGGCAGGATAAAGGAGAATGAAAATGTAGTACCCGAGAAGGCATCCGATTAATAAGATAAGAGGCTGTCAAGATGGCTTCCCCCCGCAGATATTTAGGGACATGCAGTGTGAATAAGAGAGCTCGAGCAACTTCAATTAGATGTCTATTTTTCCTTTCACCACCCCATTTTGTTAAGGGATGTTAGGACAAGTGATGAATCAAAGTGATGATGTGGATACAACATATACTTGATGATTCCACGACAACATGGTTTTGATGATAACAAAGAGGAATGATTCAAAGACGTAGCAATATCCAAAAAGCAAATGTGAAAGTATGCACCAAGTCTCAAGCATCAATCCAAGTCCAGAATCTCAAATGGTATATTCATTTAGGACTTAGGATAAATATGTAAAGATGTATAGAAACAAAGCATTGCATGAGCTCAAGGTCATTCATCAATCATATATTTCAAAAGCATGCATCCTTAAAAAGAAAATTCAAGACAAATGGTTTCATATGTACATTTTTGGTTTGGAAGAAGTACCTATGCGATACAAACTTTTCTAGATAATTTCCATAACCAATAACATGCATTACACGTCATAAAAACCATTTGGAAAGAGTAGAAACTCAGCACTTGTACAAAAAGGCTGCTGCTATGAAATATCCGGATATTCCACTTTGAATATCCGGATATCAGATATCCGGATATGTAACAAAGAATATCCGGATATACGATATACAATATCCGGATATGAGCCCGACGAATATTCCACTTTGATTATTCTCGCTATACTTGGACTTTATTTCTTACATATAAAAGCGATGCTTTTAAATCATTCAAGAGGCTAGCCAAGCTTATTCAAAATGAACAATCTTCAAATATCGTTTCAATTAGAACTGATCACGGTGGAGAATTTGAAAATCAAGAATTTGAAATGTTTTGTGAAGAAAATGGTATTGAACATAATTTTTCGGCTCCTAGGACTCCACAACAAAATGGAGTTGTAGAAAGGAAAAATCGTGTATTAGAAGAACTTGCTAGAACGATGTTAAATGAAAATAATCTTCCAAAATATTTTTGGGCGGAAGCAGTTGGCACCGCATGTTATGTTATGAACCGTGCTTTAATTAGACCTATCTTGAAGAAAACTCCCTATGAACTTTACAGAGGAAGAAAACCCAATATTTCATATTTTCATGTCTTTGGTTGCAAATGTTTTGTTTTAAATAATGGAAATGAAAATCTTGGCAAATTTGACTCTAAAGCCGATGAAGGCATATTTCTAGGATATTCACTTACAAGTAGAGCTTATAGGATCTATAACAAAAGAACAATGGTCATTGAAGAGTCTATTCATGTTGTATTTAATGAAACTAACCATGTCTTGCCTAGAAAGGAACTTTGTGATGATGATGTTATAGAAAGCATGAAAAACATAAACTTGAATGACAAAGAGGAAAATGAAAGGGAAAAAGAAAAGGAAGCAAACAATGAAGAAACTCCAAGACAACAAACCAATGATGGAAACAATCTACCACAAGATTGGAGAGTAGCTAGAGGACACCCCATTGATGCGGTAATTGGTGATATATCCAAAGGGGTAACTACTAGAAACTCAATTAGAAATATTTGTAATCACTTAGCATTTGTGTCTCAAATTGAACCTAAGACCGTAAATGAAGCAATTATTGATGAACATTGGTTCTTGGCAATGCAAGAAGAACTAAATCAATTTGAAAGAAATCAAGTTTGGGAACTTGTGCCAAAACCAAATGATTATCCAATAATTGGAACCAAATGGGTCTTTAGGAACAAGCTTGATGAAAATGGCATAATAACTAGAAATAAAGCTAGACTTGTTGCTAAAGGATATAATCAAGAGGAAGGTATTGATTATGATGAAACCTATGCTCCCGTTGCTAGATTAGAAGCTATTAGATTACTACTTGCATTTGCATGTATAATGAATTTTAAACTCTTTCAAATGGATGTCAAAAGTGCCTTTTTAAATGGTTATATTCAAGAAGAAGTATATGTTGATCAACCTCCCGGTTTTGAAGATCTTGATTTACCTAACCATGTCTTTAAACTCAAAAAGCCCTTATATGGTTTAAAGCAAGCTCCAAGAGCATGGTATGAAAGATTAAGCAAATTTCTTTTAGAAAAAGGTTTTTCAAGAGGAAAAGTGGACACGACTCTTTTTATAAAAAAGAAAGATGATCATCTATTATTTGCACAAATTTATGTTGATGATATTATCTTTGGTAACGTTAATCTTTGTGAAGAGTTTGCTAATCTCATGCAAATCGAATTTGAAATGTCTATGATGGGAGAGCTAAACTTCTTTCTTGGTCTCCAAATAAAGCAACACAAGGATGAGATATTCATTAATCAAGCTAAATATTGCAAGGAGTTACTCAAAAAATTTGGAATGGACAACTCCAAAGCCATTGATACTCCCATGGGTACATCTTGTTCTTTAGACAAGGATGAAGGAGGTAAATCCATAGAAATTACTAAATATCGAGGTATGATTGGCTCACTTCTATATTTAACTGCAAGTAGGCCCGATATTATGTTTTGTGTGTGCATGTGTGCTAGATTTCAAGCTAATCCTAAGGAATCACACTTAAGTGCCGTAAAACGAATCATGAGATATCTTGTAGGCACTTCACACATGGGATTATGGTACCCTAAAGGTGCATCATGTGAGCTAATAGGTTATTCCGATTCCGATTTTGCGGGTTGCAAATTGGATAGGAAAAGCACTAGTGGCACTTGCCACTTTCTTGGTTGCTCCCTAGTCTCTTGGCATAGCAAGAAACAAAATAGTGTGGCATTGTCCACGGCCGAAGCGGAATATGTGGCGGCCGGTAGTTGTTGTGCACAAATCATATGGATGAAACAACAACTAAAGGACTTTGGGGTTGATCTTGATCACATCCCCATTAGGTGTGATAACACTAGTGCCATCAATATCACCAAAAATCCCATTATGCACTCACGAACTAAACATATTGATATTAGGCATCATTTTATTCGAGATCATGTGCAAAACGGTGATTGTATTTTAGAATTTGTAGAATCTTCAAAACAAATCTTCAAAACAATTGGCCGATATTTTTACCAAACCTCTCCCAAAAGAAGTATTTTACAATTTGCGACGAGAAATTGGTTTGATTGATCCTTCATATTTGTAATCATGCATGAATAGCTTCTTAACTTGCAAACCATACCTTGACCATTGCTTTGATCTTGCTCTTTTCATAACTCATAGCCCAATATACCTGTTATATATGCCTCTCAACCTTTTTACTATGAAGTATATGCCATATGACATGTTTGATTGAATTCAGTATGCCTTTTCTGGTCTTTTTTCGTATCTGTCTGGATATATCCGGATATTCAACATTGAATATCCGAATACAGTTATCCGGATATGATATCCGGATACGTATATCCGGATACCATATCCAAATATCTATATCCGGATACGACATCCGGATACTGAATATCCGGATACTGTGCTTCGCATATCCGGATATTTGTCGCGCTGGGGTTCTTTTAAAAACAGGTGTCCACTCATCTTCTTCGTTCCTTTTCTCTTTTTTAACCTTCGTTCCGCTCCATCTGCCTTGCCGCCTCCGTCCTCTTCATCGTTGGTGTCCCTCTCCCTGCAATCATTTCCAATCATCTCAATAGCCTCTCCGTTCTCCCAACCCTGTTCGACCCACTTCTGGTCCTCGCCATCATCTCAGTCGCCGGTCCTGTCTCTGTCATCTGCTACACGCCATGGCTGACAATGGTGCACGAGAACGCCGCTCCAAGAGGAGGGCTGACACCCATGCCTCATCCACTGCCCCTGCTGCCTCTGCCCCCGTTGACCGCTCGGGCTTCGGGTATCTCTTCGATGGAAATCCCGAAGAAACCCGTACATTCATTGAGAGGTTCTCCACACGCCCCATTCTGGAGCCGAAGTACTTGGACACTGTTTTTTTGGCAGCTCAGGGGTTTGATATCTGCCAAACTCTTGACTCTGTCAATTTACTCCATTTTGCTGCCCTACAGTGCTCTTACTCCGAAGTTCTTGTTAGAGCATTCTACAAGAACATCCAGTACTCTAATGGCACTTTACGCTCTCGCGTAAAGGGTGTCGCCATTACCGTCACACCTGATGACTGGGAGGAGCTAGTTGGCTATACCTTTCAGATTAATGATGCTGCTGACGATGATTTTGTGACTGATGATGAGCCGCTTACCTTTGATGGGATTCACTTCTCCGACTTTCAGTCCTACGATCGTGCAGCATTCTTGGCTTCCATCCTTCGTCCCCGGACTGCACAGATAAACCTGGTCCGATTCTCAGCCAAGAAGCTGACCATCTCTGCTCGCATCCTGCTTTATGTGATATCTCACATCATTCTCCCTAGGCATTCAAATCATGCCATTGTTCAGGAGAATGATCTTTTTACTATGTGGGCCATTGGCACTCAGCTCCCCATTGACTAGCGCCACACCTTCTGCTGTCAGATGAGAGATGCCTCTTATGGTTCCACTGCACATCTACCATACCCTATGCTCATTCAGCGCATCATGGAGCTTAAGGGTGTGCCCATGGATGGTGAAGCAAAAAAGAAGCTCAGGCCCGCTCACAACTGCTTTGGAGAAAAGCTGCTGATCAAGACGAACTTCGTTTACTTGCATGGTCAGTGGCAATGGGATGATGAGGCCACATATGGAGATGCCTCAGCTGTTGACATGGAGGAAGATTTGCACACTCCGCAGGCTGCTAATAGGCCAGTAGATCCACCTTCTACTGCTGCGACTCGCCTTCCTCCTCTGCCTCCTCCACACACCACGACTCGTGGCTATACTTCTCACGACATCATGCTTTACCTTCAGCAGCAAGAAGCTGCTCATATTGCATTCTGTGAGGACTGGTACCACTTCCGTGAGGATGTCTCTTCTCGTCTCACTCGCATCGAGACCTCCATTTGCCTTCACTCTCCTATCAGTGATGCTGGCGGCTCTCATGTTGCTCCTGCTGAGGGAGATGAGGATGATGAGGCCACTACTTCAGTTACGAACACTTCCAGTGATGACGACGACTCTTAGTATAGGATTACTTATTGTCATTTTGTTTCGCAGCTAGACTATGCCTTTTTGGACGCTTGTACTCCTTTTTGATTGATATTTTGTTTGAGTACTACGCGTATCTACTTGATGTATGTAACCATTTTTCGCTTAATGATATGCATCGCATTTTCTTTGCAATTTCCTTAAACTATCTTCTTACTTGCATACTCCTTTCACTATTGGATTACTTCTTTTTGATATTGCCAAAGGGGGAGAAACATCTACTAAATTGCGAAACATTCAATCACTCAAGTTGCAAGGTAAATAGGGGAGATATTAAAAATTGAAAATAACCTATGACATGAACTAAGGGGGAGTACTATATTTCAATTGAATGAATTTATGCAACACTAACTCTCTTTCTCAATTTAAAGTTTGTCATCATCAAAAAGGGGGAGATTGATGAATCAAAGTGATGATGTGGATACAACATATACTTGATGATTCCACGACAACATGGTTTTGATGATAACAAAGAGGAATGATTCAAAGACGAAGCAATATCCAAAAAGCAAATGTGAAAGTATGCACCAAGTCTCAAGCATCAATCCAAGTCCAGAATCTCAAATGGTATATTCATTTAGGACTTAGGATAAATATGTAAAGATGTATAGAAACAAAGCATTGCATGAGCTCAAGGTCATTCATCAATCATATATTTCAAAAGCATGCATCCTTAAAAAGAAAATTCAAGACAAATGGTTTCATATGTACATTTTTGGTTTGGAAGAAGTACCTATGCGATACAAACTTTTCTAGATAATTTCCATAACCAATAACATGCATTACACGTCATAAAAACCATTTGGAAAGAGTAGAAACTCAGAACTTGTACAAAAAGGCTGCTGCTATGAAATATCCGGATATTCCACTTTGAATATCCGGATATCAGATATCCGGATATGTAACAAAGAATATCCGGATATACGATATACAATATCCGAATATGAGCCCGACGAATATCCGGATATGTACGGATTACAACGACTATAAACGACTAGAAACGGCTAGTTTTCATAGGAGGTGTCATTATAAATACCCACATCAGTTGGGATGAACAGTACACGACCCTATAGCATTTATTGAAGCTTTATTACTCTTGCTAGCCTTTTATTACTCATTAATTACTCATTTTGATCATTGCATACACTTGAGCTCATCTTTCCTTTAAAGCTATACATCTCTTAGTTCTTCAATTTGTTCAATCTGTACTTTGAGAGTACTTAGCCACTTCTAATCACCTCAATCTTACTTCTTGATTTGAGAGGGGAGTGAACCCTATATTTGAGAGGCTACCAAATTCCTAAGAAAATTTGGAGTGAAAAAGTATACGGCATCAAGAGCCCGAAGTCTTGAAAAGTTGTAGTGGTTTGTCAAGCACCCTCAAGCTTGATAGTGAGTGAAAAGAATTGATCGAGCGGCTTCAGTCTGGACGTAGGTCACGGTGGTGGTGACCGAACCAGGATACATCTAGTTTGCAATTTCTCTAACCTTAATCTCTTTATTTAAGTATTAAAATTGCATCTTAGATTGTCTTTATATATACGATTGCTTACTTTGTTGTTCACTACACTTGCTTTTACAATTAGACATTTCCTAATTAAATCACTTTATTGAAAAAATAGTCCTTAAAACATCAAAGGAGGTACTTTGCGAAAAGATTTTGTAAAACTCAATTCACCCCCCCTCTTGAGTATTGAAGCCACCTGTCCAACAACAAGAACTTTGATGAATAATTCCATGCTGGTTTAGGAAATCTCCAAGAACAGAATTAAAATATTGAGTACCATTGTCTGTTCGCAGAATTTTGATAGAGGTCTGGAATTGAGTTTGAATCATACCATGAAAGTTTTTAAAGGTGGATGCCGCATCAGACTTATCTTTCAAGAGGTATACCCAACATACCGTAGAATGATCATCAATGAAAGTAATAAACCAACGAGCACCCGAGACATTCTTTCACGAGCAGGTCCCCAAATATCACTATGAATCAATGTAAAGGGAGAAGATTCATGATATTTTTTAGGAGAATAAGTGGCACGAGAATACTTTGCAAGCTGACAAATATCACAAAGAAGGGAACTTGGCTTTTTATTGATGAACAAGTTCGGGAATAACTTCTGAAGATAGACAAAATTTTGGTGTCCTAACTTACGATGCCATAACAAAACATCATTACAGCTATCTAATAAACATAGAGAGTGGTTCGAAAAAATCCTCCTTTCACAAGGATCCTCTTTAAAATAATAGAGCCCTTCTTCCTCTCTAGCACTGTCAATCATTGTCCCCGAGTCCTGTTCCTGAAAGGTACAAGCATTTGCAGAGAACTTAGCAACACAATGCAACTCAGCAGTAAGTTTGCTAATTGAGATGAGGTTACAGGTAAGAGAGGGAACATGAAGGACTGAATTCAAAATAATATGCTCAGAAAGTTTAATGGATCCCTTCCCCGCAATAGTGGAGAAATTCCGATCAGCTGTTCTTATTCGTGACAGGTGATAGTAAGGGGTATAGGAGAAAAATAAGGTTGCATTACCTGTGATGTGATCAGAGGCCCCTGAATCAAGAATCCAACGATTACTACGTTCAACATGGAATGCCATACCTTTTTGAGCAACATGACTAGTTGCCTCGGCAGGTTGAGATATCAGTTTCTGAAATTGCTTATACTGGGCCTTAGAGAAGAAAACACCATCAAGGTTTGAAGGGACATGAGACACCTCCCCTTTATCTTCGGAAGATACTTGATTAGCACGATTCTTGTTTTGTCTTTTTGGTTTCCAGTTTGGTGGTTTTCCATGAATTTTCCAACATTTTTCACAAGTGTGACCACCCTTATTGCAATGAGAACACCAACGGTCAGATTGTTTTAAGTCCACAGAAGGACGAACAATATTCTTTTCTATAAGAGCAGACCCATCAAAGGACTTAGAGTCCATATCACCCAACATTACTTTTCGGCGAAGCTCCTCCCTTCGTACTTCAGAAAAAGCAGTAGCAAGTGAAGGTAATGGGTTTTGCCCCAATATTCTTCCACGAACATCATCCAGATCAGAATTAAGACCAGCAAGAAAATTATAGAGACGCCTTTTCTCTATATAATTTTTGAACCTTGCGTTAGCTTCTAAACCTTGAAGGTCTGCTTTATCATAAAGATCCAACTCTTGCCACAGTGTTTTTAGAGCAAGGAAGTATTTAGTAACAGTCATCCCTCCTTGCCGTAATTCTTTCACCTTGGTGTTGAGATCAAAAGCCTGAGATGCATTGCCCAGGTCAGAGTAATATTCTTTAACAGCTTCCCAAATTTCTTGAGCTGTATCAAGAAATAAATAAGTTTGACTGATATCTGGTTCCATAGAATTAGTCAGCCATATCATGACTAAAGCATTTTCAGTCACCCAAGCATCATAACCAGGTTCACGTTCTGTTGGTTTTACTTTTTTTCCGTCAAGATACCCCATCTTCCCTTTAGCCTGGATAAACAACTTAACAGATTGACACCATTGCACATAGTTCCAACCGTTTAAACGGTGATTGGTGATCTGCATTGCTGGGTTGTCTCCAGAAGACGAAGAGTTGGGAAGGGGTGAGGTTCCAGACGAAATTTCAGAATTTTCAGCATCCATGGCTTTCTAACAGGTACCCAGAAAAAAAGTTCCTCAAAATATGATTTTGACCCTCAAAACAGGAAGATGGTTGCTCGCCAAAGTCAATGAATGAGAGCAATCTTGGCCACAGTGAAACAGTAATTGCTATAGTAATGAACAGTACTGCTACAGTAATGAACAGTACTGCTACAGTAATGAACAGTACTGCTACAGTAATGAATAGTACTGCTACGGGTCTTCTGTTGGTTGGCTCAGAATTTTTTTCTGAACCTAATGGTGGCCTTGGTTTCGTGGTTGGAGGTGTCTAGGTAAGGATTCTGGCTTGGGCAGTGGCTAAAACGAAAAAAAGGAATAGGAAAATGACTTAAAAATAAATCAGAACGGGGAAGAGACTGGAATATAACCAGCTCTTGATACCATGGAGAAAAGAAGAAGTGGAAGAAGTGTTGTCTGAATAATACTTTCTTGATTCATTGAGAGACCCAATGGGTTCTTTTTATATTTAGTACATCCAACTACCTTAACTACTTTAATAAATATACAACCACCAACTACATCAATAAATATACAACTACCAACTAAATATACAACTACTAACTACATCAATAAATACTATCTAGAATATTCTACATATTCTACAATAACCAAATAATAATCATAATTATCTGAATGAGATATTTTTGTGTGATTTGATTGACATAGGAACATTCATACAGTATTGAGTCATATTTTCATCATATCTTAAAGAGAAACCCTGACCGGGTTTGTCATGATTTGGCCAAGACTCTTAAGTAACATACAGAAACATAGTACTTACTATGAGTAGGCAAAATTGAACATTGTCTGTTTAACGAAGCCTCCTGTAGAAATCTTTTGTGTCAAACCTGTATATCAAGATGAAGATTGAGATTTTTTATACTTTATTTTTTGGAGAGGAGAAGCTGTTCAGATAAATGGAAAAAAAGAAAAAGAAAAGGAATTTAAGAAAAAGACCACTGCAATGCAATCAATGACCAAGAAATAATTTAGAAAATAATTTTGTCTGTCCTGAAATCATAATTTGATGATCAGCAACATACGATGTTAGAAAGATCACTAAACTGTCAACAAGGACAAAAAGCTTACCTGAGTACACTCTATCAAGCACACGGGGAACAACACAGAAAATAGTTGGTTTTAGTTCCCCAATGTCTTCCAGTAACAATTTGATATCCTGCAGCCATTGCATAAAAGGTGTTCATATTATTATTATAAAAAACAAAAATTTGACTTTTCTAGGGATAAAATCAAATCCAAAGTTCAATAATCATATCAAGCTTTCATTCCGTAATGAATGAGATTTAGCATATACACTCACACCACGCCAGAAACCTATGGCGGCACCATGCCATATCATTGCCTCCTCAATGACCCTATCAAAGATGTGTGCAAGAGGAAGGTATGATATGTATACATCTTTCTCATGCAACTGCAAGCAGGAAAAAGAAGGGAAATTAGGAAAGTAAAAGAATAAAAGATAGCATACATAGCTAAACATTCATTATCATAAAACTAAAAAATAACATGCTTAACTTAAATGGAAAGAAATTACATTTTAGGAGTCCTCTGTAAATTCATTTACTTGAAAATAAGATCGAGGGATCATAAAAGAAAACTACTTACCCTTTCATTGCAACTCTCCAGCACATGCTTAATTCCGGCTAAGAGTGTAATAATGTTCTCATTGGATATCATCACTCCCTTGGGGTCACCAGTAGTTCCACTCGTATACATTATTGTACAGATGTCACTTTCCTTTTGTTCGGGAAGATCAAAACTCTTATTTTGACCCTGCGACAGATATTAAAAACTCGAATGAGGAATTGAACCACAAAATATCCATAAAACAATAGAAACACATTACTTCCCTCTGGTTTTTTTCTGAGGTGAGCGTTAGAAACATAAATTTCAATGTAAACTGAAGTTGCCATTTACAAGAAAACATCCTTAGTTTGTCATTCCCACTGCACAAAAACTACGTTCACTAATATTTTACCATACATGCCACTAGTACACCACCTACAGGTTGAAAGAGGTAGTACTAGTAATACAACAACAACAAAATTTTATAGACTAATCACAGATACTTCCAAGTAACTACAGAAGGAGCATCTCTCATGTCAAATTTTACAATAGTAGGGGGAAAAAAAAAGTAATAATGCGTCAAATGAATAACCCACCATTTGTAAAAATTCATCCCATGAATATATTGCCAACCCAAACTTTTCAACTTCTTGCTTTTGTTCCGGAGTAACATTTCCAAAGCTCACAAGTGCTACACAAGTAAATAAATAAAGGTAATTGCTTTCTTTGCAAATACAGACATATTTTAGGAAAAGGAACGGAGAGAATCAATGAAACTTACTCTTGAGATACTTTGATGCATTTGGAAATGTTTTCAATAGCTGAAAAGTTTCAACAACAAATATATGGATAAGACTGACAGTTTACAAAAAATTGTGCAGCACACTTTCTAATGCTTCGTAGCAGTAATACAGTGAGTGCTATCATAGATAAATTCAATAGGTGAACCTCAGGTATCTTCTTTTCTTCTGCAAAGGCAAGTGTGACCTCTGAATGGCATATAATAAATTCCACTGCCCCAGCACCTAAGTCATATATATGAGAGTCAAAACCCATTATAACAAACATTTGAAAAATCAATATTGAAATATTAGGATAGCAAATATTCTTGGTTAAGAGCTAAAAAGAACCTAAGAAACTTCAGTTGTAACGTGTAACGGATTATGAAGAGTTATGTTAGATATGTTAAACCATTTATGTGTTTCTACCTAATAGTTTAAGCTTGAGTATGATTGGCACTGACAATAGTGAATCTAGTGTACTAAATGGAAAACCAATTACAGTTGTTGTTAAGTCAATCCATCAGCAAGGTGTAGGCTAAAAAAGGTATGGACATACCTAAGGTGTCATATAAAGGAACACAGTAAAGTCCATGCGCATTGCAGGCCTGCAGTTATGTTGTAACATGTCAGAAAATATTTAGAGGATAGAAGCAAGTTTAACAACAATAAAAATGGCCATCACTAGGTGGTGGTCAAGGATGCCTACCACATAATATAGAGCACCAAATAACAGAAACTAAACTTTGTGTAGAAAGCAGATATTAGATAGATGAAACAAATTTTCAATCTAAAAATGCCTTGTTCTCCTTCATGTTCAAAAAGGATCATAAACAGAGTAGAACAATCAATCACATTAACAATACAGTAAAAATAGAAACAATAATAAATACACAACACAAAGACACAGGCAAAGATCAACATATAAATACAACATAAAAGAAAAGAAATGTACCTCCATGCTTATAATCCACTCTGAGCAATTGCCACCATAAATACCACATTTTACTCCCTGTTAAGTGTTAACCGGCAATATATAAAGTAAGCATATGTTACCAAGAACAAACTTTAAAAAAGAATTAAATTAAGAGGGTTTAGAATTTGTATTCGGTACAAAAGAGTGCACATCACTGTTGATCGCAAATAAGTAAATAACAGAACATGTGAGCAACACATTATTATGTAGTGAGTGAGAATATATTAAATAAGATAAAAGTATAAAAAAAAAGTGAAAACAAAACATGGTTTCATTTTCCAGTGAAGAAGGCATAGGTGACTGACTTACTTTCCCGTAACCACAACTGCGGATGGAATTTCCAACCTTCACCACCAAGTCGTACACTTCTTTGTAAGTTTGCCACTTGTACTTGTCAGGCTACAAAAGAGCCCCGAGAAAAATAATTCATAAGTGGTGAGTGGTGACTTATTTGCAGATTGTCAAAAGTGAAAGAAAGATAAAAGAGAGAGTTTACTTTCCCATTCACGATCTCCCGGCAACCAAGCATTGGATTTGTTGGATATTTCTCAACAGACATTCTGTATAAGAACAAAAACAGTCAGAACTAACATGAAATGTCTAATATCTTATCAAATATAACAAGTCCCATGCTCATTCCTAATTATTTATTTCAAGAAGTACATAGTTATAATATTAATTTTTTTTTAACAAACTTTATAATTTCGAACATAATACTTATATTTCCCTAAAAATATATACATGCACATCATCATAAACGTTTTTTTTTTTTTTTTCATTCTATCTCCTTTTTTTATTAAATAAAAATCACCAATTCAATCATAACAATGGTGGTTCACTCCATCTACCAGATTCAAATAACTACTCATTCCATCCATCTGGAACGTTGCATTCACAATCATCATTGATTTCATCCAAATATGCATGGATGGTGTTGTCTCGTTGTAAATATCAAATTTAAGAAAAGAAGAAAACATTATTAACATTGTCCATGAAACAGACCTGAAAACATCCCAACAGGTTTTAAGACCATCAACGGGAGGAGGATGTGCATGATCCTTGGAAAAGACGCTGCGGTAAACGGGGCCCATGGATGGCCTTCCATCTTTGGCCTCCTTCGCTTTCTCAACCTCAACGATATATCTTGTTTCCTCCATGCCTTTGAATCAAATCTTCCTCACCCTCAATAACTGGAACTGGAAGCACACGAAGAGACACAACGGAATCGACAACTTGCCACTACAACGACGTTAAAACGTGTTACGTGTCGTGAGACACGCTTTCTATTGGTCAACAACTTCAGATCGTTGCACACTTTTTTCTGCGCCATGTAGCGAGTTAGTTACTAATTTCCATATTTTTTTTTTTCTTATTTGAGTTTTTAATTATCCCTATTCAATTTTCAATTTCCTAATAGCTCACGTTGTTATTATATTTTAGGAGCAAATTTTGTGCAATTATACACATTCATCCTTAATATATATATATATATATATATATATATTTTTTTTTTTTTTGTTACATTGGAGAAAAAAAAGAAAACAACTATCTACGAATCGAAGTCACGCCTAAAGCATTCTCCGGAAGAAAAGGTCCAAGACTAAGCGGGATTACATTGTATACAAAACAATTATGTGCTTATATTTACAAAAAAAAAAAAAAAAAACAATTATGTGCTTATACAAAACTAAAGTACTATAGGTGTTAAAAAAATTAGACGAGGAATAAAAAAAAAAAGTACTTGTCATTTTAAATGATATAAAATTGTGTTATTTTAAGATAAAGATAGACACAAAATAATATTTTTTATTTAAAATTTAAATTAAAAAAAATCACTTATTTTTTTCCCCATAATTTTTATTTTTTGTGTATATCTCTCTCCTAAAATGATATAACTTATATCTTTTAAAACGACAAATATTAAACCCATAAAACATATTAGAATACTGATTACACAAACCCCATAGCTAACCCAGATCCCCCGACTCCGGCACATTGGAGTTTGGTGCGTTCAATCGATTTTCACATGCTTACAACTGCCATATTCTTAAAAGAAAATAAATGTCAAAGCAGTGTTAATTAAAAGGCATTTAATATCTTTTATTAAGTACTATTAAATATATCAAATTTATGAAAATAAATAATAATAAAAACTTTTTATTCTAAACATATCAAATTATATAATTTTTATTTAATATTTATTATTTGTTACTCCTTTTAACTCTTTGGTTAATAAAACCCCTTTTTTAATATTATTAGGGAAAAAGATTATGAGCATTTAACACAAATGTCTTTTCATGAATTTGACCACACGACTGAGCATCACCCAAAGATTATATAACTTAACATTTACCTAATAGTTTATATTTTGCATCTTTATAAATTTATATATGAAATCATATATAAACAATAAAAGCATAATTTAACTTCTACAATATAATACTCAACCAGTGTGACACAAGAGCCTACTATAATAAATATCAGTGGATTATATTGTTGATTCCATAGAATCCCAATGGGCACTAAGAACACGAGCGAAGTTTGTGTGATAAAACATTTGATGGGACTGCAGAGAGAGAAAGAAAAAAAGTTGAGGAGAAAGATGAGAGAAAAAAGGAAAAAAAATTAATCTAGGTGTCAATTTTCTAGTGAAAAGATCATGGTCGTCCTGGATCACATTTAAAAAATTCCTATGAACTCCTATGAACAGGTAGCCTTCACTATCATTTATTTGATCAAGTTCTCAGGCGAATGTCATCACATTTAAAGATAAAGCACACGCCATTCCCGGCACACGCAAGAGACAAGTACACCTGATCGCAACCTTCGCCTACACATGACAGGTTAAGTGCTCTCTTAAAACTAGAGAATCTTTCCTATCAAATAGGTATACTGGGAGTAGTTTCCCACAATGAAATATTAATTCATATCAACATGCAAAAGCTCATCAAATACCTTGGGCAATGACAATAACAAACCTAAGGGCATTCAAGTAATGTTAACAGCTGGGAATTCCATGTGCTAGACGGCAAACATGAATCACAAAACCAAACAATATTCCATGGAAGAATACTAATATACAATGGAAGCGCAAATGAACAGAAATAAGTTCAAATGAAAAGGGTAAAAATATTCCAGACATAAAAAATATATCTAGCCAGCTAGCACACGGAAAATTCTATTTGCATCAGCTAAGGGATTGGGGTTGGGATGCAGCAGACCAAGCATACGACTACTCTGAAAGTGACATCATGAGATTCATATTCCAGCCAGTTTGTCAGTTGCCAAATTGACCTCTTCCCCATGGAGACCTCCGGCTCCCACCTCCATTGTGGTGCACAGCATTATTCTGTCTTGACAAAACTTTCATTCTTTGCTCCTTCATGTTTGCAAACAGTGAATCCAATGTCTGAGGCCTCTGCTTAGGCATTATATTGACATCCTCCTGCTGTTGCTGACCAGAAGGCAGTGGATGCTATACACAAAATACAAATTCATTAAAATTTTCCAGCTTTGCACATCAATGAAGCTCGCTTCTTCTGAATGAGCTTAGTTAACCTTTAAATGTGAAGACATATTAATCTTAAGACTGAATGTTCAATTACAATGTGAACAGATAAAAAAGAAGACACTCCAACTGAGCTCCACAACCTTATCAGTTATCACCATAAAGTAAACGGTCACTCCACTAATCCTAAAAAACACCTTCATCCTCATGTTTTCAAACTTGTACACCCTTAATCCCCAACCCTAACAGAAAAAGGCAACATGGTTACAAATGTAAAAAGCCCAATTCAATTAAGAATAGCCACGTATGGCCAGCTTAAAGTAACCTCCACCTAATATCAGTTATACTCACTGGAAGCATTCTTTCCACGAAAATGTTGAGTTTTTTAATAACAAATGCAGCATACAGAGCTAGAAAACACACACTCGACTCGACCATAAGAGAAAACTGTCGCACCTTAGCAGCAAAACCTCCACTGGCAGCCCATCTCTGACTCACAGGAACGTGAAACCTGCAGCCAAAAAGAAAATAGAATAATTGAAGACCAGAAACATGATATGATTCCAGAGATTCCTCAAAAGCAGTGACTAGCATCCGACATGTTCAGCACCAAGGACTACTTCTAATAGAAACGCTACTCATTAACCTTTCACTTACAAAAAAGTTCACCCTCTTACCATCAGATTCTATATATATCCAATTAAAAAGAAAGAAGAAACAATTTAATGACAAATAGGCTACGTATTTGAAGATCAACTTGGTGAACATCTTTCAAAATTTCCACAGAAAGCTCTGAGTTGCAACACGCTCTGGAGTTTGTGCCTAGCAGTGCCCAACAACTTGGATGAAGCTTACTACAGACCAGATCTGTTTACTATCGCGGAGGCTGTCAACCAATTAGACCAGTTACGAAGACCTCAAGGCTTCCAAGCTGACTTCTTCTCCGCAACAATTGTATGTTGCTGTAATGTAGCAACAAAATTATCTGGTTTGGTGACTAGGGACTAGGGTACCATTTCCCCACAAGCAAAACACCATATGCACCTCTGTTTAGTTCTAAAGCAGCTTGAATTGAAACAAATTCTTAGAGAGCATCATCATCCCGCCACAATGTTTACCCGACACAGAAATTTGCCACATGATTCAACTTGATTTCCAACCACAAAAAAAAAATTTCTCCAGAGACAAACCCACAACAAAGTGATTACAGATTCTTGGGCAAAGAAAATATTTTCTTATTCTACAGAATGAACAGATATTGTTTCAATTATCTGGCTAGTGGTTGCAAATAGTTACAAGTAAGAATCAGTCAGCGCAAAATATTAAAGTGGCTGGCAAGTTGTAGGTGCCTGATCTTGCAGCAGAATCCCATACTGCATGGCAAGTGCACTAATCCTGCAGCATTCACTCAACTAGGAGGAAACAAGGATTTTAGAGCCAATATCATGTCAAAGAGGAGAAGGTCAATGGAAAATAGAAAAACCAACAAGAATCACAACCCCGCAACTCATAATGAGGGAACAAGTCTAAAAGAGGGTGACCATACATCATAAATGTAATGACAACATGAGCTTATCCCTTCAAAAAGACAAAAATTTCACAAGAAGAAATGCTTAGTTAGGTACTGCCACAATCACCAAACTTGCTTCTAAACAAACTGAACTAATGCAGAGCTGTTTCTCCATGCGCGCCAACTACTAAATAAGTGTAACAATATTATCCTGACTTTTGTGCATATGTAACAGCACCTCCATGACCAGAATCACATACTTCAGAAAAAACAATCTTAATTTATCATTTCTAGCAACATGTTTCAGGCAAAACAGGTTCCATCTAACTAGAGATCTATTCACATCGCCAGCATGCTCAAACAACACAACTCCAATTGTCTAGAATGAACATCCATACATGAGATATCAATCCACTCAAGCCATGACGAAGTTTGAACAATATTGTTATTATGAGATTATAATGCAAGAATATCAGAATTCCATAAACACGTGGCTGGCTCTCATTCATAATGTCTATTAGATATAGTATCTTACTGTATTATACCTTTATCCAATGTATCTGCGTGTAGCTGATAAATTCCTTTTAGTCAGTTACAATTCTGTTTTGGCTTACTGTATATATATCAGGATGCCTTGTATCACATACAATAACCATAATATACATTCTCAGATATTCACTTTTCTCTCTCTCTCTCTCTCTCTCTCTCTCTCTCTCTCTCTCTTTCTCTTCCTCTCTCATCTATGGCTTCTACACAGTATTCGAATATGGTATCAGAGCTCTCATCCTGAGGGCTTGATCCATTTTTCGAGCTTCACTATGGCTTCCGCTTTAGCATCTGATACTGTTGTTCCGTCAAACAACAACGAATCAACTACATCAAGTTCACATAGAGATTCAACTTCAATGGAGAATCGCGCGCCTCTTCTCTTCAATCACCAAATCACCGTCAAACTCACAGAAGACAATTATCTATTCTGGAACCAGATAATTGAACCGATTATTACATCTCACTAGTTGCATCGTCATCTAGTAAATCCAGTAAATCCAAAAATTCCTGTTCAGTACAAGACCGTGGAAGATTGCGAAAATGAAATTCAGAATCCAGAGTATTAGAGTAGATACATAGGGATATATTTGTAATATCTGATAAGGGTACTTTTGTAATACACCAAGTGTAATTAGTTACACTAACCAATTCTGTTCAACAGAACCAATGACGTGGCTCTTACCCTTAGCACTATAAGGGGGTCACGTGTGCTGATTTACACATAATGAAAACATGAGATATTTTTCACTTTTCTCTCTTCTCTCTCTCTCTTTCTTCTTCATCTCTCTTCTGGTTCCTCTGATGGTATCAGAGCCTTCTTCGAGGGCCTGATACAAGCTACTCTCTCACCATGTCTTCCGCGTCACCTTCTCAGTCGACGAGTTCGACAATAAACGCAGCAACGGAGAATCGCTCATCGTCTCCGTCACTGTTCAACCATGCGATCTCTGTTAAGTTGACCGAAAGCAACTTTCTCTTATGGAATCAAGTTGTAGAGCCAGTAATCACCTCACATCAACTCCAACACTTCCTTGTTAACCCTAAAATTCCACTTCAGTACCAGTCAGAGGAAGATCGTGCTACTGGAGTCACAAATCCACTGTACACTGAGTGGCTGCGTCAAGATCAGATGCTTCTTTCGTGGCTTCTGTCGACGATTTCTGAAGATATGCTGAACGAGATCTTAGGAGTGAGTCATGCATATGAAGCATGGGATCAGATCCACAAATTTTTTCAAGGAATGATGAGATCCAAAGCTCATCAACTCATATCTGAGCTTCGCACTATCAAAAAAGGTGGTAGATCCATTGCAGAAAATCTTAGACGCTTCAAGTCGTTGTGTGATGAGTTAAAGGCTATCAAAAGTCCTATTTCTACTGAAGAACAAATGGAAATAATCCTAGCTGGACTTCCTGCAGAGTTCAACGCCTTTGTTACAGCTGTTAGAGCTCGTGAAAATCCCTATTCACTCAATGATCTACGTGTTGAATTAATGTCTCATGAGATGATGCTTGCAAAGCAAAATGAGACACTTCTGGCAGAGTCAATGTCTGTGAATGTTGTACAGGCACAACCTACTGATCAGAAAACTGATTCCACATCTAGCAGAGCTCCTCTTCGTACTATTCAACAAAGTCATGATCACAGTCTGCCAAACCAGAGGTCTTATGGCACTGGTAGAGGAAGAGGAAGATCTTTCATGCGTTATAACAGAAGTGGCAGAAGCTATGGACGCAACAACCTGCAATGTCAATTGTGCTATAAGTTTGGACACAGTGTCCAGAGCTGTTGGTACCGTTTTGATGAAAATTTTGTACCTGATCACTCTCTATCTACAGCTTCACAGCACTTTCCAGCTGCTCAGTCCTACTCTCAAAGGTCACACCAGTATATTCGACCTTCCCCACATTCTCCTCAAGTTCTCCTCACTACAAATCAGAACCAACACATGCCTCCACAACAATGCAATACTGCTTCACAAGGGCAAGGTTTATTGCCAACTCCTCCAAGTGTTCAAGCCATTGAGTGGTTTCCAGACTCAGGGGCTTCTCATCATGTCACGTCTCATCCTCAAAACCTCCTGCAAAGTACTCAGCTGACAGGTGCAGATCAGGTTTACATAGGAAATGGACAAGATCTGAAAGTTCATGCCACTGGTTTATCCTCTTTTCCCTCTCCTATTAACCCACACACTCACTTGCACCTTCACAACTTATTGCTTGTACCTTCCATCACTAAAAACCTTATCAGTGTGAGTAAATTTGCCAGGGACAATAGAGTTTATTTTGAATTTCACCCCTTTACTTGCTGTGTCAAATCACAGGAATCTCATGAAGTGCTGTTGGAGGGTGACTTGGGATCAGATGGTCTATATCGTTTCAATGGAGTACATCTTGCTCCAGCCTCAAGTCAGACTTGTGTCTCCAACTCAATGTCTCTTTGTAATAAGTCTTTAGGTTCTAGTCCTTCTTTTTCAAGTGTCAATTCCCCATGTACAATAAATGTTGCTTCTGGTCATCAGAAAGTTGTAGGCTCATCATACATGTACTCTTTATGGCATTGTCGTTTGGGTCATCCTCACACTGAGGCTCTCAATTCTGTTTTAAAGTCTTGTAATGTCCCTATTCCAAATAAAAGTGACATTGATTTTTGTTCAGCTTGTTGTATGGGTAAAATTCACCGATTGCATTCACCAACTTCAACCTCAGTCTATGAAAAACCTTTTGATTTGGTCTTCAGTGACTTATGGGGTCCTGCCCCAGTAAAATCAACCTTGGGATTTGCATACTATATCTCCTTTGTAGATGCTCACTCTAGGTATACTTGGATTTATCCTCTCAAACAAAAATCTGAAACTATAATTATTTTTTCTCAGTTTAAAACTCTTGTTTCAAATCATTTTCAATCCTCTATAAAAGCTCTCCAAACTGACTGGGGAGGAGAATTTCGTTCTTTTCATCAACTTTTGAAACAACATGGTATCATTCACAGAATTACATGTCCTCACACTCACCATCACAATGGAGTGGTTGAGAGGAAACATCGTCACATAGTAGAAACTGGTCTTACCTTACTTGCACATGCATCTCTGCTCATCAAATTTTGGGATCATGCATTTATCTCAGCTGTCCACCTTATCAACTGCCTTCCTACAGCATCATTGAACTTTGAGGTCCCTTTCACTAAACTTTTTAAATCTGTCCCTGACTATAAGAGTCTTAAAGTCTTTGGCTGTGCATGTTTTCCCTTCTTAAGACCATATAATAATCATAAGTTGGACTTTAGAAGCAGTGAGTGCTTATTTCTTGGCTACTCTCCCAATCACAAAGGCTACAAATGTCTCAACTCCTCTGGTCGTCTGTTCATTTCCAAGGATGTCCTTTTTAATGAAACAAAATTTCCATATACCTCTTGGACACATGTGACATCCTCTCTTCCTGCCAGTACTACCTCACAACCCATTTCCAACTTAATTCCATTGGTACCTTCTTCTGTACCCTGTTCCCAAACACCAATCTCTAGTCAACAGAGTGACTCTCCTCTACAGCAGTATACCTCTCCTCTCCCAGCATCCAGGTCAGTATCCTCTTCTGGTTCAACCTCAGTCAGTCCAGCTGATCCCTCATCCTCATCCTCCCAAGCAGCAAGCACTTCACATTCCAACAGTGATGTATCACCTTCTGGTTCAGGTATCAGTTTATCCTCTCCAATTTCAGCTAACTCTAGCCCTTTCTCTTCTTCTAGCACCAGTTCTGGTTCGGAGTATATACCCTCTGGTTCCCTTCGTTCTTCTCCTTCTCATACTATCCTCACTCGATCTAAGTCTGCCCAACTACCTCAAATACTACTGACTTCTCTTGAACCTACCTCACTCAAACAGGCTCTTGTCAATCCCAATTGGCTTACTGCTATGCAATCGGAAATCAATGCTCTTCAAGCTAATTCTACCTGGACCTTAGTTCCCCTTCCCGAAAACAGAAAGGCCATTGGCTGCAAATGGGTCTTTCGGATTAAGGAGAACCCAGATGGCTCTATCAGCAGGTACAAAGCCAGATTAGTGGCTAAAGGCTTCCACCAGCAAGCTGATTTTGACTTCACTGAGACATTCTCCCCAATTGTGAAGCCCATTACCATTCGGGTCATTCTTACTATTGCCATTTCTTTTGGTTGGCAGCTAAGACAGTTGGATGTCAATAATGCCTTTCTCAATGGCATTTTAGAGGAAGAAGTCTACATGACACAACCCCCTGGTTTTGAATTTTCTGATAAGTCTCTTGTTTGCAGGTTACATAAAGCTTTATATGGTTTAAAGCTGGCACCAAGGGCCTGGTTTGACAAACTCAAGGCATCTTTGTTTCAGCTTGGATTTTTGGCAAGCAAATGTGATCCTTCCTTTTTTATCTATAGGAAGTCCAATCACTGTGTGTTCCTCCTAGTTTATGTAGATGATATAATCATCACTGGAAGTGATGCTAGCTTGCTTCACTCTTTAGTTCATAATCTGAATGCTGTTTTTTCTCTAAAAGATCTTGGAGATCTTGATTTTTTCCTTGGTATTGAAGTCAAGAAGTCAGCTTCTGGTGGCCGCTTTCTATCATAGTCCAAATACATCAGAGACCTGCTTACCAAAGCCAATATGGCTGAAGCAAAAGGAATTTCTACTCCCCTCCCTTCTGGCTGCAAGTTGTCCAAATATGGTTCCAATTATTACTTAGACCCCTCATTTTATCGCTCCATTATTGGAGCTTTGCAGTATGCAACTCTCACACGGCCAGAAATTAGCTATGCAGTGAACAAAGCTTGTCAGTTTATGTCTCAGCCTTTTGAAGAACACTGGTCAGCTGTCAAACGCATTTTAAGGTACCTTCGGGGTACACTCAAGCATGGGATGTTGCTGCAACCTTGTCATCCCAGCCATCTCTTTTCTATCACTGCCTTCTGTGATGCTGATTGGGCAGGGGATCCAGATGATCGACGTTCAACATCAGTTGCCTGTGTGTTTTTTGGATCTAACTTGGTCTCTTGGTGGTCCAAGAAACAACCATTGATTGCACGGTCTAGCACTGAGGCTGAATACCGTAGCCTTGCACTTGCCACTTCTGAGGTTCTTTGGCTCAAGTCTCTATTACATGAATTTCATATTCAGTTCTCCACTCCCCTGATTTTCTGTGATAATCTAAGCACAGTTTCACTGTCCCACAATCCTGTTCTTCATGCTCGTACCAAGCACATGGAACTTGACTTATTTTTTGTTCGTGAGAGGGTTCTAGCTAAAGACATTTGTGTCTGTCACGTTCCTGCTATAGATCAGCTTGCTGACACTCTCACCAAAAGCCTCTCTACCTCTCGTTTTGCTGTTCTGCGTGACAAACTCAGTGTGGTTGACTATCACTCTTTGTTTCATCCACCCTGAGTTTGAGGGGGGCTATTAGAGTAGATACATAGGGATATATTTGTAATATCTGATAAGGGTACTTTTGTAATACACCAAGTGTAATTAGTTACACTTACCAATTCTGTTCAACAGAACCAGTGACGTGGCTCTTACCCTTAGCACTATAAGGGGGTCACGTGTGCTGATTTACACATAATGAAAACATGAGATATTTTTCTCTTTTCTCTCCTCTCTCTCTTTCTTCTTCATCTCTCTTCTGGTTTCACTGACTAGTGTTTGAAATTCTAATTCATAAAAAATAAACTATGACAGATATAGAGCATAAAATATACTCATTGTATGCATTGTAATGTGAAGGTGTTGTAAGTTTTTCAACAAAATAATTGTATAAAAATGGCCGCAGTGTAAACTAGTTATATATGTGATGAGACCTTGGAATGCACCACCCCAAAAGCTAGCTCAAAGGGTGGGAGTGCCCAAAGCCTTATAAATCCCATATTAGTTGCCCATACAACCAATGTGGGAGTCCAAGTCCCATACTTTGCAAATGGAACCCAACATTCCACAAGCTTCCCTAGTGCGTGCCCTCATGCACACTCCACGTGATGGATGCTCTGATATCATTTGATGAGACCTTGGGATGCACCACCTCAAAAGCTAGTTCAAAGGGTAGGAGTGCCCAAGGCCTTATAAATCCCACATTAGTTGCCCATACAACCAATGTGGGACTCTAAGTCCCATACCTTGCAAATGAAACCCAACAATATGCTATTAAATTTTAACTCATGATGCACGTGCACACTCAGATGCATACTAGTCATTGTATGGAAGCTTAAACTGAAAAAAACTGTCATATTTTCTTCAATGAGATGATTTTCCACTAAATTTGTGTCAGGTTAACTTGCAGAAGTGCTTTTAACGATCACTCCTGCTCTATTTTCTGTTAATTGTGCTTTTTGTGAATGGCAAACTAGTGGCACTTGGTCTTTATTTTTCTCTAATCTCCTTGCTTCCTATATTCTGTTGTTAAATTCAGTTATTGATATACTATAATGATTTGACAGAACTGTTTTATCTTTACCCCCAATTATCAATGGTGCACATTCAGCCATCACTCTGGAGACTAAGAATGTATTGATTGAATGTACTGCTACTGATCTGACAAAGGCGAAGATTGTTTTAAATATAATGGTGGAGTAGTGAATTTCATTTTATGCTTTTCTGTTTGCATTTTATAGGTGTTACAATTGTTTAGATGATGACAGACTATTCTATGTTTTCTTAGGTGACAGCCTTCTCAGAATATTGTGAAAATAAGTTTGTCATTGAACCAGTTGAAGTGATTTCTTCCGATGGAAAGTCACACATATATCCTGATTTATCTGTCTACAATATGGAAGTTTCTCTATCTTACGTTACTGGATTGACTGGGGTATCATTGGAGGCAGAAGAGGTAATTATTTCCTGTAATGTAAAATCTAAGGAGAATTTTGGTGCTTTATATTGAATGGCTTGTTCCTGCACTTGCAAATTGACTATTGATAACTGATTAAGCTTAGTATTAACATTTTTATTATCTTAAGTTAATTTATCTTGAGGACTAAATTTGGTATGTGTTTAAACAATCAATATATTTTATTTTTAAGATTTGTACGTATTTCAGGGTAGGTGTGTTTTCTTTTATGCATGCATTTTACTCTTTCTATGCGCAGTGTATTGTCTCTAATGCAAGATTCAATGCTCATTGTGTTCTGGCAGCAACTGAAGTGAATAAATATTGTCTAACTTGTCATTTCTGTTTCATAACCTCCCTCTACTTCAGGTCACTAAGCTCTTAAATCGGATGCAATTGCAAGCTGAACAGTCTACATCTGACAATAAGCAGTGTAACTTTGTTGTATCTGTACCTCCCCATAGAAGTGATATTCTTCACCCGTGTGATGTTATGGAGGTACTGGCAGTGATAGACTTGATTATTCCTAAATGCATGTTTTGGATCTATGTGTATTTTACTGATAAGCCATGCTCTTTTTTTTTTTTTTTTGTCTATAGGATGTTGCAATTGCTTATGGATTCAATGCTATCAAGGATAAAGCAGTAGTAGATAATCGGGGCTCAAAGAGATTGGCTACTTCCTTGACAATGCTTCCTCTGAATGAGCTTAGTGATCTTATCAGAAAAGAGGTATAGAACAAAATAACAGATCATTTGACTCCTTGATTGAAGCAGGTTAATGATTCATGCTTTTGATTTCTCTTTAAATAAGCCAATCATATTATCTTTGTTAAACCCAGTGCAATAGAATAAATTACTAAAGCACGGCATATTCATGAATGTTACTGTTAGTTGTTTAAAGTGCCCAGTTATCTGAATCCTTTTATTACTAACTTCTTTTCAGGTCGCAATGATTGGGTTCACAGAGGTCTTGACATTTATACTTTGCTCTAAAAGGGAAAACTTTGCCTTGCTAAACCGCAAAGATGATAAATCTAAAGCAGTCGTCATTGGAAACCCTAGGTCTTCAGACTTTGAGGTTCACACGCTTTATCTTCCTTTTTCAATGGCAATGTGCCTACTAAGCTTATACAAAGAAGTTAATCTAATTGCAATGACAATAGAAAGTCTTTAAATTGTCCTTTTTAGTATTTGTCTCTTCACGTAGTTCTCGGAAGTTGTTTATATTCTTTCCTGTCTTTTCGAGTTGTGCAAACTACTAATAGTTCTCACTGTTTCTCATACATAGCTCCTCTGATAGTTTTTATTTTTTACTAATATTATTTCTTTCTTCCTTTACTTATCTTTGATCGGAAGAGTAATTTTTACTTAGAAAGGCTAATCATGCTAAATTAATCTAAGAGTTGAAATGAGAAAAGAATAGTATCATCGAATGCATCACAGGATGGCAGTGCTGCTGCATCCAGGCTGCCATCTACAAATCATCACGACAGACTGTTCTCTTTTCCTTTTTTTGGTTTTCTGCTGCATGGATTATATTCCCAGTATTGAATTGCAATCTGAAGTTGAATATTCCTGACTTGATCAATCACCTGTATTTTATCTGCTATCTGCTCTTTAGTAGTAGATTTACTTGGGGATATACTTTGAAGTTGAACAAGTTGCATACTTGAGTTGCTAGAATTGTATAATACCAACATTGAACTGGTTAGGATGCAATATACCTACTATCATGCAACCAATTCTCTCAAAAGCTTAAATTGTTAGTGAAGGCAAATGAATGATTTTATATATTATATTATATTTTTCTAACGCCCTCTCATGCAAGAGCCTATTGGGCTTACAAGGTGAATAGTGCACAAGGTCATCACCTGTGCTAAGAAATTTTATAATATTTATTAGAAGATTATTAGAAAAATATGGACGCGACAAGGATCGAACTCTAGATCACTTGGTCATAAAAGCTTTAATACCATGTAAAGTAACCAATTCTCCCAAAAGCTTAGGGTGCACATGACAACCTTCCCGGAATCAATTCTTTTTTAATTTCTGTTCCCGGGAACAGAAATGGATAGGAAACTCGTTTGGTAAAACCGGTTTATTTTTTTGTTTCCGGGATGAACCGGTTTAATTTTTGTGCCGGGGAACAGAAAAAAGAATCAAAAAATTTGTGCTTTTTTGTTCCTGGGCACAAAAGGAGAAACACTTATCTCTCTCAATCACTCTCCACATCTACCATCATTACCACCACCTCCTCCACCATCACTACCACCATGCCATCGTCACCACCACCACAATTACCGCCGCCGCCGCCGCCGCCACTATCATCGTCACCACCACCATCACCACTACCGCCATCTACCACCACCACTATTATCGCAACCACTGTCGTCACTGCCACCATCGCCATCACACGCCACTGCCACCACCCCATCGCCATCACTACTATCACCACGACGCCACCACTACCATCACCTCCACTGTCACCAACCACCACTACCATTGTCACAGCCACCACCGTCGTCGTCACCGCCGCCACCACCAACCACTACCACCATCGTCAAAGCCATTACGGTCACCACCATCGCCACTATTACACCACCCCCACCACTACCATCACCACGCCATCGCCACCACTGCCACCATCACCACCACCACCACCACCACCACCACCATTGTCACCTACCACTACCGCCACCGCCGTAGTCACTACCACCACCACCACCATCATGCCACTGCTATCATTGTTGTCGCCACCAACCACCATATCCACCACCATTGTCGCAGCCACTGTCGTCACCTCCACCACCACCATTACCACTGTTATCGTCTCAGCCACTGTCGTCACAACCACCACCACTATCTTCACCACGTCAATGCCACCACCACTACCATACAGCCGCCGCCACCACAACCACACCATATGGAAAGGAAAGTGATGATCCAAAAAATTTTTATATTTAATAGAAATTATTTTTTATTATATTATTTGTTGTGTTATCAAACGCAATTCTCATTCTCGGAATAAAAATAGAACATGTTATCAAACACATTTTTTTTCTCAGAAACTGCTCCAAGGCACATAAATAGAAAATAATTGATTCTTTTCAGAAACAGTGCTAGGGAATAGAATGGTTGTCATGCACACCCTTAATCTATTGGGAGAGGCAAATAAATGGTTTTATATATTATATTATATTATATTTGCAACACTTACTTGTATATGTTGACCTGGCATTTAGATGGGTTCACTGTACTGATGTTGTTTCTCACTTCTTGCTGAGAACCCAAAATTCATTCAATTTATATCTGTCGGTCATCTGTTCTGTTGCTTTTAGTCCTATATTTCCTTAAAAAAAACTTTCAAGCAACAGGTTGGATGTGTGTATTCATTAGTGATATATTGGTTTTTCACCAAGATAAAAATGATATATTGATTTTCTCTCCTTATTTTTTTTTAGTTTTTGGCCTTAATTCATATAATTTATTTTTTATGTCTAACATATATTCAGGCTGTCCGGACTAGTCTTATGCCTGGTATTTTGAAAACTGTTGCTCACAACAAGGATCATCCAAAGCCCATAAAGGTATTATTTTAAGTTCGTCCCTTTGGTTATTGATATTTCTATCATGAGTCTTTACAGTAATCATATTTTCTATCATGAAAGTGTGATCCTTTGGGATAAAGGTGATGTTGATGTATAAAAGTGTGGTTGTCACATGAAAATTCAGTGCCAGTGATAGTAAATTGTATGGGATCTTTCATTTTAGGTATATTCTTTCAGTGTAATATATCTGCTTAGAAAATTATTGTCCAAATCATTATGTCATTTTCACATTGCCACTTCCTTAATTAGAGATATCATTTCGCATGCAATGTTAACATGAATCATGATGTGTGTCTATGGTATTAGAGAGATTAACCTATCAAATCATAGAAAGCAATAATAAATGACATATAATAAACTGGAAGGCAGTAGAGAAAGTGATAAACTGGCCGGAAATGCAAAGACTTGTAAACGAATGGAAAATGTGAAAGATTGCTATATTAGTATATTACCTAGCAAGTCTGCTGCCAAATACATAATCACTTGATTCTTCTGATGAGTTCATAATATATTACATGTGCAATTTAGAAAGGTTGCTATTAGAAAAATATATTGATACCTAGTCTTTTCCACAGAAAGGTTCAAACTTAAGTTGGTGAGAACTAATTGTTTACTCTACCTCTGCATCGTACATTGCTATTTTTCATTTTTTTTATCCTGAACTGTTTTAAGCTTAGAACAACTCATTTCTATCTTAAAATTCTGGTTTAGATTTTTGAAGTGGGTGATATAGCAATTTTGGATGACAAAAATGATGTTGGCGCAAAAAATCTTCGCCAACTTGCTGCACTGTACTGTGGTGCTAATGCGGGATTCGAGGTATACTAAATAATGCTTCATGATACTTCATTTGGTTCTTTGCTATTTGAATATAAGTTATTGAATGTAAAGTATTTGATATATTGCTATCTCTACTTGATTTATCAGTGAGTAGGATGAGAACCTTAGATTGTTCTTATCCACACTGGCTGTATTTGTAAAAGAAGTTCAATATCTAAATTATATATCGCTAATCCTAACAGTTAGCATGTAGTCCTTCTAGACACGAGAAAAATAAATTGGATGATCGAATTTCATTTTATCCAATGATATGCAGATAATTCATGGCTTGGTGGACAGAGTAATGGAAAAGAATGGTGTTCCCTTTGTTTCACCTGGTGATAAAGCAGGTTATTATATTGAGCGGTCAGATGTAAGTGTATAATCCTGCATAGGAGTTCTGTGTGTTTTATTTTGTCCTTTTTTTCTTGTAAAGGATATTTATTCTGCTGCTGATTAGTATTCTATGAACTCAATTGCTTATTGAAGGAGCCTGAGTTTCTTGCTGGTAGACAAGCTAGAATCATTTACAAGGGAAAGCACATTGGCACTTTTGGCATTGTTCATCCAGAGGTAGTTGTCATCACTAAAATTATGTTATCTTGATTTAATATGGCCACTTGTTCGTACATGATTTTGCATTCCTGTATTTTTTTTGTTTTGGTGATTGTGTCTATTTTCTGTAATTAAGCCATATTTTAATTGAGGTTATTTTGAATTGGTTAAAATGATTACAAGAGAGGGATTTGCAGAATGGAGACGCAAGTATTCCATATTTCTTTGTTGAGCAGATTGTATCTCTCTGGCAATAAATGTTTCAGTTCTATTCTTACTTGGCACTATTTTCTTCCTCTATTTTCACATAATATATATATATATATATATATATATATATATATATATATATATAAATAATCTGTATTTGTTCTTTCAAAATTTAAACTACTATGTGTTCTTTCAGGTATTAAACAACTTCGACATTCCGGATCCCTGCTCCTTTGTTGAACTTAATATTGAAAGTTTCATATAAAGATTATTTGTAGCAAATGTAAGTGTCTCCATCCTAAACTATTTCAGTCTGCGATGATGCAAATGCAGTTTGTATTTTCTCATTGCTGTTGCGCTTCTACGTCTTTCACCCCCCCTTCCCCCAACTACTACACCACCTCCTTCCTCTTGTAATTTTTGTTAGGCTGATATTGATCTCCCTGTAGGTAGTCATTTTCCCCCCTCGTTTTTTTTGAAATTATTGTTCTTTCAAGCTCGGAATCAAGATGCTCAACTGCTTGAGTGATTATTCAAATTCTTTGAGCTTAAATGTAACTTTATATGTCCGAGATGAGGGGTGTTTGTATCATTTTCTATACTCAAGTTTCTCCGTTTCATATGTTTAGAACATCAAAAGCAATGAATTACCTGATAGGGATAATTTCAACCGTGAACTTTAGAGCTATTGTTGAAAACAGTTGAATTTGGCCTTAAAACAGACAGGATATTGATACATTTGAAAATTTTGTCAATGAAGAAGAGTAGTCTTAACTCCCAAGTTACATGTCTACCATTTTGTCTGCGGTGGTTTATCATCCTTGTTTAAGACTGTTAGATGTTTTATGTTTGATCCATCTATACTGACGTGGAAAAATTTGAGCGTGATGTTAGGGATCTCCTCGTATGAACCTTGTCCTATAAAGAAGTTTATGATTAATAATTTTATTGTTTGGAGTTTTTAAACCCTAAACCCACAGTGTAATTTGATTACTGTTTTAATTATTATTAAAATAAAAAGAGAAACTGTATTTTTTCTATGTTGTGCAAAAATTGGTATGCTTGGGTATCAGCTGCCATTAACAGAATCACCTGCAGTACTAAATTTTGTTATCAACTGCCATGAAGTTCGCTTCAGTATTAATTCACTAATATATATATATATATATATATATATATATATGTATATATATATATGGGGTTTGTTTTTCTCATGTTGCATGAGAAAACAAATCCTTCCTACACATACCATAAAAAGGTGTGCCGCTTATTTTTTTGTTTTTTGTTTTTTTTAAATAGGTGGGTCTCATACTTAATGTATTTATGACATGAGATTAGAATTCTCCTACAACATAAAATTTACTTTTCCATATATATATATATATATATATATATATATATATATATAGGGGAGAGATCTTTTGACTCTAGAGTAAGACTTACAACTCTTACTCCTCATCTCAACCGTTGATTTCTGTCCATCTAACGGTTATTATTTATTTGAAATAAATAAATAATTAATTGTTATAAATAACCGTTAGATGAACAGAAATCAACGGTTGAGATGAGGAGTAAGAGTTGTAAGTCTTACTCTAGAGTCAAAAGATCTCTCCCCATATATATATATATATATATATATATAGTTACGTACATTGGTCTTCTCTAAGGTTATGGAACAATTTTTTGTAACACGATTTTCTCTTATTTACGACAAAATTTTTGTATTGAATGAGATAGGCAAGTATTGTGGTAAACGTAAAGGATTCAAATTCGACCGTCAGGTCGGGACCTCTGCGAAGTAGGCAATTTGTGTTCATACTGCTTAGAACGTCAAATATATGATCGTGTCCATATTTTGTTTTGAAGAACAGTTGAGTGCCAATTACCTTAAAGCACATCCTCAAATTCATACTGTGGGGCTTTGTACCTACATTGTAAAAATAAAATAACAAAATATAATGTCTCGTTGCCTTTCGTGATAATTCTCCCCACGTGAAAATGGATTCCGTTAATTTTTTTTCCTGCCTTTACATTCAAACTTTTCAAAAACTATTAACAACATTTAATCCGTATAGAGTAATACTTATTTTTAACAGTTTATTGTTCTCCCATCTCGGAATTAAATGTGTCATTCCAAAATGATATCGTTGACGGGAGAAATTATCATGACAAGAGAATCAATGAATCCTATTTTTAATTGTACTTAAAAAATAACTGATAATTTATCAATTATACTATAAAATAATAGTTTGAGAAACAGGTATATGTTATCACTAATAGTCTCTTTTAATTTTAATATGGCTATTAGTTGGTACATGATTTTCAATTCCTCGAGTGCAAAGAAAATTTGAATTTAATTATTTATGTAAATCAATTGGTACAGGATTACTTTATAATAAACCTAATTTGTAAAGTGTGAAATTGTATTGGATTAATTATTTAATTGTGCATAATAAAGATTAATTAAGAGGTTTAATTAAATAAAATGAACGTCATGAGAGATTTATGAAGTAAATACTCAAGTAGAGTGATTTTGTTTGTTAAGTGAGGAGATGAGAAAATATAATAAAAATCACAGCCAGCCACTCCTCGCTGCAGCGAGGAGGCCAACGAGCATATGCAGAAATTATAAAAATCTCACTTAAGTGACTTTCTCTTTCCACCCAAACTCATTCTTCTTCACCAACCCACCCGAGGATAGCACCATTTATGAGCCTTTGAACCCTCGAAATCTGAGTTTGCTTAATACTCAATGAAATCCATCAATGTTGGAAGCAAAAATGCATAGGATTATTGAATGAACAAAACCCTTAGCTTAGAACCCACAAAGGAGCCTTGCGTGTGGAGTTGTTCCTAGAAGAAAGTGACGCCCCACTCTTGGTTGAGGCGCTTGGAGTGCTACATTGGGATATTGGAGGCTTGATAATCAATCCTTGTACCTTTGTGGTGTGGCTTGTGGTAAGAACTCTTCACTTTCTTGTGCTTTGAGAAAAGTTGCATATTTAGGATTTTATAAGAATGTTGGTTGGTTGGGTGTGTTGAGGCATGCATTGGACTTGATGCATGTTGGAGAAATGCCCAGGAAGGGATTTAATTGGTGAAAATGCATTTAGAAAATCATTTGGATAATCTTCCACATTTTTGAAAATTTCATGCCTATTTGTAGAGGTTACTTGTTTTTCAAGTAATGTAAATGGGTTGTATTGATTGTGTCCATGGTGTTTCTAGGATTGAGACTTGTGGACCATCATTAATTGATCAAGCATTGGCGGAGCCAATGGAGCTTGATTTGGATACTTGAATTGTTTCAAAGTTGGTAAGTTCCTAACATTTTGACTTTGTGATGGAATTGCCTAGCATGGTTGATGAATATAGATATATTCATTGATTACATCTTGATAGCATTGTTGATAGTAAATTCACTTTGTGGTAGGTGTGAATTGTTAACAAACTAGTGGTGTTGACCTTGTCAAGTAACTCTTGTGTGAAGACTACTTGATTGGAAGGAAAACATAGTTTGGTTAAGAGCTTTTATAGGTAAATTTTTGGATCTTGGGATTTATTATCCCTTGATTATTCCATCAACTCGTGTGGGTTTCGACTTGTGTGGTTGTGTAATGAATTGAATATAATACATGATATATGATGCTTGTTGTATGGTGTAAGAGGGATTCTTACATGGGTATGTGGCAAGGTGGTTCTTTGCGTAATTCATATGGTATGTTGCACGGTTGTGTAATTCATACACTGTTCTTTGGCCTTAGATTATTTGTCTAGAGCGTCATGTCGACAATATGTTTATTAGGAGGGATTGTTGGGAAGTTGTCATTTGTATTTTGATGCGAGGCACTAACAGGAATATTAGACAATTATTTTGCACATTTTGCATGCATAAATACATTCATGATTATGTTGTTTATTGCTTATTGCCTGAAGTGAACTTTGGGATGGAGGAATCCTCTAAAGACCCCTAGTTTACTAAGATGTTTATCTCACCCCGCGTTTTGGGGACCCCCTTTCAATTCCTTGCTTACTCTATCATATATGAACCGATAATCGGTTTGCTGGGATACTTATAGGAATATACTCGTGAAAATGTATGTAAGGTGGATAGTAAGAGATTATGTTCTAAGGTGGCATATCTAACTTTTGAAAGGAGAATAGAAGAATTCCTATCAGATACCCTCAAGATCCAAGATAGTTTATATATCCCTATTACATGAAGAACCCTTGGTGAAGCAAAAGTATTTGTCCTTCATGAAAATTAGTTTTGTTGGCAGCACTTAATGAGCAGCTCCATCAAAATGAAAGGTGAAACTAGGAAAATATTCTTCAAGAACTCCTAACAAAAATCCAGTCCAACATAAACCCTTATCCTTTCCCTGAACTTTTAAATTTGGGCAAGACAATCCATCCACCAATCTTTTCCCTATGATGGGATAAGCTGGCCACTGACCTCGCAATTCTTGATATTGGCAATTCCTGAAATTTAAGTTCCTGAGTACATTATACACCCATCACTATCATCACTTCTCTATGCAAATACTCGTTGGATACAGTTGGAAGATAGGCTCACTATTTCCACCAAAGTGAAATCTAAGTCCTAATATATTCATCACAACTTTTACAGCCCCAATCCATTGAATGTTACGGGCTACACGATGACTTGAGGGTGGAACTGATCAGCCAGGTCAATTTACCAGTTAGGCTGGTTAATTCAAATTCCTGAATAAAATCTGTTCTTTGCTAATGCTATATTTTCTAGTTTATTCCTTTGATTGTCTAATGCAGTCCACTTATAGCACACTTATATTTAAGAGAACAACTGACAACGGCCAGTGGAACAGAATGCATTTAGAATGAGAAATAGAAAGTTACGCAATAATCTAATTTTCTTCAAACTCATTTAAAGGAGCCAACACAACATTTCCATTTATAGACACTTTATATGAATCAAGTAAATTCAGTTCTGTAATTAAATTGGTAGGGAATTTTAAGTATCATGGAATTGCCCAGAATAATTTCAGCATTAAAGGTAAATTCCACAAATCAGCACAGAGAAAGACTAAGAATAAAGGAGAACAGGAATAACAAGCATGAGTCCAGTCAAACAAGATTGATGAAAACATACCCAAGATTACATACTCTTCATAATAGTTACAAATTCTTGTAGATCATCTAATTTCACATTTGAGAGCCCTGCAAAAAGGAATGATCAACTTAGAAATATGGAGTTCAACCCACTTAAGTTAATGCAAGTTGCAGTGCAATGAATGATATTTTGGTTACCTTTGGCAGGATTTATAGCAGATAGATCCGTTTCAGGGCTGTAAGTCCTATTTGTTTTCATTTGTTCAGCCTCTTCAATCATTCTGGTTTTTAGGTTTCCCATCTTCATTCCAAGTTCTGAGGCGGTTGTCACAATCTCTATAGGAAACAATAATATATTTAAAGATCTGTCAACTTAGAAACTTCAATATATAATGTCCGCTAACACTTTGACAATAATTTAAACCAGAGAATAAAAATTTATTCCATCCTACTTTCATTAAAAAAATAATGCAGGACACCCGGAAAGTAATGTTGGCGTTATTTGATTAATGTCTCCCTTAAGATTCATGGACTTAACATTTTGACCCATGACACTTAATGGTGGCCCCTAAATGTTTGATGTGGTTATAAGAAACTATAAGAAGTTGCACCTTTGCCTACAAAGGCTTATCTTCTACATGTAAAACTCCACTATGCAAGACATGTGATACTACACCAAAGGGAAGGGTGACTCAACAACATTGGGGAATATTTCAAATAACAGCACTTACGTAAAGGGTGCAATTCTGTTAGAAGGGAGAAAATAATTATTGCTAAGGTGGCAAGGTGGTTACAAGAGTTTGTTAAACAGAGCTAGAGGCATGTGGAGAGGTAGGAATTGGACAAGGCTTGTCCGCTTGGGCTGGGAAACCAGAATTGGGAGAGACCTCAGGAGCAACTGCTCCAGAAACCTATATATTATTTCTTGTATTTTTCCCAGTTTTTACAACATAAGTTGTACTGCTGCTGCTGAATTACCAGCCTTGATCAATACGCACGCTTCAGTTTTTCTTCCATTTCTTACTTCTACATTCTGGTTCCTATCAAAATGATAAAAAGTATAGAAAACAGAGGATAAAAAACAAAAAATAAACGTCGAGATACTAGTTACTTATTTGACTGGTTATGTAAATGGAAAACTAAAAACTAAAAATAAAAATAAAAAGGAAAAAGAAAAAGAAATGCCCTTTCTGAATTTTTACTTTGAAAAGAATTTCCAAATAAATTACATCAAATGCTAAGTAAACTGTTAGTATCCTAAGAATTTAATGTTCTTTTGCATCATCAAACTTCATAAGAAAAGCAATATACAGGTGTTAGTACATAGTACATACAGATACAGGTATAAAAATGGAGTATCCTCTGCTTAATTAAAATGGAAAGCATACATTCTGTAAGAGAATTAGTCTTCAGTAGTACAGGGGTACTTGCTAAAGGTCAAAACATGAATATAAAGATGACGGGAAGTTCTTTAATTACCCTGAAACAACTCATGCAAAGAGTTCTGCTCATATAATTGTACTGCCTCATTGATATACCCAGCACTGAGAGTAGACTGCCTTTCTAATGTGTGAATTTCATGATTCAGCATTTCAGACTCCTTCCCCACCTGACAGCATAATTAGTATCATGATAAACCAAGTGAGAAACCAAAGAAGTAAAAATTCTGCAAAAGAAAAAATTTAGCAATCAGCAATTCAGCATTATTATCACCTCAGTTAGTTTTTCTCTCAAGGAATCCAACTGAGCATCTATATCTGGATCAAAAGGAGCATCTAGATTGAGGCCATTCTCACATGATTTCTCCTGGAAATACATTTTCTTCCAAGGTTAAAATTAAACCAAAAACTAAAATCTATGCTAAGGAAGCAATATTTCTCAACTAGTACATATACTTGAGGTATTAAAATACATATTCATAGCAGGAGAAAAAAATTAATAAACTGTTGCAAAGGTCGCATGAAATAATACAGAACAAGCTTCGTTGGAGGCATTTGTTTCAAGGTATATGATCACCTTAACAGGAATTAATGGACAGCCTGGTGATATAATGTTCCCGCTATGCACAGCATCCACAAAAAGGTCAAAATCATTGTGTGTCTATATTAGGCAGTCTTACCCTGCATTTGAAAGATGATGATTACATGATTCGAACCTATGACCTCTGAAAAACATGGTAACAATATCAACCGTTGTACGAAGATTCCCCTCCCACCTTCCTAGGAATTGCATTCCCAATAACACTATGACCATGAAAAAGATTGAAGCGTTTTTACAGTGGCCTGTGCCTAAATCTGTTAATTCTTTCCGTCAGTATTTTGGGCTTGAAAGGTTACCATAGTCATTTTGTCAGGGATTATGTTAAGCTTAAGTGACCTTTCTCTGATTTGCCCAACAAGGGGAATTTTGTGTAGTGCTATGAGGCTGAACAAGCCTATAGTAAGCTGCAGCAGTGCATAACCACAGCAACAGTTCTCTCCCCTAGGTAGCTAGATTTTCCACCTTTTCCGTCAGATGGCCACTCTAAGCCTCTATAATTTGTCCCATAAAATGTTCAACTATAGGTTCACTGCGTCAAGTTATGTTGCAGCATATTAAGAGAAAAGTACTGACATAAACTGTTAATAAGTAAAACCTTCAAACAAATCAGTACATATTTCGAATTAGCAACAGTGACATGTAGGGTAAAGCAGATGAATTATCAACATAACACGCCAAAACCATAGTTAAGAACCAATTCAAGCAAGTAAGAGAGAACGTACAGAGTTTGGCATACGAAAACCTTGCGGAACAGCAAAACAGTGATGAAGGCAGTACTTTTCCCAAACAACCAGCTGTTTGTCCAAAACAGATTGAACCCTCTGGCGAACGCAATCAACGCCCTTTCACAAACAACCAATTATATAGAGCAGTTAACACAAATTATCAACTTCAATTATTACAAGTAATCGCTCTAACCCTAATTATTTAGTTGAGAAAAGTTGTGTTGAGTACAAAAAAAAAAGAAAAAGAGATTAACCTTTCTTAGATCTAGGGACCTTTGTGTGCCTTCCGAGTTCACCTTGGTCGATGCTTCCCTGCAAAACACGAACACTAAGTTATAGGATTTGAAAAGATGAAGAAGAAGAAGAAGAAGCGAAAGGTAGTGTTAGTGTTACTGGTAGAAGAAATCGAAAGCTTCGTTGACAACATCATCGACGGTGTTGAGAACTTCGTTAAGGAAGAGTTGCGGATTCAGATTATGCGAATCGAAAACTGCTTCACTCTCACTCCCTTTCATTCCCGCCAAATTCCACTCTGCATTCGCCTTTCAACTCTTTTCAAAAAACACCAAAAAGCGCTTTATTATGGTGTGAATGTGACACTGACGTGCCTTACCACTAGAAAAAATAAATAAATAACCGAGAAATTCTTGCATAGCAACACAAAGTTAATGAGTTTTATATACATCACAAAAATAAATAAATAAATTAATAACACATTAACAATTTAATCATGGTTTCATCCTTGGCTTTCACGGCCGTATAGATAAAAGCAAAACACAACCTCATGTTTATTGTTTAAGCCCAAATTATCATCTTACTACATAATAAAGGAAAAAAAATACAGAATTGGTTGAACTGAATAGCTATTATCGGTGTACATTGCTTTATAAAAACTCCATGCTTGTATAAAACTCACACAACAATATGTCTATCCATATGTACTTGAAGTTTAATAGAGAAGACAATCATATTTGGACTTTGAACCTTCTTTATATAGTGATGACATGACCTACTTATGCTGCCTTAGTATGGCGATATTTGATTCTGAGTGGATTTGAGTAACTTCAACAATCTATCTCGTGTACGGAATGTCTATTTATGGCCTATGCTCTATAGGTTTAAATCATGTGTTTGTGCTTAAACTATTAGTTGTTGAGGAGGTTTAGAAACTCTGAGATATTATGTCATAGTTGTATGTATGCAGGATGATGTATACGCGAAATGAACACGTTTCCTTATTCTTTAATTCTTTTTTTATTGAGCCTTTTAGGCAACAAATGAGTTGGACCCTTTATCTTGTTTAATATATATCGAGATCAATTAATAAGGATGCTAAATCTCAATATCTATTCTCTACCGACACTTTCTGAAGCACAACATAAGAGCCATTTTTTGAGTTAATTCTCAAAACTTTATCATGGAAGGAAAATTGAGCGTTCATTTGAAAACAAGATCATTTTGAAAAATGCTTTAGTTTATAAATTTATATTTAGAATTTATTTGTAAGTGGTTGTCAATAATTGGATGACTTAATCTGTGAGAAGATAAGTAATATAATAGAATAGACTTCAGATGATTACAATTGAATTACAAACTCATTGACGGGGTTATGAAATTTTATTCCCTCAATGCACTACTTTGATCAAATATAATAAAAAAAAGGCCAACCAAAATTAAGTACAGAAAACAATAAAATTTATACAAACAAGGAGCTTGCTAACTATATGACAAACTAATCCGTGATTATAGAATGGCATTCAGCTAGAAACCGAAGTAACAAAAAGCATGTAGCCTATAATAAATGGCAACAAACACCATAGCTTTCTCAGAGGTTGTCGATCTGAAAATTATATCCAGCTTCAGCAAAATGAGATTTCACCAGTGCAAGAGATTTGGAGCGGTGTGAAATTTTGTTCTTTTTCTTCTTTGGGCATCTCTGCATAACTACAATGAGAGCAAATGAAATAAATAGCTTTTGCAAATTACAAATAAATACGAAACACTTCAATAGAACATGACATGAAAGAAGGGGTGAAAATACGTTTGCTCATAGCCATCAGGTTGAAAACACTTCAATATATGGACTTCAAGCCTTTTTTGTATAGTGTTTACGTGACCTATTTATACTACCTTAGTATAAGGATATTTAATCTTATGAGTGGATTGGAGTGATTTCAACAATTTATCTCGTGTGCAGAATGTCTATTTTATGGCCTATGTTCTACAAGTCTAAATCATGTGTATGTCCTTCAACCATTAATTGTTGAGGAGATTTAAGAACTCTGAGATGTTATTGTTATAATTGTATGTATGCAAGATGATGTATATGCAAAATGAACACGTTTCCTTATTCTTTAAATCTTTTTTATTGGGCCTTTTAGGCCACAAATGAGTTAGACCCTTTATCCCGTTTAATATGGGTGCAGATCAATTAATAAGGAAACTGATGAATAGAAAATCTCAATATCTATTCTTCTTGGCCCCACCATTCTCTGGATCATTCTCTACCAACACTTTCTGAAGCATAACATATGAGCCATTTTTTGAGTTAATTGTCAAAACTTTATCATGGAAGGAAAATTGGATGTTCATTTGAAAACAAGATCATTTTGGACAATGCTTTACTTTATAAATTTATATTTAGAATTTATTTGTAAGTGGTTGTCATTAAATGACTTAATTTATGAGAAGATAAATAATATAATAGAATAGACTTCGGATGATTACAATTGAATTACAAACTCATTGACGGGGTTATGAAATTTTATTCCATCAATGCGTTACTTTTATCAAATATAATAACAAAAAGGCCAACCAAAATTAAGTACAGAAAACAATAAAATTTATACAAAAAAGGAGCTTGTTAACTATATCACAAACTAATCAGTGATTATAGAACATGTAACCATTTATTTATTTAATCTTATTTTGGCTAATCACAACTTGGTAAACAACAACTTCTATAAACTTTTAAGGTTAGCCTCTTTTTTTATTAGAGGGGGAGTGTGTTTATATCTGCCTATATGTTTTATATGACTTCTACATTGCTAAAAACAGTTTCCTTTTAAGTTCAGAGAATATTAAATCTACCACCAAACAAGTCGATAAACAGATAAAAGATTGTTCTAACTTAACTAATAGTTTCAAGTTCGAATCCCTCATAACACAAATGCATTGAAACTTGATAAGGAAAGTTTTATCACCTATATGATCCTATTCAGCTCAAATCAAACTAATCGAATAGTTGACGAACCAATGAATAATATAAAAAAGAACGGATAATATAAAAAAGAGAATGTTAAATCTTCTATTTTCAAATCAAACCTTTTCAATTTGGAAGACTACGAAACAAAATAAAAAAGAGAATGTTAAATCTTCTATTTTCAAATCAAATATTTTCCATTTGGAAGACTGAAACAATGGCATTCAGCCAGAAACCGAAGTAACAAAAAGCATGTAGCCTATAACAAATGGCAACAAACACCAGCTTTCTCAGAGGTTGTCGATCTGAAAAGTATATCCAACTTCAGCAAAATGAGATTTCACCAGTGCAAGAGATTTGGAGCGGTGTGAAATTTTGTTCTTTTCTTCTTTGGGCATCTCTGCATAACTACAATGAGAGTAAATGAAATAAATATTTTTTGCAAATTACAAATAACTATTAAACACTTGAGTAGAACATGTCATGAAAGGAGGGGTGAAAATACGTTTGCTCATAGCCATCAGGTTGAAAAATCGGATCCCATCCAAAATCATTGGGTCCTCTTGGAGGAACAATCTTTCCCTAACATAGAAAATGTGTTAGTCATACACATTAACTGCTTTCTATTACATCAAGTGCATATTAGGTGTGTGAATTGATCAAAACACTTCAAATTTTCAACATATTATAAACACGTTTTTATAAGTGGAACCACATAATTATTATATTATTATAGACAATCTCTTAAAATTTACTCATGTATGTAACTTCATGAAATATGGAGATTCATATAATTTCACACTCAATTTCAATAGGCAATTCAAAGAACATATATGCACACATAATTATGTTTGGCAAACAGCATACAGGGGTTTAAAGAGATACCAGTGTTTTTCCAGAAAATGTGATAGGTTCACTATCCGCACCAAGTGCAAAGGAAAATACACATAAGGCATACGCTGATTTATCATCATATGCCATCAATAAATTGTTGAGACCTGGAAAATGAATCAGAGGAATGAGTAAATGAAATTCTGAGAGATATCCTGAAACCATAGTACTAAAAAAATTCAAAAGTAATCCAAAATTATGCAGTTAAGGTACAACCTTCATGACCAATCTTCTGTAGAAACCATTTGCTGCATGATTTATCAAAACAATTAGACAATTAACATCAGGAGTACGTACAAAATCATGTTGCACCCTAATACTAATAAGGAATTTAAAAAAATCTCACGTGCTGATGCATCAGAAACTAGTATTTGTATTAACATATATGCATTTAGCTAGAAAGAATTCAGATGGAGATGAAAAATATACTGATAACTGAAAAAAAAAAAAAAAAAAAAAAGGAGAGAATATATCATGTCTAGCTCATAAAAAATAAGATATTTATAAGAATTTAATTTATAATAATTGTAGAAACTTCAGAATACCGTGAGGAACATAAATAAAAAGGGATCATGAAACAAACTAATTTTTAAGCTTGTATAAATTATGATATTGTAGAAACAAAAAATTGTGATAAATCTTTCCCAGAAAACTATGATTAAAATAGTAAATATCCTACTACATTGAAAAATTACTTCGAAGAAATCTCAAACCCAAAATAAAGGCCTAAAATAATTGAAGAAAACTGCAAACCACAGTGATTATATAACTAAAACCAGCTGGTTTGGAAATAAACTTAGAAGTGGATGATTCAAAGCCATGCTACAAGCCTCTCTTTGTACGCTTGTTACTGCTTTTGCATGAAATAAAACCTCCTGCATGCAGCAATTAATACCTTGTGATACAGGCCCTCCCACGAAGGTGTATGATAAGACCCAGATCGACACGGGGAAAATAATACAGAAACGGGTATTAATCTTCTCCAAAACAGTAATATCCAAATCTAATTACATGTTGAAGGATACAGATGAAAGAGGAATACACTGGACAGATTACAGAATTACAGACTTAGACTCGACTAAAAGTAACAACACAAAGGAAATGACTACAACTCTGATTATTTCTCGGGACAATTCGAGAAGTCCTGATTTTTCCCAAATTCCCAATCTATTTCATAGTTCCAACCCCCTAATCTTGCTTTCCTCCTCTTTATTTATATGACTTTGCTATTGACATCACGCTTTTGGTCATTCCCCCAAACAGATTTCTCTTACCGTTTTGCAGCTGAGTCAGCATTGGTGATTTGTCCAACTTAACCCTAAACTTCTTTCGAGAATAAACTTTAAGGGGTGGAGATGTATCAATGCTTCTGGTCCATATTTGTGAAGAAATGGCAGCCATGAGAGGAATCAGCAATTCAAAGCTCAATGAAATGTTGATAAAATTAGTGAAGGTTTTAGATGAGGCAATCAAGAAGATGGAGACATCGAGATTTGAAATCAAGAAGCACAATGCTAATAATCAGTCAAAGAAGAATCAAGAAGAGGCAGAGGCAGGGATGAGATTAAAAATCCTGAAGAAGATGAAGAAGGTATTCGGTCAAAAAAACAAATTGAAGAAGAAAAAAAGGAAACAAAGAAAAAGAAACAGAAAGAAGTGCAGAAGACGAAGGAGAAGGAGGAAGAAACAAGGAAGAAGCAGAAGAAATTGGAGAAGAAGAAAAAAGAAGGAAAAGTGCAAGAAGAAGGAGAAGACAACGATGACGAAGAAGGAGCAGAAGAAATTGAAGAAGAAGAAGATAGGTGATCAAAAGTCCAAGGTGAAACGGGGTAGCCACATGCTACCATGTGCCACCACAAAAACAAAGACGATGTGGCTGTGAACGCTGGGTCTTAGACAAAAAGGACCGTTGTGGGGAGGCGATTCGAACAGTGGGAGTATCGATCGAAAAGTTGCCAAAAAATTCTCCGGCACAGTGGTCAAAAGCGAACAGCAGCAGTGACTCACCGGAGACGTGGCTGAAGATGATCTTGGACGGTTGCCGAAGGTTGGGACGGTGTCCGGGGACAAAGACTAGTGTCGGAGGGACATCCCAGACAGAGATATTGTAAACTGAAAGGATGACATGGTTTCCAAAAAAAAAAGTTGTCATTGATAGGTAGTGGGCCACCGAGTAAGCACAAATTAGGGTTGTTTCTCGTCAGGCTCTTGATACCATGTTAAGACAGACGAAAACGAAGACATATAATGTAATCCGCGTAATAAAGATACATAGCGATGACACTAATATATAAGGGTTTTATTAGTCTCATTTAACATAAGATATATATCTTATGTTGTAGAGAGAAAGTAGGTGGGTCCCACCATTACAAGAAAAAAGAAAAAGGTGGGATACGGAAATCGAAGTGAGAGAAAATAAGAGATGATATCTCATGTGAAAGGTGAGTAATATTTCCCAATATATAAGTGAATAAAGAGTTATAGTTTTCTCATGTAGTAGGAGATAACTATTATCTCCTACAGACTCATTTATGCAGGTGGGGTCCACTTTCAGAGGGAGAGAAAAAAAAAGTAGAGTGGAACCCATCTTGAATTTGTGTGTGTTGGAGATAAATTCTTTCTTATGTAACATAAGAATAATAAATCCCTTGAATAAAAGAGGTTACATAGGAATAATACGTGATGTGGGACTTCATCCTTCACACTAAACTATTTTATTACAACACTTTCAACAGTTTATAATTGCACATACACTTCGCATATGTTTCACAATACAAAGAGACGATGTCCACTTAAATGAATTCATATTTTGGATCTTTAGACCCAACTTTGCACCTTTGTGTTGTTACCAAAGAGACGATGTCCACTTAAAATTGTCCAAATCCTTCCAAACAATATGCACTTGAATCACTACAACCACTAAACTTTTTCATTCTCCATTCTCTCTCTTCTATATGTTTTACGAACATGACCTTTCCTTCTCTCTATATTATTGTATTTACTCAAAATCTATTAGATGCAAACAATATCTTTCATCCTCCACTTTGTCGTTTGTTCATTTTACTGTGAGAAATCCTTACAAGTCAAGCCAAGCAAATATTCTTGGACCTAGAGGGAACTGATCATAACAAACCAAGATGCTAGGCCTAAAGGCAACTAGTGAATGGTTAACCAGATATATGAATTGATGGAGGAGCAAGCATACCAGTATGGATAATATATTAAAAAGGTTGGAGTGCTGGCTCCAATTGAGGGAAAACTGATGGAAAATTGCTTAAGGTGGTTTGGGAATATAAATTGATGGCTTATATGTGTCTTGGAAATAAGTAGGATTACAGCCAATATCCCTTTAGAGTACAGGGTAGAGGTAAATCCACAAAAAAAAGGTGGGAAGCTACTAAGAAGGATTTAGAGTGCATGGGGTTCCATGAATCTATAATTAAGGATCAGGCACAACGGCAATCTAGAATCCATGTAGTGAACCTACTTATTGGAAACAAGGATTTGGTTTTGAAATTATGTTCTTGTACATAGCCCTTATTTGTATTTATTTTTTTTTTATATTCCCAATTTTCTACAACACAAATAAAAAAAGAGCATAGTATGAATTGTTTTTAACTCTTCAAGTTCAATGTCAGATAAAAAATATTCAATAGCTCCATTGAAAGACACTATCGAACACATGAGAAAGACCACTTAGAATCAGAAGGAAGAAGACAATTGAAAGAAAACTGAGTTAGAAAGGGAAAAGGGATCAGGAGAAACAAGATTAGTCCTACCAAACAACAATCACACAAATATTGTACTACTGTAAATAAGAAGATTTCAAATAATGCCAAAGGAAAAATTCAACTTGCCAATACGTTCAGCCATTTTTGAGTTTGTTCGTAAAAACCACTTCCTCAACATTGAATTTAGACCTGTCTTGAGGACTAAAGTTCTAAGGGCCAGACGTATCATTTCCTAAGTTCCTAACTATCAAGAGGATCTATAAGGTCATGATCAAATCAGAATAAATGAGTCCTACACTACCAAGAGATATAAAGATGAATGAGCCAAACATCAATCTGTAATGTACAAAGATTTCCCTCACCTTGACAAAGCATTGGTATGACCAAGACACAAATTTGTTATTATTAAATATTAAAAAAATTAGTCAAATTTTTTACATGAACAGAGCTAGATTTCCCAGTCTGCATCATTTCTGATGGAGAGAAAACCCCATCAAAAAGTTATTAATTGACCTACTTCTACCCTCTGTTAGAGAAAAACGAGATGAATACAAATAGGAATGACTAACACAACGTTGTTACTTGTTAGTCTCCGTGTATATATTTATACTGAAAAATAAGAACCGCTACAAGAAAGATGGGAACAGCCTAATAATTCAAAATAAGCTATTAAATACATATATAAGTAACTATTCTCTAACACCATCAATTTCCTACCATATTTTCAACCAGTTTTGAGAAATCATATGTTTCTTGTTCTTTTCTTTACCATAGTATTATGCTCATAAACTACAATATAAAATGAATAACACTTTCATGAGGCCTTAAACTATTATGATAAAACGGGAAATGAATTCATAAAGTTCACCTGAGTCCGATGATTAAGGGTGAAAGAGAACTTACATATAAGGCCCTGTAAAATTTTGAAACATTCAATCAAAACCAGTGTCAAAGCTTTATAATGGCATCTTTCCTGGCATGAACAATAAGAAAATTATATCTACCCGGAAGACCCTTCAAGGCATTGAAACAGAGGCAAGTGTCTTCAACCAACACAGGTCCATGAACCTTGCCAAACATAAAAAGTATCATAAAGGTTAAAAAAGAGAAAAACAGTAAACCAACCTAATATCATACAAGCCTAGGCATATATGAGAAAAAGAGAGTAATTAAGTACCTGAGCAGCAGCCAACCGAGCCTTCTCTTTGGAGATATCTTCAGGCTCTCCTTGCAACTCTGGCACTGCAAAAAAAAATAAAAAATAAAAAGGAAGAATGAGGCAAGTAATAATTTCCAAAAATTGAAATTCTTGATCAATGGAGGACCAATATCACCATTTTTGTTCAATAACGAAGTAAATGATTGACTCATTCCATACTATCAAAAGAATCGCACCAAGTCTCTTAATAACACGAATTCCTATTTCTCAATTATATCCCACGACCAAGACAATTGGTCGAATCCAGTGAAACCATTTCATAGAAGTTCATTAATATCATCTTTTTATAAAAGCAAATCGATATCACTCCTGCTTCTATTATAACAAAAGATTACCTTTTATGTGGAAAAGGCATGTATCAATACTTATGAATTTACAAATGGACAATTCCTTGATATCGTGTTAACTATTCAAGTGGAAGAAAACATACAAAAAGTAAACAAATTAAAAAAAAAAAAAAAAAGATGGAAGGAAAAGGTGATATTACAGTCAAGTTTGAGGGACTGAAAAGGGATAGAGTGGCCCAAAATGGCACGAACTTCTTCAAGCTTTTTGGCATTGCCAGTGACAAAAGTAACTGGACGTGACAGTACCAACCCTGAAGCAGTGACTCTTGCACCAGCCATTTACCAATTCTTCTTTGGTTTTTCTGAAGTAAATAAAACCTATCAGTGACAAAATCAGAGACCCATTAAAAATAAATAAATATTTTTATTTTTATTTCTAGGCATGTCAAACATGAACTTGAATTCAACCCTATCAGTGGATACAAACACAATATAATCACTCACACACACACACAAGAAAAAAACATTGGAGAAAATCAACTTGCACAACAACACATAGGTACCCTTTAGAGAACAAAGGAGTGAATAGAGAACCACATACGATAAAACCCAATGAAACGAGCGCTTACTTCTATGGCGGCAGTGCTGCGTGTGATGTGAACAACTAAAGAACGCTCTCACTACAGTCTCAAATTTCTCATTAAATTTCTCTTTCTATGGCGGCAGTGCTGCGTGTGATGTGGTTTTTGTGTTGAGCAGAGCTTGTTTCGTGATACGCGCTGTAAAGTTGGAACCTTTACCTTGTCCCTAACCACCTGTATTCATGGTCACTCTCCTTCATGCCTCCATAACATGTTTTAATATTAAATAATATATAATATATATTTTATTTAATATTTAATAATTTTAATAAAAATAAACTAAACTAGTAATGGCAAAAAAAATTAATTTATTACTTTTTTAATAAAAAATTACGAAAATGTAGTTATTTTAAAATTATTTACAAAAATATAGTACTCAAACACGTCCACATGGGGCGTGTTATAATGGAGAGAGACACGCTCATGTGGGGCGTGATCTACAAAGCAAACACGCTCTAGATGAGCGTGACCAGGAGAGAGACATGCCCAACAGGGGCGTGACCTCCGTGGTCTATATATACTCCATTTTTCACATTTTCCTCGTTTCATCCCTCACTTCCTCTTTCTAAATCACTCCTTCAACTTCTCTCTCCATTTCTTCTGGAGCGTTTTGCGCAGCGAAGCTCTATCTCGTAAGTCCTTATTTATTGTTTTTATTTTTTATTATTTCAATAAATATATGATAGTTATTAATGACTTAAATAATTGTTAGTACCTTAGAAAAATATTAGTTACCTATGTAAGATAATGATTAGTGACTTAGGAATTAGACAGGGACTTAGAAATTAGTTAGTTACTTATAATTTGGTATATGCTGGTAATAGGAATTAGTTACAGACTTAGAAATTAGTTAGAGACTTACAGATTAGTTAGAGACAATTAATAATTTTATAGGAATGACAAGTATGAAGATATTGACCTTTGAAATAACTACATTGTAATTAAAGTTTGTAAAAAAATAATAGAGTACGCAATATTAATTTAAATTGATTTTAAATTATTTAATGTATTTAAATATAATTTAGAATAATGTAATGTTCTTTAATTTAGTTTTATTGACGTTATTTTAATTGAAATTAATTCTATTCTATTCTATTTAATAAAGTGCAATTAAATTTCATTTAGTGTAATTTAATATAATATCAGTAGTAATTTGTGTTTAATTTTGTCATATGTACTAGTATTCTATTATGGCCCATTCGTCTTCGTCAGAGTCGCCGCGCTCTGGATCCGATGGTGATGCCGAGCCTTCCGATCCTTGTACGCATGTACTTCCTAGACCGTGTAGATAGGAGATACTTCGTAAGAGGACACAGCGCACTCACGTTTCACAGCTTGTGTGAACGAGGATAAGGTAAGGGGGTTAAAGACTCGACGCGGGAAACTACAGGATGGACCCCGTCATGATGATGTTCCAAACATCGTGTCTGACTATCTGACACAGGCTGGTTTCATACATGTGGCACGTATGAGTCATATTCAGGTATGTTATTTATAAATTACTTAATGAAATTACCATTAATAGACTTTCTATAATTGTTGTTTGTCTTTCAGATCGATATCGCCCTGATCAGTGCTTTGGTTGAGCGGTGGAGACCAGAGACACATACGTTTCACATGACGCAGGGAAAGATGACAATCACATTACAGGATGTGGCTGGTATACTTGGTTTGCCTACTGACGAGCAGGCAGTTACGGACCTACAACGTTGGATTGGACCGCAGTGTGTCAGCATGTTTTTGGGACTGCACCTGTTGCAGGCACAGACATTCACGGTGGCGATTTACGTATTTCATACGTAGATAAATTATATCCTGATTGGGGCCTAGTTGCACACGATCCTGATGAGGTGAGGCGTTACACCCGGGCACACATTTTTCGGCATTAGGCTCATGGCTACTGTGTGACAGATCGGGTGGAAGCAAAATTGCGTGTCGTTACGTTCCACTGCTAGGAGGGGACTTTCAGGACATTGGCAGATACAATTGGGGGTTTGCGGTTCTCGCCCATCTGTTTAGACAGTTATGCATGTCCACAAACCCGCAGATTAGTACTATAGGCGGTTGCCACGTATTACTCCAGATATGGGCTTGGATTAGATTCCCCCTCATTGCTCCACCTCTTCCGCAGCCTACCCACCCCGACTGGCATTTCGGTCACAGGTATATCTTCTTTGTAATTGTTAAATTTGCTTTCACCGATATATGATTCATTACATGTTCATTTGCTGCATGAGTAACGAAATTTCTTAAATTTTTCTTACAGGTTTAATTCTCTAGCTCCCTTCCGGCCACATGAGCAGTCTTGGTATCGGGCAAACCTTGACATGCTTTATAGAGACGAGGTTTGTTAAATATTTAGTAATGGCAAATTATATTGTTACATCTTTTAGTTTTTACTAATTGTGTACCTGTTTATCTTTTTTTTGTATGTAGGTTGTGTGGCAGCCATACGGAGAGTACCATACAACATTGTCAGTGTCTGATCATGAGCTGTACTTATGGTTGGCCATTATTCCTATTATTTGCTTCCACACAGTTGAGTACTGTCAGCCAGATAGATGTATGCGACAGTTTGGTTTCGATCAGCCCATACCACGCAGACCAAGAAAGCTGAAGGGTGTTCATGATACAACTCTTCGAGGAAAGAAATATGATAATTGGGAACGTAAATTGCTGCCCTTCATACATCGATGGACGATCAGGGATACCTCCATACGTGTTCCCCTTGTATTGGTCGGGTTGATGTCCTCAAACCATGAGTACCTCCACTAGTACAGGCAGCGAGGGAAACGGTTCATCGCGAGGAGGGCTGCGAGGGTTAGATGAGCAGTAAGTATTTAAACGCAAATTTTGAATGTTATTATCATTGCTAAATTACTCACTAACAAATGTCGTATTGTGACTTTTTAGATCGATGGGTTGGAGATGCTTTATTTTGCGACTACTGTGGATCAGTTTCCCAGCTTCGGCTTACAGTGGGTCCATGAGGAGATTGGACGCATTATTTCCATCTTCAGAGAGTCAACACGTGTAGAGGAGCGAGGTCCAGAGGCTCCACCTACGCAGACCGTTGAGGAGCCGATGTTGACCATTGAGGTCCCTAGTGGCAGGCAGGAAGGACGCGGTTTAGGACGACAACGGGAACCTGTGCGAGCTATACCCGAGCCTATTATTGCTCCTAGACCGTGCACAGATATGCAGAGATGGTTTAGACCGCCAGTGTTGAGCCAAGCAGGTGGCCCGCAGCCTATATACCATGATCTTCCTTCGCATCAGTATTATACTAGCCAGCCAGGTACATCGTATGCATCGAGCTACACACAGAGTGAGCATGTCTATCAGGCTAGCCCCATGGCATGCGCATCAGGTGGGGTCCCGGTCACTCATCCATCGACCAGCAGTACAGAGTACCAGGAGTGGACCGACGCAGACGTAGAGGCATGGTGCCGGGAGATTGATTTGAGCACAGATGGTTGTGGCAATTGGCCTGCACACATGTCTGAGGCTCCTCCACCTTCACACCATGTTTCTGATGCCCCTGTGTCATCGACTTCGTTTCACATGCAGCTAGTTACTGCACAACATGATTTTATACCATCCTCGAGCAGTGACTTTATTCAGTCAGGCCCTGGCATGTCTTACACTACTCCACCAGCTCATGTTCCCGAGGTGGTTGATGACCCAGACCCCGCTCCAGACGGATTTGCACAAGCTGTAGAGGCTCGGAGTAGACGTCGATTACCCCCACGTCAGGCACGTGATAGGCCATGGCCTCGATGGTCGTAGTTACTTTGACACATGTTTTTTTGGGTTTCACTGTTTATGGACTATTTTTTTTTTGGACTTTTGTATTATGGACTGTATTTTGGGACTATTGTATTATGGACTGTATTTTGGGTTTATCGTATTATGTACTGTATTTTTTGGACTGTCCATTATTATGGCCAGTTATTGTTAGTACTATCTTTATGTCCAGTTAGTATGTCGTTTGCATTCTGATTGTGATGTTAGTGCAAGAATACATAACAAGTTACAATTACGCTTAGGTTAAAAAACACGAATGAAACATTTTAATTCGCATAGTAATAGATCATAAGTGATAAAGACATACATTGTGTATCACGCATTATTTCCACGATTAGGACACGACCTACGATTAGAGGTGGCAAAGTGGGTAGCCCGCCCCGCCCCGCTTTTGAAAGTGGGCTGAAAAACTCAGCCTGCCCCGCCCCGTTTGGCGGGTTGGCCCGCCAACCCGAGCCTATTTTACACTGACCCGCCTATGCCCGCCATCAACCCGCCAAAAAATGAGCCCCCCCCGCTTTTGAGATGGGTTGAAAAACTCAGCCCGCCCCGTTTGGCGGGTTGGCCCGCCGAGCCGAGCCCGTTTTTCCGGCTCTACCTACGATTGTGCCCATTTTGCTTACAAAGACCACATAACCTGCATGATGGAATCGTTTCAACCTCATCCATCTCGTTCCGTATTATTGTAGACTTTGGACAGCCTTTTGCACGTAACATATTTGTATCTGGTATGACCACAGGAACTGCATTGGGTGGAATTGCTTGCTCATTGCCAATTGGCTCCCATGGAAATGAGTACGCGCTGACCAATTTTGAAGTCTTGAAAACATCATATATATATATATATATATATATATATATATATATATTGCCGGGACGAATGTATAAAGTTGTAGCAACGACGTGACTATATGGATATTTAAATGCTTTAAATTGTCCACATTGGCATGTCCGAGTAGTAAGGTTATCAGAATACGACTTTTCCCACCCTGCATCAACCTCAAATACAGTTTCATCAACATTATATGTACGCACATTATGCATTGTTTCCACGGATTCATTATGTGTCAATGATTCAATCACATTTTTGCAATAAGTATGACCAGATAAAACTTGTCTAGAAGCCGATTGACCTCTTTCCACGCAATATTGGACCAATCTACTATATGTAAATTTTACTAGTCCAGTAATGGGCATGTTTCTTGCCCCCTTTAACACCCTGTTTATGGATTCTGATAGGTTTGTTGTCATATGCCCATATCTTCGTCCCTCAATGTCATGTGCGCGCGACCACTTTTCCTTTGGGATGACATCAATCCAATCCACAACCTGAGTGCTTGTGTCACGAAATCGTGCAAGCGCTCTCTCAAAATCCACCATGCAAGGAGTATATCCTGCCAACAATAAAACCAATAACACAATTGTCGATTAACCGAAAAATACATGTCGAAAATGATGAATCTGGTTGTGCAACATACCTATATTCATCAGGGCCGCCTTCAGCTTTTCATTTCTAAACCGTTGATTAAAATTTGATGCAATATGTCGAATGCAATACACATGAAACACATGCGGAGGCAGCCAAGCAGGATTATTCTCTACAGCCGATAATATGCTAGCATGCCTATATGAAAGTAGACATATATTTTGCGCTTGTGTAACGTGCAGACGAAGATTGGCAAGGGAGTATGACCAAGCCTCCAATGTCTCACCCTCGACAATGGCAAATGCAAGTGGCAGACATTCATTATTACCATCCTGAGCCATGACAATCAACAACTTTCCCTTGTATTTTTTGTATAGATGAGTGCCATCAATTTGTATCATTGGTTTGCAAAAATTAAATGCCTCACAACATTGTCTGAAAGTCCAGAAACAACAAAGAAATACACGTCTTCCCGGGACCATGTTGCCCCCCAACAAAACAATCCTTTGTTTGAATATTATAAAAGGAACCTAGTGAAAAACGAAGCATATATTCACACCACCTGGGTAAATATGCATATGATTCCTCCCAATCACCATACAACATTGTCATTGCTTTCTGCTTCGCATACCATGCCTTTCTATATGAAACTTTGAAACCATAAGAATGAGTTATCCTCTCCTGGACCAACGCAATTGACACTGATGGTTCCTTTTTTATCATCTCTGACAAACAAAAGCCAGATATATACATTAACAGAACTACAGGTATGTCAAACAATTTTTAAATATAGCATAATACTTTGAAATAACGTACCTACTACAAGTGATGCAATCACGTCAGAATCAAGTTGTCTATGATCTTGAGAAATATGGTCATTCAAGCAATTGTGATCCCCACCCCATTTCGTTACCTTCCAATTTTCAACATACGTTGGTTTAATTACCCTGATCCTCCATGGGCAACCTTGGACATGCGCACAACATTTCATGCTTAACTTTGTGGGCGTGCTCTCAACCACAATTGCTTCTTGATGCTCCTTCATGAGGTTGCGCTTGATTGCCATCTGAGCCTCTTTTTTGGATGTAAATTGCTGGTTAACAAACAACTTTTCCCCCAATTGCCATGGACCTTGGATTGAACCCGAACTCTGCGTACATGATTGTGCCTCACTCGGATGATCCCAATCAATATATGTGTAATGTGGAATTTCAGACCAAAAGGAGCAATAGGTACATCGCCTGCATGTACTACGTAATAATAATAATAAATTGGAATTAATTACATCAACAAAATCGCACCACACAAACATGAATAGTTTTTACATAGCATACCTTCAGGATGTTCTGGTACTTGACTCGATGTTGAGTTATGATGTACAACGATACGAGACTCCCCCAAATCATGCCATGGCTGAATTTGAGTACCCGACCTGCCACATTCTTCGTCATTGTCCGATGCACTCGCATCCTCTGCAAGAAGACAATCCTCCATTTCGATATTTTCCTCATCATCATCCTCATAGTCCTCATCCATAACCCAGGTAGGGTCATGTTCATCTTCCTCAGACATGTTAACAGTTGGAGCAGCAGATGAGGATGCATTAAAAGGAGAATTAGAAGTAACTGACCTCATTGGTATCACAACATCCTCTGCGGTGCAGTATCCACATACAACTCTAAGAAATCCTTTCTAGACTGGTTCAAGAACTCTTCCATTACCATATCGATGTCTTCGTCATCGACCACTTGCAAACTAATGTATTGTTCACATTGTCATAATCTTGTCGTGACTAGAGTGATCGATTGGTTGTCTTTAAGACATAATTCTTGGCGTATTTTCTGATGCAGCTCCGCAACCGTTGAGTTCCGCTTAATACGTGATGACCTTTTCTCCCCTACAAAAACAACACCACGACGACCTTCCTCTTTCCTACCGTTATAATATAGAACAACACGAATAGATTCAGAATTCGAACTCATTCTTAAAAATAAAAAAGAATAACATAAAATGAAATATGAGTAAACAAGTGCAAAATATGAATAGACACGAGCAAATGAATGTGGGAGTTTAAGAATAATGAGAGAGAAGAGTTGTGAAGAGTGTATAGAGGGTGGGTGTATAAATAGGCTGCAGTTGGGTCACTCACGCCCTGATTGGGCATAAGCTTATGCTGGAACACGCCCAATGTAGGCGTGTCTCCCTCATAGGTCACGCCCTACATGGGCGTGTCTCTCTCCTCTTGGTCATGCCCAACATAGGCGTGTTTGCCCTGTAGGTCACGCCCCACATGGGCGTGTCTCTCTCCATTGGAACACGCCCCATGTGGGCGTGTTTGAGTGTTATATTTGCGTAAATAATTTCAAAACGACTATATTTTCGTAATTTTTTATTAAAAAAAGCAATAAATTAATTTTTTTGCCAACTAGTAATACCTATCAAGTGTTTTGAAAAAAAAAATTTATTATTGTATGGTCAGTCACCAGACAAATCCAATTCCGAAAATTATAATAATAATGAAAATGAAGTAAATTCCAATTGCTAAATATTGATGAGAAAGTATAAAGCTGTAACCTTTGACACGCTTAAGCACTTTTGTGATAGAATTCTCCTGCTAACCCTTTTGCCAAGGTGGTACAATAATACAATTAATCCAAGTGCAGCTGTAAATCAAGTTTCTATATTTAAAAATGTCTTTCACAATTGAATTTTTTGATTGATGTTGTTGGCAGGTGACTAAGAGAGTGGAAACAGCTGAAACCGAGTGGAAGGGTTGGAATTGGAGATCAGAGGGAGATTTATGAATGAAACATCAGGTGCTGGAGCTTCAGCAAGATATGCCAGAGCCTCTAGCTTAGGAGCTAAATCTTCTTCCATGGTTGGTTCCATGACTTGTAAAGCATAGCATAGCATATGATCAATGAAACAACCATCTTTTTTCTTCTTTTTGTGTTTGATTTTCAGTTTTACCATATTATAGTAGCATCTAAGTATCATATCCATTGGTTTCCTCACACATCACCATCATGCATTCTTGACAAGTGTACATTAATTACACATGTCAATATGTTATATGTTACCCATTTTCCCATCCACATTGTGTGTTATTTTTGTTGGTCAACCTCAGTTGCTCGACTGCTCCAGCTGAAACAAAACAATACCATTGTAGGAGCAGGTGCTTGTTTTCATTTCTCTTCTTTGGTCCTTTCCAGCTCATTTCATCAACCTTACCCACCAATTCTCATATATATTTTTCCCAATGTCAAATCATGTCTCCTTACGTACTGTTCAGTCTTTCGCAGTTTTATAGGATTTGAATGAGCTGAGATATATATTTATAAATTTTCTCTTACTTCACTTTTGCTATTTTTTTACTCTTTGTTTTGTTGAGTTAATTATACAAGCAAAAGCATGATTGTCAAAGTTGAGTTATGGAAACACTTTATCAATAGCAGTGGTATTCCTTTTTAACTTTCTCACCTTTCAGCCTTTTTCTTTGTCAATGGACGTAATCTTTGCTTTTAATCTTTTGTTATGCAATTATGGTTGTATATCATTAAACATATCTGCCAGTGTTCGTTTCTCTACCAACATGTGTGATTACTCCGTCATTCTCTTCCCTTTTAAAAAAAATGATGTAGTGCTAACCAGTGATTAATTTGAGATTTCCCCGGCTTTTATTTGATCATGGTTGAAAATTATGGACAAGACGTGATGATTTCAAGTATCTTTTTGCAGTAACATTTGTATCCGAACTTTTCAAAACTGCACTTCACAAAAGCGTGTCCTCTAAAGGGCATGCCTGTGTAACAATTAAAGTCTCCAAGGTTACGGGTCTCCAAGAAAGTAGTATTAATTGGCAAGGTACCCTCTAAAGGGCATGCTTTTGTAACAATTAAGGTGAATCTTTTAAAGGTCGAGCGTTTTTATAATAAGATTACAAGAAAGTAGAACTAATGAACATTGAACAACTCGTAAAAATATTTTAACTCGTGATCCCATCTTAATATTCGCACAAGTCAATTTCATCTACTAACAACCATCGACCTTTCTTCACAGTCCACCCCTGCATTTGCTCTTCCATTGGCATAAAGGCATTTGATTGGGACCAGCTTTCTATTATTTATCGACATATATATTCTATCAATTGTTTCACCTTGTTCCTGCTTCTTACAATATATTTGGACTAAATTTCTCAAAAAAAGCATATACTCAAGTCCTTCTTTTCTCAATTCATCATCTTGGGAGCATAAAATAAGATCATACCATACACATATTTTGCTTACTTGTGACCCTTTTCATGAGCAGCAATCTTTAGGCTTCCAAGACCACTCTCATTGGCATAACTAAAATATTCTTGCAATCCTTCTGTATATAAGCTCTCCACGTTTTCACATTCCCTGCAGTGTCTCAAGAAAGACAATGCTTTCTCATTAGGACGCCACTGGATTATAACGGAAACTTGTCCAAAGTAACTCGATTCCAAACATAGTTATCTTCTGCAGCATCAAGAAAATGTCTACAACACATTTTCATATTATGAAGTTCGGTGAAAGAAAATGAGATGCTACACTTGCAACCACCTCTATTAACAAGTCTTTGGGAAGTGATTTTATGGATACAGTAGAAGAGGATCACTTTTGTTGCTTGCTCTCTTCATTATAAACCCATCACCTTTTCTACTGCATCCATAACATCACTTCCCAAAGACTTGTTAATAGAGGTGGTTGCAAGGGTAGCGTCTCATTCTTTTACCGACCTTCACAACATGAAAATGTGTTGTAGAGATTTTCTTGATGCTGCATAAGATAACTACTTTTGGAAACAAAGTTTCTTTGGACGTGCTTACGTTAATCCAATGGCGTCCTAATGGGAAAGCATTGTCCTTTTTGAAGGGCTGCAGGGAATGTGAAAATATAGAGCAGGATTGCAAGAATATTTTAGTTTGCTAATGGATCAAATGGTTTTGGAAGCTTAAAGATTGCTGCTCAAAAAGGTTATAAGGAAGCAAGATATGTGTACGGTATGAGCGTATTTTACTCCTAAGACTGATGAGTGAGAAAAGAATGACTCGGGCATATGTTATAAATAAGGGTTATATTTATATTGTAGGAAAATAGTTGTCTCATTATAAAAATGCAATATAAGATAAATACAACCCTATAAATAATATGTCCAAAGGCACATAGTATTTAATAAACCGTGATTTTAATAAATAGTGTATATTTAATATTGATAACACACGTCTGTATTAATTCAATAAATAATAAATTAGAAAATAAGCAAAAAAAATTAATGCTTGATATTTATTTTAAAAATTCTTTCTTAGCACATAAATAAAAAAAGTATTTATTTCAAGAAATAACGTGAAAGAATACAATTATTATCATGCACATCCTAATCTCTCGTCTAGCACCTTTTCTTCCTCTATGTTCACACCATTCCTGAAACCATATTGATCTACTACGTGAATATTCTATTGACAAGGGATGCCGTGGTGTTCATCAACCGAATCAAACCGATTCAAACCGCAATAACCGAATCGAAAAACCGATAACCGAATAACTCGAAAACCGAAAAATTGAAAATCGAAAAAAAACCGTAAATTTTAATTGGATTGGATCATTTTTCGGATTGAGTGATGAAAACCGATCCAATCCAAACTGATCCAATATATTAATTCTCCTCTACCTACTTGGGCCTTTCCATATCCTACAAATTTTTAAACTCAAGACCCATTAACCCATCAACTGAATCCAAGAAAAAATCTAGTCACATCTTATCAACAAAGTTTTATCTGTGTAGAGCTTCATATCTCATTGCCGAAAAAATTATATATATATATATATTATTGTTTACTAATGCTTTTATATTTCAAAAGAAAAAAAATTACAAAGTCAATATATACAAAAGATGTTATTTGCACAATAATTATGAAACAAATTTAGGAATTTCAAAAAACCGAAAACCGATCCAATCCAAACCAAAAAAAATTGGATTGGATCGGATCGGATTTGAAAAAAAATAAAACTGAATCGATGATTACATGATCAAACCGAAGGGATTGGATCGGATGATTTTTGCTCCCAAAACCGATCCAATCCAGATCGCGAACACCCCTATGCCGTATTGCAATTTCTCAAGTTGAACCGAATTTTTATAGGTATGTAATTAAAATGAAATATTTCAGAATAAAATCAATTATTATTTTATAAATTTCTAAATAAAAAGTTTTATTTAAGAATTAACTTAGTACTGATTTTATAATATTTTAAATGAAAAATTTACTTAATAATCAAAATAATTACAATTTTATAATTTTCAGACAAATAATTTTATTTATAAAATTTACTTAATAATCAAAATAATTACAATTTTATAATTTTCAGACAAATAATTTTATTTATAAAATTTACTTAATAATCAAAATAATTACAATTTTATAATTTTCAGACAAATAATTTTATTTATAAAATTTACTTAATAATCAAAATAATTACAATTTTATAATTTTCAGACAAATAATTTTATTTATAAATTAAATCAATATTTTGTTCTAAACATAGTAGATAGATTCTGCTACGTGCTTTCATGCAAGCGCATGGAACGAAGCAGAGTTTGTGTCAAGACACGAGAGAAAGCTAGTTGAGGAGCAAGTTTCAAACATGTACGGTTCTGCAATAAAACTGCCAAAGCGACTATCTACATCCTATAATTATAGCAACATCACATTTTCATTATGCAGGTTGCACAATTGTTCATTGTTCATATATATCAATCCAAAATTGTAACAAACTATGAACGTTTCTGACTGGTGGGTCTTGCTTAGCTGTGTGCTCTTTTCACGAGTTTGTTGGCCCCATAAACTTCCCCTGGCTCTCTCACGTTTCCACCTAGTAAACGAGGAAACCGAGTGAGCATAGGAGATTCCAAAAAAGAAAAAATGTTGCATTGCAATTTGCATGTCATCTCATGTCTATAAATATTACTTAGTTCTAAGGCTTTGTGTGCCTTACATCGAATTCGAACGTTAATATTGGCAATCATGTTGAAAATTACTATGTCGACGATGGCTATCTTTGCATTAACTCTTATGTTCCTCTTGTGTTCCCCATCAGTAGCTATATTACTCAGCAGGTTACAGCTACCGTCACCACTTACAGGCCCTGAGTCCCTAGCATTTGACCGAAACGGTGGAGGGCCTTATGTAGGTGCTTCTGATGGAAGAATTTTTAAATATGTAGGTCCCGATGAAGGTTTCAAGGAATATGCTTATACTTCGCCAAACAGGTAAATGAAGAGAATGATCTATGTTTATCTATTTGTGTTTAGTCAATAAGGTGAGAAACACACATGAAAGAATCTATTCATTCTCGTGCCAGACAGGTTTATCTATTTGTGTTTAGTCTCACACACACACACTCAAAATTTTAAACCAATTACTGAGCCTTAGTTATTCGTTGGTCCAGGAACAACACAACCTGTGATGGCCTTGCTGACTTCTCAACACTCCAAGCAACATGTGGGAGGCCTTTAGGATTGGGTTTCAATCATCAGACAGGGGAACTGTATGTAGCTGATGCTTATTTTGGGCTCGTTAAGGTTGGTTCCAATGGAGGGCCTCCAACCCAAGTTGGAGTTACACAAGACAACCCTTTTCATTTTGTTGCTGGGTTGGATGTAGACCCTGACACCGGAATCGTTTATTTCACGGAAGCTAGCGCTAATTATCAGATCAAGTAATTTGTTCCTTCTTTCTTACATTGTTTTTTTCCACGTAAATGTTAGCTCTTGTAAAAACTAAAAAGATTTGCTTTCTAATGATTTCACGAGGAAAGATAAGTGTAATGTGGTACTTAATTTTTGTAGAGATATCCAGACACTGCTAAGCAGCAGAGATAGTTCAGGAAGCCTTTTCAAATATGATCCAAGCACAAACCAAACCACAGTGTTACTCAGGGGTCTTGCTCTACCATCTGGGGTGGCAGTAAGCAGAGATGGCTCATTTGTCCTTGTTAGTGAATTCTTGGCAAACAGAATTCAGAGATTCTGGGTCAAAGGGCCGAGAGCAAATTCATCAGAATTGTTCTTGCTACTTGCGGGAAGACCAGATAACATCAAGAGGAATTCCTTAGGTCAGTTTTGGGTAGCTGTGAACAGTTACTTAGGACCATCTCCACCTCCAAGACCTTCTATTTTACCTGTAGGAGTCAGAGTCAATGAGTATGGTTTGGTTTTACAGGTTGTGTCTCTGACTGAGGAGTATGGTACTGACGCAGCCAGTGAAGTTCAAGAGTTTAATGGGACACTCTACTCTGGGTCCCTGCATGCTTCCTATGCTAGCGTTTTTACGCCCTAGTTTTTCCCTCACTGCTGCCTTTGTATGGCTATGAAAAATATGAGGGGAACTCCTAAATAAATAAAGAAATTATTGATCTATACTTGGAAAACAATACTCGTGTCTATGATTGGATAGTTTCAAGAAGATAGCATAAAGCTATTTTTTTTTTTTGAACAAATGCGACCCAATTTAAAATTGAAATCCTTATGCTCTGTTCTTGTGTTTCACTAATTAAAATTATCTTTTAGATTATGTCATCAGTCAAGTGGGCAAAAGAGCCAAGTCAGGTTGCATTATTCATTGGGATTAATCTAGCAAATATGATTTATCTACTTTTTAGTGGATAGCAAATATGATTTTAGCCATGCTGCAACAAGAAATAATATAATTACGTTCTCAATTAATGGAGTAAAGACGAATTAAAGAATTAATTCCCCCGCCCCCCTAATTAGTAATGCTCACATATCCAAATATTTTACTGCAAACGTTAGACGATGACTCTGAATGATGGAACTGATCAGCAGGGTCAATTTATCAGTTAGGCAGGTTAATTCAAATTCATGAATAAAAATCCGCTCCTTAGTAATGTTATATGATAAAACTGGTGTTAAAGGAGAAATGGAAATAATAGCACACTAGTCTTTTTGCTCTGAAGCAATGGATTTTTACCAACAAGATGAAGAAGTAGTACAAACTAAAAAGGAACAACTAACTTGGCAGAAATCTAATGACAGGGACTTGTACTCTACTGACAAAAGAGAAAATTGCTCAGAGAAAACTAAAGTGCTCAGTACTATTTCGATTCCTACTGATTTCTCTCTCAATATTCAATCTCAATTCCAGCCTACGTCTATCCCACGCCAATTCAAGTGGGGTGTTTCGTTAAAGTTTTTGGAGAGGATTACTGGTAATCCTTCTTTGGTAAATGTAATTACCACATTTGGTAGAAGGAATAAATTACGATTCCCGGATATCCAAGGATTACCGGTAATTTGATTTATAAAGAAAAGTCACTATTCAGATTATCAAAAATAATATGGTAATTCGGAATACCAATCAGAATACCAAGTAAAGGGAATGCACAACAATAAATTTTGAGACAAAAATACTCCAATACACATAAAAATCTAGACCCAATCTATCAACTACAAAAGTAAAAATAGTTTGGGGTTATTTTTGTAAAATAACCTCATATTCCAAGTCATATTTCATTCTAAACCAAATATGGAATCAGTAATTTTTACCCAATATTTCCGGTAATATTTTGGCGAACCAAACACATCTTTCGTAAGATTCCAAGTAAACTCAATTTCTACTGAATTCCCATTAATCATGATTCCCGGTCACCAAAAAATTTCTCCTGTACCAAACACACCCTGTATGACTTTCAACTGACTCCCCTAGCCACCTCAGCCTGAGTTTGTCTCTCAAAAATTCCACATTATGTGTAACGGACCCAAGTGCTATAATAAGCCCAATGAAGACATCAAAGTTAAAAGGGGAAAGGGCCCGTAAGCAGCCCAAGTATCTATAGGAACTCTCAGACTAATTAAGAGCTATAATAGAACAAATGTTTTTATTATTCAGTATAGTTTGTAATGGATTAATAGGCCCAATATGTTTCGGGCATACATAGTGGTTAGGGAGAAGGAATAGATTAAGTAGAAATTGAATCATCTTCTTTCTAACTTCTTCTTCTCTCTTTACCTCTCTCCATTCTCTCACTTCTAATCCTTTTATTTATGAGATTATGGAATTTACTGCTACATTTTAGTTTTCTCGTTGCTTATTCTACCTCCCTTGCCATGGCGGAAAATATCGGTATGAGAGATGTCACCCAGCGCTTGGAGACTCTGGAACATCAAACCCAACGCCCGGATCTACTGGAGCAAAAATTACGCTCCGCTGAACTTGTTCGCGAACAACAGTTTTTGGGACTCTAAGAGTCTAATGCTCAGCTCCAAGAGTCACATGCTCAAATTCAGCAAGCCATTCAACGTCTAGTAGACGAGCACATCCACAGTGGTCACTCCCGCTTCGGTATCTTAGGTTCTGGACCAGGTTCCGCTTCAAAGTCAAATACCTCTAACCTAGACCTAGGTAAATCTCATTCCATTAAACTCCTCTTTCCACGATTTGCTACTGGTGACCCAACTTCTTGGTAATTTGCTGTAAACAAATACTATCAATATTATAACATTGGAAATGAAGACCGTTTACTTATTGTCTCCTTCCATTTGGATGACCCCGCAACTTGTTGGTTTAGGGGTCTTAGTGATGATGGTTTGCTTCCAACCTGGTCTATTTTTGTCACTATAGTACACAGAAGGTTTGGACCCTCTGAATTTGATGATCCAATTGGAGCATTGGCTAAGTTACAACAGCATGGTTCTGTAGCTGATTATCAATCCACCTTTGAGGTTGCTGCCAGCAAGGTCCCTGGGTTGTTAGCCACTATGAAACATAGTTTCGCAGACGTTGTTCAGAACTAACTCAACTCCCTACTGACTGGCATGAAGCTTTGGCTTTAGCTAAAGTCTTTGAAGATCAACATTCCGAGGAAAAACCCATACGTCTTTGGCTTGTCAAACCAGCTTTTTCCCCCAACACCGCCCCCTAACACCAGTTTGCATCACCACTTAAACCTCCCAATCCCTTAGCCCTCACTACCACCCCTCATAACAAACCAATTCCAGCTATTCCCATTCGTCGTTTATCTTAGGCTGAAATACAGGTAAAACGGGACAAAGGACTTTGTTTCAACTGTGATGAAAAGTTCACTTATGGCCACAAATGCAAAGCATGAGCTTCCCTTCTGTACTTAAAGGGCTTAGACGAGGATGTGCCTCCTGATGCCATGGATCAGCCAGTTAAACATGAGGAAACACCAGAGATAAAATTCAACGCTTTATTTGATACTTATTCCTCCAAATCATTCCCTTTAATGGGAACTATCTTGGGTCGATCCGTACAAATCCTAATTGATAGGGGGTACTCATAATTTCATTACTCGCATTTAACCTTGTTAGTTATTTCCTCGTTTAAGGTGCAAGTAGGGAAATTTGATTCCCTCACTTGCTCGGTTGTATGTCAATTCGTTCCATTAGACATTCAATGTCACAGTTTCACTATGGCTTTGTTTGTGTTGGAGTTACAAGGAGCTGATATGGTGCTAGGGGTATAATGGTTGGCCACTTTACGGCTGATTTAAACGAATTATGACAAAATGACAATAAGACTTCGACATCAAGGGGAGAAAATGTTGTTTTAAATGGTAATCAATATATTGCAACACAATCTCCTTCACAGTTTTTAGTCAACATGCCTCTTCCTCCAGCTGTCCAAAACTTACTCGATCAGTATCCAGATGTATTTGCAATCCTATACTCCTTGCCACCTGATAGACCCACAAATAAATGCCTCCTATTGTTCCCTGATACAAAGCATGTGCAAGTTCACCCATACAGGTACCCTCATTTATAGAAAAATAAAATTGAAAATTTATTTTCTAAGATGTTACATAACGGGTTGATTCAACCGAGCTTGTCATCTTTCAGTTCCCCTGTATTATTAGTAAAGAAGAAGAATGAGACATGGAATTTCTGCGTCAATTACCGCACTATAAATGCGGTCATGGTGCGAGATAAAATCCCAATTCTAACAATAGATGAATTGATGGATGAGTTACACGGTGCTACCATTTTTTTCAAGTTGGACCTCCGATCTGTTTCTTCACCCATACTGACGTTAAAAACTCACTGTTTCTTCACCAAGTTATCCAAATGCCTATTTTCCCAACCATCGATTTAGTTCTTGGGCCACACTATTTCTGGCGAAATCCCAACAAGACACATGCTATTTTGGAAAGGCCCATCCCAACATCAGCAACCCATGTCCGTGACTTCTTGGGCCTCTCAAGCTATTATTGCCCCTTCATATGCCATTATGCTTCTATTGCATCCCCTCAAACAGATCTACTGACAAAAGATGGGTTTGTGTGGTCTTTCACAGCAGAAGATGCCTTCCTCAATCTCAAGTCATCCTTGACAGAGGCCCCTATCTTAGCATCATCGAACTTCAAAGAACTCTTTGTTATACAAATTGACACTTCTGGCATTGGGGAGAGGGCGGTCTTAATGTAAAACAACCATCCCATTGTATTTTATAGTAGGAAATTTCACCTACTATGCGCACAAAATCCACATACATATGCGAAATATTCGCGATTATAGTTGCAGTGGCCAAATGGAGACAGTACCTCTTGGGGGTACCTTCACCATTAACACGGATAACAAGATTTTGCACAACCTCATGAATCAAGTTGTCCAAACCTATGAGAAACAAACCTTCTAATCGAAGCTACTGGCTTCGATTACACCATTACATACAAATCCGATAAAGCCAATGCGGTGGCTGATACCTTATCCATGAATCCAAAAGGGGTTTCCGAGTTTATGAAACCTCCATTTTTGCAGTTCTTAGCGGTCTGATTAGTGATTACAATTCCATACTACTACAAGAATTACAACAAGACATATCATATGCTACCATTTTACAAGATTTAGCCAATGAACCAGCACAGTGGCCTAAGTGGAAATGTATAGAAGGGTTGTTGTTCTTTCGCAACTGAATTGTCCTTCTCGTTGCTTCTTCAATCATCCCGCACTTGTTACACGATCTCCACACTTCAGTGCAAGGGGGTCATTATGGCTTTCAAGGTACTCTGCACTGAATTTCCCTTAACTTCACTAGAAGGGAATTAGAAAAATCGTTCATGAATACGTGGCCAAATGTGAAATTTGTCAAAAGATCAAACGCCCAAACCATTCCTCTTTCAGATTATTAACCCTAATTAAACCACCAGATGAGACATGGACAGATCTGAGTATGGATTTCATTACTCACCTGCCACCTTCACATGGCTTCACAGAAATTCTTGTTATTGTGGACCGCTTTTCCAAAGAACCTCATTTTGTGTCGTTACCTCCTCGTTATACAGCAACAAGGATAATCGAAGTGTTTTGGGACTCAATGGGAAAATTGCACGGCCCTTGGTCCATCATATCTGATCGTGACCCTCTGTTTCTGAGTAACTTTTTGACAACCCTCTTCCACCAGCAAGGCAGAACACTTCGTTATAGTTCGACCTATAACCCTTAGTCTGATGGCCAGCAAGGCACAACAAGGATAATAGGTGCATGGAACAATTTCTGAGAGCTTTTACCTGTCATCACCATTCCACTTGGTCTTGGTATCTAACTTGGGCAGAGTATCACCAAAACACCTCATTCAATAGTTCCACAGGTTTGACTCCATATCATATCACCTTCGGCAGACCACCCCTAAACCTCTTATCATACACCCTGGGTTCTTCAACCAACAATATCGTAGATGATGCTCTCTCAGATGAAGAATCAAGCTGATAAGAAAAGAAAAGACAAGAGCTTTACAGTCGGGGAGCACGTTCTACTCAGACTACAGCCTTACCGTCAGCTTCTGTTGCATCGCATATCTTCTCAAAAACTTGCCTTGTGATTCTTTGGACCGTTTGAAATCATGGAACGCATTGGTCTAATAGCATATAGTTTAAAGTTGCCACCTTTGGCTCGCATCCATCCAGTTTTCCACGTCTCGCTCTTGCATCCATTCAAATCAGATCGTAATTACCAGATCCATGATCTGCCAGAGCACCTCACGATAACCCAATGGCACATACCCCTGCAGCCATCATGGGAAAACGTGACATCTGGCGGAAGGGAACACGAGTCATCTAAGTTCTAGTTCAATGGAGTGGGTTGCCACCAAAGGATAATACTTGGGAGGATGAAGATTTAACTTTTACAGAAGGAGAGGGTTGTGACATGCAAGCAACCCAAGAAATCAGTACACAGCTCCCAAAAAATAAGGAGACGAACAACTAACTCTCTGGGCAGAAAGAAGGACTCATCAGAGACAAGGGGCTTACCAGTGATTCCAACCTCAACTTCTCCTCTTGGAAGATAGAAAATAGAGGTATATCAACAGGAAAAAAGGAATGAAAAAGAAAACTTTCAAAATGCTTCAGTTTAAGGGACTTCATTCATTGTGCCACCTAACACGTATTGGGATACTGCTGTTATAAAGGATTTGCTACCCCAAACCTCTATGCGCGTCCCAATACGCACCCCACCAGCTGGAATCCACTCCCTCTAATCTCATTGGACCGCTCCTCCAATCCTTGCATCTGATTAGACCGCCACAAAATCTTATCCTTGAGGACGAGGATCCTTTTGAAGTGGAAGGGGATGTAACAAAACCAAGTGCTACAATTAGCCCAATAGAGACATCGGAGTTAAGAGGGAAAATGGCCCGTAAGCAGCCCAAGTATCTACAGGACTATGAGACTAGTAAATAGCTATAGTAGAACAAATGCTTTTATTATTCAGTACAGTTTGTAATGGATTAATAGTCCCAATATGTTTAGGGCATACATAGTGGCTAGGGAGAAGGAATATGTTAAGCAGAAATTGAATCATTTTCTCTCTATTTTCTGCTTCTCTCTACCTTTCTTCATTATCTCACTTCTAATCCTTCTATTTCTTAGATTCTGAAATTTACTAATACATCATGCCTATGCAAATCGGGTTGAGCTTTCATTCAATTCCGGACCACTGTCAAGTGATGTTGCAAGTCACGTAAAATGGAGTCTCTTTCTTGGGGCAGTTGTGTCACCTCATCAATTAGGGAAGCAGAAAAATGACAAGTGTCCAAGACACTATGTTTTTATTATTAAAAATAGTTCAAATAATAATTAAAATAATTAAAAATATAGTGTTAATTAATAAAATATTAAAAGATAGTAAATTGCCAACAAATAGATAAGATCCTAATCCTTTTTATTGTTTCAGGTTGTTTCATACTAGGAATAACAAATTACTAACAGGATAAGGATAAGAAGGCAGTTGGCATCGGCTGAATATCAAGGAAAAGTACAAAATTAAATAAATATAAAAATATTCGGTCAAGCTCGCTCCACTGCTCGCTTCAGCGTGAAAGTGAGCGAGAAGTATAAGTGAGCTCGCTTTGTTGCTCGCTCCAGCGAGCACAACAGCGAGGAGGAGAAAATTGCTCGCTGAGCAGCTCACTTCAGCGAGCTGGTCTAGAATCATAGGCCCAAATTTTACTCTTTAAATACAACGCGGGTTAAGCCGAGAATTCAATTCTGGAGACGCGAAGAAAAAGCGGCAGAGGAACGCATACAGAAAGCAGAGGAGCGGAGGAACGGTCAAAGCTTCACCGTGGAGACCGGGTTTTATTTCCATTGTTATGAATTTTAGTTTCTTTTCATCTATTGTTCCTGTTTCCTGACTATGTCAGGCTAATTTTCTTTAAGTAGTTAGGGCAAGACAGAATCAATGAGTTCTTAAATGATATTTGCTTCTCTTATGATTTATATTCTTGATTTAAGTTATGCAATTAATCAGTTTAAAATTCCTAGTCTTGTTTATGATCTGGGCAATCTTGAATGAGTATTAGAGTCGTGCATGACAATAGGGATGTTGGTGTACCGATTCCGATTGATTGATTGCTGGAATTTGTATGATCTAGTGATAGACTTATGAATTCTATAATCGTAGGTTCTTTGTTAATGCTTCTCTTATGAAAAAGTACTAAGGGATTAGGCTTTGGAGTGAAATAAGGGATTAGATTACCAAGGGATTGTGATTTGATCAAATATAGAAAGAACTGTTAATAACTTGATCTTGAATATAATCATAAGAATAGGTAGATTTGTTAGGAAACCATTGGCAAAGTCGAGTCCTAGCTACGTCTTTTTATTAAAAACTTAAAACCAATTTCTAGCTTTATTAATTCTGAATTTATTTTCTAAATTATTGAAAACTAAAAATAAGTTTAAAAATTCTGTTTTAATTTAATTAAAATATTCTCAAGAAATCCTTTCACGATCAATCCAACTTTAGTTAAATAGATATATTATTGCTTGGTCATCAGTCCTCGTGGGATCGACAACTTATCTTATCACTTTATTACTTGTACGACCAGTGCACTTGCCGAAGTTCGCAACAAAAAACCAAAGCAAAATAAAAACAGGTGGATCACGAAAATGGAAAAAAAAAATGACATGGTCATGTGGAAAGATCACAATCATACAAAAGTAAATTAACGGTTATGATTTTGTAACTACCTATTTCATCCGTAAATCAAAGGTAAGATCACATATCCTACACCTATGCAAAGCCTTAAAAAGGGTAGTACTAGTGGAACTTTTGTATGATGTATTGTACAAAACTCAGCCCAATGCAATCAAGAGGTGTTGTGCTTTTCCTCCTCAATGTTGCACAAGGCCCAATGTTACTTTTGTGAAAAATCCTAGTTTTCACTATATTCTAGAATTTTCCCTCTTTCCCTATATATATACTTGTGGTGTATGAAGGTGAGGAGGTTGGACTTTTTAATGATTTTGAGAAAAGCTTAGAGTTTTGTATTAGAGAGCACTTCTATAGGAAGTTTTAGTGAGACCTCTCTAGGGAAGTTTGAATACCACTATTGTAGGTGAGTTTTGAGTGTACCACCATTATTAGTGAAGGTTGATATCTTGTACCTATTATTTATAGTGGAAGTTTGATTATGAACTAGTATTTCGTGAGTTTTTACTTCTTCTTATTGGAGAAAGTTTTCTCACGTTAAATATCGACATTGTTCTTCTCTGTCTCTCTCCTGTGCATTTTTTTGTTTCTGCTGCGCATTGGCTGACCTAGTGATTTAGGCCAACTTCTGCTTTTGACTGCCAAGCTTCGAGCTTGACGTTTAACTCTCGATATGCTTCGGCGCCGACCTTGAGGGAAACGAGTTCCCAACGAGAGGACCAAGTTTTGGGTTTTGGGCTGCAAAAACATGTATGATAGTTTCCCAAACACTTATTCACAACTTTTGTCAACCATTACGTTGTGAATGATATATGGTGTTATAACACAATTTATTACCACTACACTTGAACAATTCTGACCATAGTTATATACGATATTCACAAGCTCAGTGATACGTATCGAGGGGTGTATTGAAAAATGGGTTGTATCGGATGATATGATACTGTATTATATACTATACGATACAAAAATAAATAAAAATTTATAATTTTTAATATAAAAAAGGAAATAAAGATTTAGTTTGATATTTAAATCAAAATTGTTCACTCCCGAAATTGCATAATTTTTAAAATCTGCATGATCATTTAAAACAATATCATTAAATCCAAATTTAATATGATTTCTTTAATGTTTCTTATTATTATTTATTTATGAGATTTATTTTTCTCCTATGCTTTATTTAAAAAAAATAAAATAAAGAATAACAAAATTTTCAAAACAGGAAACTAGTACTATTGAGTTGTTGATATCTTTATAAAATCTTACTAATTTTTTTTATCTATTACAAAAATTCGATTAAATTTTTTCAAATAAGATATTTACTAATAACATCACAAATTTATTACAATTAACATGCATGTGTTAAAATATAACAATATCTATTTATATATGAAATATATATATATATATATTCTGATGGACCAAGCATGAGAAAACATGGACATGGTGGTTTTCAAGGTAAGCATTATGTTTTGATCCAATGGAGAATTAGCAGCTACGTGACTTTGCCAACGAAGCACAACAGCGACCAAGCATATGCTAAAAACATCTATCTTAAACCCTGCCTAGTGAATTTTTTTTCTCTCGGTGAAAGCCTAGTGAAAACTTTTACATCTACTTATAAACCGTCAATATCAACATTAATTTAAAAATTAGTTTCAGAAATTAGAGATTAACCTGGACAATATCCTAATAATAACATGAGTGCAAATACTGTACAGAAAAGAAAATTGTACGGATAACCATCAATTTCATACACAAAAAGAGAAAGCTCTATCTTAAGGATGCTAAACAACATAAGATATCATGTTCCCATTTAAACCATTATTTCGTTGACTGAAAAAAAAATCATATATCCACCCTCAAATTTAAAGAAATTAACTAGAACTAATGAATATTGAACAAATCATAGAAGAACCGCAACTCAAGATCCCATCTACAATATTCACATAACTCAATATCATCATCTTCATCATCTAGTAATTGCCATCGACCTTTCTTCACAGCCCAACCCTTGCATGTGCTCTTCCATTGGCATAGAGGGTTGCGATTGCGCGCTGACATTCTATTATTTTTCCACATAGTTTTTATTAATCGTTTCACATTCTTCCTGCATCTTATAATGCATTTGGACTTTCTTAGAAAACGCATGTGCTCGATTCCTTCTTTTCTCAACTCATCATCTTTGGAACATAATAAGATCATACCATACACATACTTTGCTTCCTTGTGACCCTTTTGAGCAGCATTCTTCAAGCTTCCAAGACCATCTCCATTCGAACAACTAAAGTATTCTCGTAACCCTTCTCTATACAAGCTCTCCATATTTTCACTTTCCCTGCAGCGCTTCAAGAATGACAATTCTTTTTCTTTAGGATTCCACTGAATTAGTGGAAACTTATCCAAAGAAACATGTTTACAAACATATTTATCTTCTGCAGCATCAAGAAAACCTCTGCAACACAATTTCATGTTGTGAAGATCGATGAAAGAATGAGAAGCCACGCTCGCAACCACCTCTACTAACAAGTCTTTGGGAAGTGATGCTATGGACGATCTGTGTCGTCTCTTGTTGCATGCCCTCTTCATTGGTAATCTTGAAAGATTCATAGTTGGACAGTATGGAGTTGGAGATTTCAAAAAAAAAAAAACTCAGGATTCAGAACTGTGTAGAGGAAAGGGTTTGATGTGTTAATATATAGAAATTTTACAATGATCTATATCTAGGATAGATTTATAGTGATCTAAATCTAAATGACTCTTACATAATTAAATCTTGTCATTGCATAATTATATCTTATAAATAAATTACCGTTAGATTTGAAATTTCTATTACATACATCATATTAATACTTCATTAATACATGTCAAGAATAATGTAATATATATTTTAAAAATATATAAATTTAGTATAATTTGTTATATAATTATTTTTATTCACGAAACTCTTACAATATTTGACATAAATACTTAAAAGTACTGAATATTTATAGTTTAATAATTTAATTAAAAAAACTATCTATAAAATTCTTAGGTGATATATAATTATGTGAATCGTTCCCTCTCCTTCATGTAAACATAAACAAGGCTGGGAGATGGTTTTTGGAGGGGAAGGGAGGGTTTTAGAAAGCTCTTCCCTTATTTGTGAGTTAAAAAAAAAATGAGGGAAAGGAGTTGGAGGTTTTTGCTAAACCCTCCAAAATCCTCATTCTTCTTAAAATTTAAGTTCCCCCAATTTCGGGAGTTTGAGGGGAATTTTTTAAAAAAATTACTTATCTACCCTTAGCATTAAAATGTAAAAACTACATAATGTGAATCATTTTTAAATATGACATTATTAGAAAAATCTTAAATACAGACAGAATTTATCGACGAAAAATATTTCGTCAAAAATAGTGATGAAAATTTTGATGAAAATCATATACGTCAAAAAACTTCCCTCAAATCTAAAGACAAAATTAGAGACGGAACAAATTTTCCCATAATTACTGACATAAAATTTTTACGAAAAAAAATTCAACCAAAATTATAAATAAAATCTAAATTCCGTCAAATCTTTCCACGAAAATATTTTCGTCCAAAATTTTGAAGAAACACATTTCCATCGAAAAGTTTCGACGTAAAACAATTACGTCAAGATATTTTACAATAAACATTTCCATCAAAATTTGAGACTAAAAACATTTTTGAAAAACAATTTGACACAAATTTTTTTTTGTCAGAATTCTTTACCGAATCTAAATTTCGTTAAAACATTTCCCACAACATTTTTCACAAAAACACATATTCATCGACCATCAAAATTTTCAATGGAACACATTTCTATCGAAATTTTTTGATAGAAAAAAATTTCATCAAAATTCTTTACAGAATTTAAATTCCGTCGAAAGTTTTGGACGGAAATATTTTTGTTAAACTCTTTGAGAAAAAAATTCCTGTCACAATTTTTAACGAAACACATTTGAATCGAAAATTTTCGACGAAAAATATTTCCGTCAAGTTATTCGATAAAAAAAATTTCCTTCAAAATTTTCAACGGAACACATTTCTGTCAAAAATGTTTGACAGAAAATATTTCTGTAAAAATTTTGACAGAAAAAATATTCTGTCAAAAATTTTAACAAAACATATTTCCTTTGAAAAAATTTTCGTAAAAAGTTTTGACGGAAAATATTTCTGTAAAAATTTTGACGAAAAAAAATTCGTCAAACTTCTTAACAGAATCCAAATTCCGTCAAAAGTTTTCGACGAAAATATTTTCATCATACTTTTTGACAAAAAAAATTTCGTCAAAATTTTTGACGAAACACATTTTTATCAAAATTTCAAAAAAAAATTTTGATATAAAACATTTCTATCGAAACATTCAATGGAACACATTTTCGTCCAAAAATTTCATCGGAAATTATTTCCGTAAAAAAATTCGACCAAAAACATTTCTGTAAAAAATTTCGAATAAAAAATATTCTGTCAAAATCTATCTAAAGTTTCACAGAAACATTTCCCTCAAAATTTTTGAAAAAATATTTCCGTTGAAATTTTCATTGAGACACATTTTCATCGAAGATTTTTGACGGAAAATTTTTCTTCAAAATTTTTGAAGGAATTCTTTTTTCCATCAAAACTTTTGATGGAATTTTTTTTGTCGAAAATATGTAACAAATCATTTTTGTCAAAACTTTTGACGAAAACTAAATTTCGTGGAAAATTTTGACTAAAATTTTATTTTTGTAAAATATTTCATCGGATAAAAATTCCATCTTCTTCAATGAAAAGTATTCCGACGAAAAAATATTTTTTTAACAGAATTTTTGTCGTTTTCAACATAGGATTTTTGTTGAAAATATGATCTTTTTTAGTAGTCTGAAAAATACATAAATAATTTTGTTTAGCAATTTTAAATTTTATTTTATTTATGAAATATAATAATTATATGTATTTTAAAAAAAGGGTAAAATTGTAAAAATTTCTTATTGAACTTCCAATTTTCCCCTTACTATTTTTTTAACTCCCAAACAAGGGAAGAGAATACCCTCTAATTTCCTCCCCTCCCCTTAAAACTCCTAAACAAAGCCTAAGGAAACTCAATTTGCCACTTTTAAGTATAAATAATTATGTGAATTAAAATAAAATAAAAAAGCAAATTTAGTGGTACTTTACTGCTAGTGGTATAAATAGGCTAGAATAGGTTAAGCTTTGACTTAAATAGATCAGACCTGAGTAAAAAAATATTGGGCCTGGCTGGAACAGTTAGCCTATATAAGCCCCAAATTACAAGTCTGGTCTGACCTATATTTAAAAAATAAAAGGGTTGACCTAGGCATGTTAATCTGCTTAAGCCTATTAAACATCCAACAATTAAAAGAATAACTAAAAAAATATTACTTTATTATTCAAAATTATTAAAATAATAATTTTATTTAAAAATAATAATATGATATAGGCCAACCTGTAGACTTATAAGCCCGACATGTACAAAAATGTCTATGGCCTATTTTCTAAATAGGTTTTTTTTAAAGTCTAGGCTTGTTCTATTTTACTATTTGTAATAGGTCAAATTTGGCCTAATATAAGCTAGGTCGTAGGCCCATGTAGACCGATCTAGCCCATTTACACCCCTACTTACTGCGGTTCTTTCACCAAATGAGAATTTTTTACCACTTTAATTCCCTACGTGATATTTGATATTTATCAATTGGGGTCGCCCAGTGGGTTTGAGTCCCGCCCCCTTCCCATACGGAACACTATTTTTTTTTTCTGGTGCTGGTTTCGCCCCCTTCCCCCTTGGAACTGAATTTATTTATCTTTTGTAAATTTCAATTCCCGCATTGTAGGGAACTTCGGATGGTGTGCCAAGTGGCACAATCCCAGCCGTCCAAGTCTTCTATATGTACCAAAATTTTTAAACCCATACCCCATTTATTTATGAGAAAAGTGTGTGTCATTTTAAAGGATATAAAACTGTGTCATTTTAAGAGAGATAAAGAGATAAATAAAGTAGGAGAAAGAGAGTTGACAAAAAAAACAAAGGTGTGGGTCCCACCTCTTTGTGAGAGTGAAAGGATTTAAGTTGTGTCATTTAAAAGAATAAACATTTTTCCCTTTATATATTTGCATTCACGTTTCACTTTTTCAAAATTATTCGAAACCTCTCTATTTTCATTCACCTTTTTGATTGATTACACCAAGAGTAGCATCTAGGGTTGTCAAAAACGAGCCAACCCGTCGGGTTTGCTTGTAACCCGCCAAAAAATAGCCGGGATGGATTGGCATAAATGAGCTACCAACCTGAGTCAACCCGACCCGAGTCAACCCGGACAAAAACGAGCCAGCTTGCGGGTTGGGGTTTTTTTAATTAAAAATAATAATATCACAAACTACCCTATTCTCACTTTCTTTCATCGTCTTCTCTCTTCAACAATTTCTCGGATTCTCTTTTTTTTCTTCGCTCGTCTTCACTGCTACCCAGTTTCCTACCCATTCTTTCTTTTCTTTATATTTTGGTTTTCTTTCTGCAGAAGTATGATGCTTACTGTTTTATGGTTGGTGTTTGGGAATACCAATGCAATTTTTATTTTTTCCCGTAATCATATGTTGCTTCAGCATATGGATCTAGAATTCTAGATACCTGGTTTTTCTTCCCTAAAACATTACAATTTGCTTACGTTGCCTCTACGTCTGGAATGGCGGTCTGTTGGCAGGTTGCATGTGCCTTCTTTCAATAAAATGCACTTAATGATTCACACACTGGTTGGCTTTGTCTTAATGCAATTTTTTTGCTTTGGAGTTTGGACAGTTCTCAGATTCAAGTTCTTAGATTCAACCCACTGGCAATATTTTGAACTAACCCGCGAGTTTTTTGTGAGCCAACCTAACCTGGCTCGGGCTGGATTGAATTTTCTGTCTCATTTTTTTTTTGAGCCAACCTTAACCCCGCTTGTTTTTTCCGGGTCGAGCCGAGTTGACCCGTTTTGCCAACACTACTAGCACCTAATAAAAACACTAAAGTAAGTTAACCATTTCTCAGTTTTACATTGCATTTCTAAACTTGGTCCTTTTTAAATTTATTTATTTTAATTATATAGTTATTATTTCTTAGTTATTGTTTTAACTAGTTATTAGATGCAATAATTTTTTACGTTATTGTTTTTATGTAAATAATTATATTTAGATATTTGATATAATAATTAGTCATTGATGAGTAATATATACTTGTTTAATAAGCAATTTAGAATAATTGATTTTTGATTAATATTTAGGATTAATTTTTTTTATAAATAGGATTTATTTTAATTAGTGTCTACCATAACCTCTCACGTGAACAACTACTGACAACTCAATCCTACATGGCATTCACTGTTAAACCAACTATACAATATTTCCCAGTCACTATCAAGTGGTGTAGTCTTCTAACCACACTGTTTTCTTATGCATGCGAACAGACCTCGTATTCAACCCAACACAAATTCTCCAAGGGAACGGCACTTGCAAAAAAAAAAAAAAAAAAAGTACCGTAAGGTTGTGGAAGGGGGGCGGGGGTTCAAAATTTAACTAGTACCGCAAGGAGGTAGTGTTGGACTAGGTGACCTGAAAAAAATAAAAAATAAAAGTTTCATTGTTCCGCAAGTAGTTTGGGCGAGATTTAGACCCGATCGGACCCCACAAGACTTGAAGACCCCCAATTGTAATATATATCAACCTGATACCAAATTGGTAGATTAAGAGCTCGTTTGCTGATCAAGATAAGATAGGGGTAAGATATGATAAGGAATTGAGTAGGATATGAAACAAGTAGCTGGTAAATTAAAATTAGAATTGGCACAATTCGCAGCATTAGAAGCTATATGAGTAAGAAATCATGTATTAGATAGGCTAAAATGAGACAATAGGATAAGCTAATCATATCCTACTGATCCATCAAACAAGAGATAAAAGTAAGATATGATAAGTTATCATATTTTATCTTCTTTATCAGGTGCTCCAAACAGGCCCTAAAAGATTAAAGACCCTCGTTTGATCAAAAGAGCCACCTTATTGCTGCCACGCGTATATAGAAACCCTAACCAAATTAGTTATTTGCCTCCAAAAAATAGTCCTGCTTTAAGTTGCAGTCTGGAAAATCTTAAAAGAAAATTGAGAATAACAAAAATAAACTATTACCATTGAGTTGTTGATATCTTTATAAAATCTTACTAAATTTTTTTAAATATAACAATTTACAACAATTCGATAAAAAAAATTTCAAATAAGATATTTACTGATTAATAACATCACAAATTTATTCCAATAAACATGCATGTGTTAAAATATAACAATATCTATTTATATATGAAAAGAAAATATATTCTCATATCATCGCTCCTAAATACTTGGAAGAAAACATGAACATAATGGATTTCATGGTGAGCATTATGTTTTGATCCAGTGGAGAGTTAGTAGCTACGTGACTTTGCTAACGAAGCACAACAGCGACCAAGCATGTGCTAAAAACATCTATCTTAAACCCCGCCTAGTGAAAACAATTTTTTTCTCTCGGTGAAAGCCTAGTGAAAACTTTTACATCTACTTATAAACCGTCAATATCAACATTAATTTAAAAATTAGTTTCAGAAATTAGAGATTAACCTGGACAATATCCTAATAATAACATGAGTGCAAATACTGTACAGAAAAGAAAATTGTACGGATAACCATCAATTTCATACACAAAAAGAGAAAGCTCTATCTTAAGGATGCTAAACAACATAAGATATCATGTTCCCATTTAAACCATTATTTCGTTGACTGAAAAAAAAATCATATATCCACCCTCAAATTTAAAGAAATTAACTAGAACTAATGAATATTGAACAAATCATAGAAGAACCGCAACTCAAGATCCCATCTACAATATTCACATAACTCAATATCATCATCTTCATCATCTAGTAATTGCCATCGACCTTTCTTCACAGCCCAACCCTTGCATGTGCTCTTCCATTGGCATAGAGGGTTGCGATTGCGCGCTGACATTCTATTATTTTTCCACATAGTTTTTATTAATCGTTTCACATTCTTCCTGCATCTTATAATGCATTTGGACTTTCTTAGAAAACGCATGTGCTCGATTCCTTCTTTTCTCAACTCATCATCTTTGGAACATAATAAGATCATACCATACACATACTTTGCTTCCTTGTGACCCTTTTGAGCAGCATTCTTCAAGCTTCCAAGACCATCTCCATTCGAACAACTAAAGTATTCTCGTAACCCTTCTCTATACAAGCTCTCCATATTTTCACTTTCCCTGCAGCGCTTCAAGAATGACAATTCTTTTTCTTTAGGATTCCACTGAATTAGTGGAAACTTATCCAAAGAAACATGTTTACAAACATATTTATCTTCTGCAGCATCAAGAAAACCTCTGCAACACAATTTCATGTTGTGAAGATCGATGAAAGAATGAGAAGCCACGCTCGCAACCACCTCTACTAACAAGTCTTTGGGAAGTGAAGCTATGGACGATCTGTGTCGTCTCTTGTTGCATGCCCTCCTCATCGGTAATCTTGAAAGATTCATAGTTGGACAGTATGGAGTTGGAGATTTCAAAAAAAGAAAAAAGAAAAAAAACCTTTGAATTCGGAACTATGTGTAGAGAAAAGGGTTAATTTGATGTGTTTATATATGGAAGTTTGTTAAATCCTATTTTTGTTAACAAGAAGTTGTTGTTTTTAAAAGAAGGCTGATATATTTTATTTTTGTAATTAATGGCCCTATATATAAAAGGAAAGAGATATAGAAATCGAAATCCCAGATTCCTAATCTTTTGAGGGAATCAAAACCCAACTTACCAGCTGTTAGGTAATTAAGGCAATCCTATTTTCACCCAAACTTTGACTGTATATTATTACCCCTCTTCATTGAATTCTAATTAAAGCTGGATTTCAATAATATCGAAAGTTTTGGAGAACTGATTGAGTGTCTAACGACCAATCTGATTTGGATTGAGAAACAAATCAAGAAAATCCTCATCTTATATATGAACAGATTTATTTAGTCTTTTTTTTCCGGCAATGAGATAGATTACTCAATAAGTAAATTTTATTGATGGTAGCAAAAATAATATAATCCTAATTTAGGCGTGAATCATCTGGTGTTGGCACGTGACAAAAAAAGTCAACTTACGAACTGTAAAACTTTGAAAAGCCATAACTTTTGACTCGGGTATCCGAATGAGGTAATTCTTTTTTTGATTCCACATAACTTTTCAAGATCTACGCAATGACATTTCATTTGATATATTTTATCTCTCAAAAACACAATTCAAATTTGCAATTCAAATTCAAATCTTTATTTTGTTTTTCTTATTAATAATTATTTTTTAAATTTTTTTGATAGTACACTATATAATACAATTATTGCAAATTTGAATTATGTTTGTGAGAGATAAAATATATCAAATGAGAAGTCATTGCGTAGATCTCGAAAAGTTATGTGAAATCAAAAAAAGAATTACCTCATTCGAATACCCGAGTCAAAAGTTATGGCCTTATAAAATTTTACGGTTAAACTATTAATTTTTTGTACCACGTGTTAGCACCAGACGAGTCACGCTTAATTTAGGCGTGAATGCCTTAGGAGTCACGTTTAATTTGGACGTGAATGAGTGCAATAAATTCGTATATAGGTTCAAAACAGCAATTTATTCGTAATTATTTATTAAAATAATAATATTTTAATTTTTTTTTTGTCAAAAAAACAGTCCTAGTTCCAGTCCGGAAAATCATATAAGAAAATTGCGTCTCCCTTGCATGTAGTGTTACAAAACAAAAAGTAACAAACTATTTTTTTAATTTTTAAGTCTAATATATAAAAAAGAAGAAAAAAAAAAGGAAAGAGAAGAATGGAAGCCAGTTGTTTATTAATTGTGGGGTAACTGTCCCACTGTAGTAGTGGACCAGGAAGAGCCCCAAACTGTAACCGGTCATCAATGACGTGGCTTTCTTACAATTTGCCAACTTGACAATCATCATCACCATGGATGGCATATCTGTAAATAACTCTAACTCGACATGCAATCGCTTCAAACATTCAAACTCCTACACTAACCGTTTTTGTTCCCACCTCCACTTATAAGACAGTTACGTACAATTCCAACCCACAACACAACCTCCTCTTCAACTTTCATTTTAATGTAACACATAACATTTCACCCTCTTTCTCACAAAAACAGCTACGTTCTTCAACTACGTACGTAGATATCAAAAGTACTCTTGAACACCAACACCGTTCGTTATGTTCCGCGTAAGCAACACCGTGGTTGGTGCACTTAACATAGTGTCCTTACTCCTCGGAATCTCAGCCGTCGGTCTCTCTGCCTACATACACATCCACGGTGGCAACGCCACTGACTGCCAGAAGGTGCTGCAGTACCCGCTCCTCATCGGCGGCGTCTTCGTGATCCTTGTCTCCATACTTGGAATCGTGGGGTCGCTGTGCCGTGTCAACGTGGCACTCTACAGTTACCTGCTCGTGACGTTCTTGCTGATCTTGGGGCTCGCCTTGTTCACTATCTTCGCGTTGTTCGTCACCAACAAGAAGGTGGGGCAACAGATATCAGGCAAAGGCTACGGCGAGTACAGGGTCACCGATTTCTCTCACTGGTTGCAGCGTTACGTGGTCAATGACAAGAACTGGGATGAGGTCAAGAGTTGTTTGATGGATGCACATGTTTGTCAGAACCTCGACGTCAGTGGTGGTCGGAACAACGACTCTCTTATTTTCAAACACTTGTCCACCACCCAGGTTATGTGTTAATAACTAACTAACTTCTCATAATCTTTCTCTCTTGATGGGAGTGCATCTTCTCACATGTGAAAAAATAATTATGTGGTCATATTATTTCATCACAATTATTTATTGATTTTATTGATGATGAGATAAGAGAGAGAAAAATATACAATTTTTAAATGAGTGGTTGTGATCAAATAGCATAACCACATAATCACTTTTTCACATATGAGAGGGTCCACTCCCCTAGCCCAAACAGTGAGAGGATTCGAAGCATCCGTGGATAAATTAGTAGCGATGATTTTGTCATTTCTAATTTTAATATTTTTTCTCTTTAACTCCGTATCGCCGTTGATTTACCCATCAATAATTAGGACATGGTCAATTCACCTTATTGTCAATGGGTTGTTAATTTTGGATTTTGATTTTTTTCAGTTTGGGTGCTGTAAGCCTCCGGTGCACTGTGGATTCATAATGAAGAACGCTACGTTCTGGGAAGTGCCAAAGAAAGGTGCAGCGGCGAATAATTCAGACTGCAACACATGGAATAATAGGGAGGATAAACTGTGCTACGATTGTAATTCATGCAAAGGAGGAGTGCTGGCCAATATCAGGAACCAGTGGAGACATCTCACCGTATTCAACGCATGTGCGCTTTTACTCGTCACTGTCATATATGCGTTGGGATGCTATGCTATCAAGAATAACCGATCGGACTCGCGTTGCAAGCACAACAGAGCATGCCCTTGATACATATATATTTAATAGCATGGAAAACTAGCTTGTCTTAAATTTGTTAGGTACTGTTATGTTTCAAGTTTAGGCTTCATGTTTAGAGTTATGTATGGTCGTGTGTTTTCGTATGTTGGATCTTGTCATTTAATTTCTCTAATCCTTATTTAGTACTGGTAGGCGGTAGCATTTAGCATTTAGATTTGTAAAATTTTTACGTGTTGTGTTTCTTAAATTTATTGGGCAGGCTCCTATCAACCCTTGATAATGTTAATGTTGGTGTTAGTTTTTTAAGTTTCAAATCACGTCCTGACTCCTGACTACGTTAACTTCCTATCATAATCATCTTTCATTTATAAATACATAAATATAATGTCAAGTTTATGTTATTAAATTAATCATTACAGTGTAAAGGAATCAAATTGGACAAATTAATTAATTATTATTGAATAATAATCTGATATTGCATTAACACCAACAAAAATTTATATACTCACTCTAAGTATCTTTTTGAACATCCAAGACAAGTTACACTTGATACAGTGTTTTTGGAAATAGATATGTGAAAAAAAAAACATGACATAATGATATAAGAAAATCACATTCATACAAAGATGAATTAACGGTTATGATTTTGATTTCTTATATGACCATGCTATGTTTTTTTTAACACGAGAAAATCCATATATGATATTTTTATAGCCATAGCTATACATCAAAAAACTGAACCAATTAAACTTAAACAGAAATTATATAAAGGTATTTACCCAAAAAAAAAAAATGAATCAAAATAATGATATTTCAGTGATGGGGAATAAATCCTATCATGTAACATAAAATCATTTGAGAGGATCGATCATTCAAGTATAAATCAACAATAATGAATTTCTCACACTTTATTTTAATACATTCTCTCATCACCATTAATTTATATTTGAATGGTTAAAATCATTTCACCTCAAATCACATGAGAAAATTCACTCGGAGGACTCATGAATCACTAAATAACAACTAACATTGCCTCCCTCGTTAATAAATAGGTTATGATTGGTTATTCTTGTTTGGGATTTTTTTTTTGGCCCACATCTGTCACATATTTTAAGCATGGCCACAAATCTAGAGTATAATTGGTAATATTGCCGAAGTTGTTCCTAAAAAATGAGATCCACAAGATAATACCATTTTATTATAAAAGAAAAACAAACAATTAAAGCAAAACTTACCATTATTTTTGTAAAATTCATTAGTATTATTTCTATACTTTTTCTCCGATAACATGACACTGTCATATAAATAAGAGGATCCAAATCCCTCAAACAAGCAAAGATTATCTTTTAATTCACCAAAAAGCTTAGAATATGCAATGCTCTTAAAATTAATACTTAAAGAATTTGCTTCTAAAACAAGTTACACACCCAATAAATCTTTCATATCACGAAGAACTACGACTTGACAAATGACAAACCTAGTTAATAATCCTAGTAATTATTTCAATGCACTTCTATATTAGTACCTTGTATTAGAAACATTGGGACAAATTCCATTCGAAGTTAAGTTTTTTTTATTAAATTTTGTAAATCAAATTTCACTAATTTGTGGCAGAGAGAGAGAGAGATGATTGGTGAGGTTAGGAGCTCGTTGCTCGCCTCAGCCTGAATCCAAGATTAGAGCAGTTAGTCACGAGATGAGTTCGATGACAGATGCAAAGATTTCCGCCAAGGTGGAACTTGCCAATAGCCAACCCGAAATTTAGGCAAGGATTCAAGGCTTGGTAATATCTATACCAACCATTGCCTACTCAAACAGGAGTATTCATAGCAAGCACACTCAAAAAATAAAAAGTTGAGTTTGGGCAACTAGTAACTCAATAAGAGTACAGGACAGTGGACACTGAAAAACTATGAAAGAATAGTTGCCACTTCACTTGAGAAAAGTACAAGCAATGAACAAGAACAAATAAACTACCAATGATGTTAAGAGTTCAAGAGTCCAAGTTGGGCGCAGCAACATAGATGGAATATTGGGTACCAGCAATGAACCAGAAACCCATCCAGCCACTAGAGCTCCAAACCTATAATTGCGCAATAAAACAATGTAGATGGTGAATAAACAAAAATCAAAGGAAAAACATAAGTTGAAGCAAATTGTGCCACTTACCCAATAATGAACGCTCTGGTCAAGCTCTTTGTCTTTTCGTTAAGAAAATATATGCAAGCAGCCAAAGAGATTGCGACCTGTAGCAAAAGAAAGAGTTCTAATTCATGCACACGAAGAAGCAGGAAGTGGAGAATGGAGAGTGGAGAGAGAGCATATGCAACTATTTCAATAATGTCCCCAGATGTAACTCCAACAATACATGAATCTTACGGGGCATTTGTTTCCGGAGTTGATTTTTCATTCCTGGGAGTAAGATTCCCAAGAATGATATTCCAAGGAATAGTACTCCTAAAAACCTATCATGCCCACATTTGGTATTCCTATGTAGATTTAGAAACCTACTCCCAATAATGTTCGATTACATGACAAAAATATCCCTGAAAATAAACAAAATTTCCTTCTTCCTTTGCAACAAGCCAAAGAGGACAACCCCTTACTGCATTCCTGTTTATTCTTCTTTGACATTGGAAATGAATTGGATTGGAGAGTGGCGAGAAGGGTGTGACCCAAGTCCCCAACTTGCTGGGTGGTGGTGGAGACAGTGCCGCTCAGGAATGGCTGGGAGCACAGGTGGCTGAGTCAGAGGATGCTGGCATGGTTTGAAGAGGAATATGACATAACCATCTAGAAGGGAAACTGGTTCAGAGTCGGTTGAAAGTGTTTATCAACATCCATGAAGGATGATTGGTGTCCATGGTGAACAGCAGAGAGGATGAAGTGGCAGCAGCAAAGATGGGCAGGATGGAGGCAGAAATAATGGGGATGAAGGAAAGGTTGGGTAAGCAGGTCATTTTGTATGACATGAATCATTTCCCTGTCATGGGAATGAATGATACCCACCTCCATGGGCATGATATTGTGGGAACGATCCTAAAACATTTTCTAAATCATGTAACAAACATCTTTCATGCCCATCTCAACATTTCCCATAATATAGAACTAACTCCTAAACAAACACCACCTTAGATTAAGAGCTTGTTTGGATCTTCTCTTTTTTAAGCTAGAAGCTACTTATAAGTTAAAGCTAAAAAAAAAGAGCTCAAAAAAAGAAGCTAAAAGTTGTTTGGTAATTACATAAAAAATTTAACTTAAAAGCACATATTTCAATAAAATTATCGCTCCCTCTCTCTATCTTTATAGCTCTTTATTTTTAAAAAAAGCACAAAATTCAAGAAAAACAGATAAGAGCTTAAAAAAAGTGTGTAATAAATTATCTCTCCCTCTCTTTTAGCTTTTAGCTTTTTTCTTCATTATAAAAAAAAAGAGTTTTCCATTATAAGAGCTTTTCTCAAAAACAAGCTTTCTCCCTCACTTGTTTAGCCTAGCTTATGCTTATAAGTAGCTTCTAACTTAAACAAAAAAGGATCCAAACAGGCACTAAATAGTGTTATTAAACTCAAACTGGTCATTAACTCAGCCAGGTAACAGGTGGATCATGGGTTGAACCAATTAAATTGAATTTATGTAAGTGTGTAATAAATATAATAAAGTGGTAACAGCTACTTGTCTCAATCTTCAAGTCTAGGGTTCAATCCCCAACAATCACATTTTCCACCATTCTACACAACATTTAAGAACATCGGTTTAATTAAAAAATGGGTACCAATTTAACACCGGTTTATAGCCGATTCACTGGTTTAACACCAGTTCGAATGCATGATCAATCCAATGGCAAGACCGGACTGGTTGGTGGTTCTGTTTCTGCTTGAACCAGTTCGACCGACCGTTCCGGTTTTAATTACATTGAATTAAATAGTTAGAACACATTCACCTTAATATGCCTTCACACACAGGTGAACAAATAAAAGGATAAGCAGACATGTATTAACAAAGGCAATATCAAAATTTTATTGGAAAGACAGAAAGCCTTAAAAATGTGCATGATCATGTTGCAAATCAAGATTAAAATTATGCTTGATGGTTAAAGTATTAAACATCATGAACTGAAAGTCAGGTAGTCAGAAGACATGATCCGCACAATGGCTGATCTGAAAATCTATACAGCCTTCGACAATAGTCAAAGACAGTAAACAGGGATAGGAATCTTCCTCATAGTGAAGAGGTTATGGGCCAATAGATAGATATGTTCATTATGGGCCTAAAACTTGGAAGGTTTAGGTTACGAAGAGAAAAGGAACACAAGAAGGAGGGAATGAGGGACGTTGTTATGGGAAGGGGAGAGAGAGAAGGGGGTGAGTTGGTAAAGATAGTTATAGAGGGATGGGAAGAGAGAGGAGGAGGTCAGAACAGAAATTTGGGGAAATTTCAGCCAAGTGTGGCCTGGGCTCTCAGTTCTGGGAATTGAGAGAGTTTTCTTATACTTTCTTTCATTTTCTTCTACTTGTACTATTTCCTACTTTCATCCAAGAGATATCTACTGTTTTTGTGGAATTTCTTGTACATGTATAAATAATAAAAGAAGCATTTCAGTAGTATTGTGCGTCTGTTTCTATCAAACAGTCACTGAAATCGCATCAAGTAAACCAGGCATCCTACAGCCCATAGGAAGCAAGAGTATATGTATATCTAGAGATTGGTAGTTGGCTTAACCATGGATTATGGAGAACAACTCTGACACACATGGATTAGAAGGTAAGGACTAGATGAATATATTATTTTGTTTTCTTTTTTAAAATTTTGCATGTCACAGTCCAAATACTTTTCTTATAGGAAGTGGCATAATTTTGATTTCCTTTATTATTATTTTCTTTTAGAAAAATGAAATATAGTTTTATTTTAAAAAAGTATGCACTTGATTATACACCACACGAAGATTAATAATATAAGAAATTCAAAGCAAACCTGAAAAGCAGGTCCAGTTTCAGCAGAATTCATAATACTCCAGCCACCCATGAAGGCAAAGAGAAACAATCTTCTGAGAATAACTTCAGTTGGTGGAAGTTCAACAAAGTTGAGCAAGTTCTTGAACCATGGTGGAGACTCCTCTACTTTTTTTTTCAACCTGCTTTTCAAATTAATTTTTGTTTTCTTCCTGTTTATGAAACTAGCCATCAATATTTTTTCAAAAGCAGCTTCTATCGATTCTTCACTCCTCTCATGTCCAGCATATTGTTGCAACAGAAAATTTCTTGATCCCCAAATTTCTTCTTCAGAAGCATCACTGCTAACACCAAGGCGTCGGTAAGGATCCCAAACACTGATTCGAGGGAATTTTTGGATATTACCTGTAGAGAAGAAGTATATATAAGTTCATTTATCAAATTGTCTAATCCATAAGGTGGAAAATAAAAGACAGATAAATGTAGCTAAGTAGCAGAAATGTAGACTTTATGAGCTAATATTACATTGGATCAAAAACTGGAGTTGAAGTTTTGATAATTGGTGCAAAAGATTATCTCTCAAGAAAGGAAGATTATCAAGAAGATAAAGCCGCTCTTCAACAGAGTGGCAGTTGGCTCCCACCCAAACTCCAGAGAATGAAGCTGCAATGGCTGATAATGAGCACAGTCTCCCTCTCAGGTTAAACATTTTTAATTTCCCTTCTTGTCTTTTGCTCAACAAATGATGTTGCTGGAGTTTGATTCTTGAAGTGCTGTCCTGCTTAGTCTGGGAATTCACCACATCAAGTACCCCCCTCCCCCAAGAAAACTGTCTTATGTCTACTAATCCATATTATACGTAAAGGTTTAAAGATAACAGTTATATATAAAGAGGGAGAGGGAGAGGGGGAAAGCAGAGGGTGAATTTTCATTGGAGGTATACAATCCATCTAAAATTCCCAAGTCCCAATCAAAGGCAAGCCAAGCTTACCCAGGGCTTTTCCTTTACTTATCTAGAAAAGGGAATTTGGCTTGAGCAAAAAAATCAGAAGCTGAAGAATGGACTAGAAAATTAAGCTTGAACAACTGAGTTCAAGCTTAAATAAGCTAACTAATAAACAAGTATTATGATATATAGTAGGGAAAATAGAAATTGCGATCCTTGTTCACCAGGTAGACTAACAAAATAGATGTTTTAGATCAAAGGCATTGGTGTGCCACGTGATATAATGGAAACTGACTATAAGGAAACATGGAATTAATCATATCCAAACCATATAGCATGGAGGTCGCATATTTGCATCCTCAGTAAATCTTACCAAGATACCAACTTCACCCTATGACTATCTTAATAATGAAATATTTTGAAGAAAAAAAAAAAAGAATATAAAAAACAAAGTATATAAAGCTCTGGCTTGGCTCATTTAAGTAATCAAGTCCAGCTCTAGGTTTGGGCTTGTTTGTTTAATTAAATGAATGAACTTGACTGGCTTTCAGTGAGCTAGACCCAAGTAGCTCATTAACAACACAGCTCATTTCCACCTTTATCCATAAGTACCATGGCAAGAGCTGAGACAAGGCTCATTGGCTGCAGATAAGCATACATGTGTATCTATATACATAGAGTAATACTAACAAATAATAATTGTCATTTAGATAACATATTTACCAATAATGTCCAATTGTTGACATAATTAACATGCAAAAATAGGAATATGCTCAATTAGTACTAAGTCTTCATTGTTTTCTCAGCCAAATACATATCCACATGAATTCAATGCTTAAAAAAAACACACACATACACACAAGGTGATACCTTCATAGGGCGTATCCACCGCGCATCTCGTGCGAAATGAAACACCGGAGAAGGTTGTCAGCTTCCCGGTATTCTCTCGGAGGGGCCTGACAAAAGCCAAATTCAGGAGCATAAATGATAGAAAAAAAAAATGGTTGATAAATCCGAAATCATTAAAATAAAATAAAATGATTAATCTGGCCATACAATGATTTTAAAAAAAGAGCACGCATCAAGAAATAGAAAGAGAGGGTACAATTTCTTGCCGAGGAAAGCGGTGGCGAAATGAGGAGCTGAAAGCGAAAGAGCGACCATGTTGACTGTTGTTTAATTAAAGGAACGAATGATGCCCTAACCCTAATTGAATAGGATGGTTTACTCCATGGAAATTTAGAAAAAAGTAGTCGGAAAATGGAACGTCTTCGTTTGGGTTCGGTGGAGCAAGACGAAGAGAAATGGCCAAAGTGGATGACTTATGTACTGTAGCGCAATCCACTTCCTGATTATCAATATCTCAATTTCACCATTACATCGATCAATAATATTGTTTCAACAAGTATATTTATTTTTATTTTTGTATTATTATGATTCTTGATATTTAATATTTTATATTTATTTTTACCTTTATATGGTTATATTTTTTAATATTTAATGTTTTCACATTAAATAAAAGAAATCATAACTATACAAAGCTAAAAATAAATACAAACTTTAGACCAACATAATTGATCTAACAATAAAATTTATTGGTAGTAACCCTAATTAATTGTTATAGTATCCTATTTTTTTTAATATGTAAATAAATTTTTATTTATAACATAAAAAAAAATATTTACAAAAAATAATTCTACATACTCTTAATAATGCTCCTATTCAATAACGCTATTTTTTCCTGCCAAATCTCGAATACCCTCACAGTTATTTAATGCTCCGATATTCTTCAACATTTATAATATTTAAAATTTTATTATATACAATAAAAAATTAAACGATATTTTATTCTAATAAAAAGGGGTTCGTTTTTTCTGCAGTAGTTACTGCAGATAAGTTATCTGCAGTAAACTTAATACGATGTCGTTTTGTGACAGAAATCATAGTGTATTTGCAATTTTAATTTATTTCAGGGTTATAATAGTCTTTATATTTATAATTTTTTAAAATTTCAATATCAAAACGACGTTGTTTCGAGAATAAAGCAGATAACTTATCTCATTAACTGCAGAAATATTTTTTTCTAATAAAAATTAAAAATGAATATGAAATAAATTTCACTAGAGTGTATAAGAAATTTTCAATTTGAAAATATAATAATAAACATGGATTCGCTTTTTCTGCAGTTACTGCAGATAAGTTATATGCAGAAAGCCCAATACGACGTCATTTTGTGGCAAAAATTATGGTATTTTTGTAATTTTAATTTATTTCAGGATTATAATAGTCTTTATATTTATAATTTTTTAAGATTTCAATACTAAAACAATGTCATTTTAGAAATAAATGCAAATAATTTATCTGCAAAAATTTGCATTGTCTCCGCATGCTTAGAAAATTTATAATTTGAAAGAAAAAAATTGTAATAATAAAAGAGAAATGAACATGCAAGAATAAAGTTATTGGCTTGTCACATATTTTAAACTTATTATATCTTGCTGAGCTTATGTACAAGGTAACTATTAATTTAAATCTCGATTTTAGTATTCTTTGAGGATGCACCATGCATTCTTTGAGGAAGCAAATGAGACAAGGAATCTAATAGTTTAACAAGAAAATCAAACTAAACTTATAATACTCATTAATTTTGTAAAAAAATTAAAATATTTCAAATATCTATATTAAACTCAATAAAATGGTAATCGTAATCCAACGAATCTAGTAGTTGGAACTAAAAATGCAAAACAACACAATCTTTGAACCTTTCTTGAGTCTGTGTAGCGTGTTGAAGTGTCGGTGCATCATAACAAGCAAATACTACATTTTTTGTCTTCTTATTTTTGCATTCTCCTCGGTTATTGCAAGTTAAGGGAAATACTACTCAAAACATGCACAAAGGCAGGAGGTAGAAAGGATTTTACATTGATGAAATAATAATGGGAAAACAATCAAATAAATAATTTGGAGGACTCAAGCATTCAAAAGAGGGATTTCTATTTGCAGGAGTTAAGTGCAGAAAAAGAGTCAATCAGCCCCAGGAAGAAGTTTCGGGCTAGATTGGCTAGATGTACCAAAACCTCTGACAGCTGCAGGGATGACTCTGGATGGTGACAGCACCTCTGCAAACGAAAACTTATAAGAATCTGTTCCTAATCTACTCTGTAACCACCCTTTGTTTCCAGAAAATCCATCAGCAACAATGCTGGTGTTCTTAAAACCAAGGCTAGTTAGTGTTCTTGCAACTATTTTTGCCGAGTCCGAGTACCTAATAATATTATCCAAAAACCAATAATTAATATAAAAAATAGAATCCACCACAAACTGAATATGATAAAATTAGACCTAAATGGGTAAAATAAGTTAGACTCTCACGAATCCAAGATCACAACATTAGTGCCTTTGTTGATTTTCTTGAGATATGAAATCTTCAAAGCTGCTATTTCAGCTTCCACTTTCTTCACATTCCTGACTAGACCTCTGAGTTTGCTTGGCAGTTCTTCCAAACTGAATTAAAGGCCACATCAACAAGTGATAGTAGGTACATGTCCAGTTGACAAAATTTAATCATGATAAGAATTTTGATTCTTTTTATTTCATTTTTATTTTTCCAAGTAAGTGGTAGATCAGAAAATAAGTGTATAAAGCTCAAAAGTTGAAGTTCTAGTTTAAGCATCACTTACGGAATGGCAACCATCCTGTTTTTAGCACTAGAGGGAAGGCGAGGGATACCAGCTTTGTCCTTATCCTTCTCTGACCTAATATCAATCAAAATGTGGTTTTGTGTACATATCAGATCAAGGGTTTGAGCAGGAGTTAGCTCTCCTACAAAGTAATAGAAGCGGAAGTATTAGCCTTAAAAGAAAAGTGATGTTTAACATAAATTACTCAATGATGTGTTTGTGGAGCTTGAAAATCCATTAATGCAATGGTGTAACCAAATAAATAGTAAAGTAGTTTGCATCAGAACATGTCAAAGGTACCTTTGTAACCACGAAGATTAAAGGAGATGGCAGACCAGAGAGGAGGAAACAGGAGGTATGCAATAAATAGTGCTCCAGCTGTTCCAGCAATCACAGTAGGATCTGAAGAAGATATGGTTTCAACTGTTGACGAGGCTATTGGCTTGGCACCTTCAATCACCTTGGTCGTTTGCTGTGCAGCATCTGCCACTGTCTGAAATCAAAGAGCATCCGGATTAGGTTGATAAACTCGGTACTTCTAATATCAAGAAAATTAACAAACCGGTGAAAACTTCACCTTTAAAGCTGAGATAGAAATTCTTTCAGGTACTGATAAACTATGCTCAAGCTGTTAAGTAAAAGTCACAATAATGGTTTTATATATCTCTCTAACACGTCCTCGTACACAAGAGCCCAAGCATGGACATTGCACATGTTTATTTATTTATTTTGTTCTAACTTTTGCTAACTTAATTCCACTAGAAAATAGGAGGCGGTGAGGATCAAACTCGTGAGCCAATCTTTCTGACAGGTACTTAGGCTAAGCAAGTTCAATATGTTCTATAGAGCTTCGATTCTCCATTAGGGGGCAGCATACCATCATCTAGTTGAAAATTTGAAAAGAAAAATAGGAAATTCGAAAGAACTTGTCCAGTTCAAAGGAAAATATACCAATTCAAATATCTCCAAAGACATTTGGTAGTCTAAAGTTTTAAAGGTTAAACAATGGCTTAATAAAATGTTAAATATCATTTATCCACACTTAAGGTGTGGTTGCTAAGTAGAACAAAAGAAAATGTATCATTTGAAAACAAAGCTTTTCCAATTTCATCCCCTGTTGGGATCAAACAAAAACACACGCGATCACAAAATAGTAAAGAGAGAAGGAAAGAAAACGAAAACACAGAATTTATCCTAGTTAACCGAATGTGGGCTATGTCCAGCAATATTCACTATATTCTCTTCACCGCACTCTCACAGCACACTAATTACAAGGGGAATATAAATAAGCTTAGAGACCTTAAACAACACTAGTTATTCATGGATTCAAATCCAAATTACTAAAAAAAGAAAAAAAAAAAAAAAGTAAGCTAGAGGCCCACAACAATATCAGGCCTCCGCAGTCCCGAGAGCGCGGCCCCCACACCCCAGGCGAGGTGGCTCTCCCGACCCAGATGAGCGGGACCCATTGGCTTTCTCTCTGTCCCGCCAATAAAAGTTGTTATCTGAATACGAAGTACGAAGCCATAGTTTTCCAACTAAGCACACCCTTAACCTGAAGTCCCAGTAAACTGAGAAACTAACAAATGAAGTTTATGCTGAAACTCAGCAAAGACGTCAAACCCCATGATTGGTTTCTATCCACCAACGATCACATGCCAAAGCCAGAGACACAAAAGGGAATGTTATTGCATGCCCAAGAATTTATTTAGCACATTATTGCTAAAACAGGAACCACAATCAACATTGCAAAAATTTATATCCAGCAAAATGTTAACCAACATTGCTATAGCAAATGTCACTATCAAATAGAGCTAACCAACAGAAAATTGGCCTCAAATAAGATAGAAAAGCCCAACGAAGCAAACCTTAGCAACAGAGAGAACAGGTTCGGTATCAACACCGGAGCTTTGTAGTGCTTCTTGGGCCTTCTTGGAAGCCTCAGAGAATGCTGGGGAAGCAATTTTCAAGGCCTCTTCCCCAGCTTGCTGCACAATTGGCAACGCCGTTTCGATGCCAGGCTTCAAAGCATTCCCTACAACTTCAGCAACACGCTGTGCCGTGTCCAGGAAACTCGAACCCACCTCCTGAACTTGATCGATGGTTTTCTCCACCTATAAATGAATTCAGAAATTAAAAAAAAAAAAAAAAAAAAGCAATTGAAGGTACTGGGCATGCGTGCAAATTGAGGGAACTTGTTGAAAGTCTTGAACTTTATAATCTGAATTTGCAATGCAAAGTGGGAATTTACTTGGGTGAGAGAAGAGACAATCTGGTCCTTGGAGATGCTGAGAGCGGCTTTGGCTTCGTTGGGAGGTGTGAAGAGAGCGAGTAGAGAAATGGTGGTTGAGGTTGGTAGTGATATATGGGGGCGTCTCAGTTGAGGCTTGCAGAAGGTGGTGACTGTGTGAGAAGGAGAAGTAGAAGGAGTTGGAAGAGAAGGTCTTGGAGTTGCTGAAGCCATGGCAGTAATCTCCATAGCTACTCTCACTTGAGAGAGAGAGAGACTGGTTGGTTGATGATAAATGCACTTATTGTGGACTTGTGATGGGTCATGTGTGGCCGAAATCCGAAGAGCTTCTTCACCTTTTGGCACTTTATGTCCACCTATGCACCATCCATATTTGAAGCTCGAATACTATCACCAATCCACGTGGCATCTCTCTCTTTGGTGGAGAAGACATATTCTAACATCAACTTGGTATATACACTATGCCAACATATTCTATCTCACTTGTGCAAAGACATGAAGTCACTGAATTTTAATCATTCTCCCTCCTCGAGTTCTAATTCTATGAGTGCATAAAACAAAACAGTTCTTCCAAAAAGTGATGTGGTGTGTGTGATACTGAAATCCAACTATAACTGTATCCAAAATAAAAAATAAAAAAAATCTAACTATAACACAAAAGAATCTGGACCTCAAGAGTTTAAGTCCATTTGGGCAATGACGGGGTAGCTACATATTGGGCCATTCCGTTTTTTGTTTTTAGTAGTACAACGAGCTGATGCCCAAGACTGCAAGCAAACTCTTTGCTTGTAGTCCATGGCCAGCGAAAACTCAGGGTGCAAAACCAGTAATTTTTTAAATATTTTTTTGTATATATTTAATGAGGAAAGTTATAATCACAATTTTTTTTTACAACCTCTTACAACACTCACTGTTGATTTCCGTCAATCAACAGTTATCATTTATTATGAATTAATAATTAATTAATGAGTTTAATTTGCGAAAATAATGACCGTTGATTAGCGGAAATCAACGGTGATAAGATATGGTTGTAAGAGGTTGTAAAAAAAAAGTTGTAAATATAACCTTCATCACATTTAATTTGTAAAGTTTTGTATATATAATATAATTTTTATTATTATATATGATTTACCTTTAAAAATAAAATAAAAAATGAAGAAAGTAAGAAAAGAAAACGGCTTTTCTATTTTGGTTTTTATGTTAAATCTAGTCTCTTCATATTAAATTTTTAGCTATGTCCTACTTGAGATCACGTATAAGTTTTTATGCCATTGGATAGTGAATTGTTTGTGTGATGAGATTAGGTTTATTTTCTCAAAGGATAAAATCTCTTGATATAGCAATGCTCAAAGAGACAAAAATATATACCAAAGATCTATGAAAGGAGTCACTCTAAGTAATCTCAGGTGAAGGCTGTGAGCAAGGGAAAAAAATGTTTAAGGGCACGATGACTTTGAGAATATTTTAGCATATGCCTTTTAAATTACGGAAGAAGGAAATTTATAAGTGGGGAATATTCCCTAATCGTAAGTGAGTCATAACTATTTCTATTCCAAGTGGGCTCCATTGTGTGTAAGGCAAACACACTCACATTTATAAGAGGTGTTAATTATGTTTAGTGTGAAAGTTTTCCTCTACTATAAATTTAAAAATCTCACTTTAAAGATATAGAAAAATAACCCCTAAATGAGTCAATATGACTCATCAAAACAGCAAGCCTTTTCTTTCCACAAGCTTACATAATTTATGCCACGCCGTGTTGTCGGTAGGAAATGCTATTTTTCGAGTTTAAAGTTTATTCTCTTTTTCCTTTTTTGTTTTTTTAATCTTTGCCCAAATTTTTCTTTTCTTTTTTCTCAATCATAAAAAAAAATTATATATTTTGAAAATGGAAAATTAAAAGATAGAGGAAAAAAGCATAGGAATCATATGCATTCATCTCCCATGCCCTCACAATGTATATCAATTTTTATTTTTTTTTGGTAGATTTAATGTTATATCATTTTACATACTGAGTAACTTAGGTTTGTGTGTCCAATCATGAAACAAACACGAGAAATGATATGTCATTAGTTCCCTGATGGATTTCTAGCGGTTCAGCGATATCACTAGAATAGCCCCATAAACGTCCGCCAATTCTTGACATAAACAAACAATACAAATAAAAAACAAAATTTCTGCAGGTAAGTTATCTTAAGTAAGTTCAATATGACATTATTTTGGGACAGAAATTATGATGTTTTTGTAATTTTAATTTATTTCAGGGTTAATATAGTCTTTATAATTATAATTTTTTAATCTTTCAATCCTAAAACGACTTCGTTTTGGGAATAAATGCAGATAACTTATCCGTAATTGTAGAAATATTTTCTTCTGAAAAAAAATCTTCAATATAAATCCGTAATTGCAGAAATATTTTTTTCTGAAAAAAAATGCTTAAATATAAAACAACTACAATATAGTGTTTAACCTAATACTTGAATATATCTTTGTCTCTTTGAGCCGGCTATAAGATTAATTCAAAATGCGAGACGGGTCAAGGATTAAAATTTTATGCCCCTCCCCAAAGTGGCATCGGTGGAAATTGAACCAACATCTTTCCCCATCCATTAAATTCCTTTTCACCAACTCAGCTATCGGATATATAAGCAGCGTGTAGCTTTAGGAAATTTGAGGTTTTGATATTAGCCACTTTGGATTGTGCATAAAGCTATGCACTTGTAATCTCCTTTTATGTCGTGGTGTTTGTACCATCTTTTAGCCCTGCATACGTAGTTCTGGTATATATTAGAAGGGTGATCCACATATATCTTGTGTTTTTATTATTGTTATCCCTTCATAATAAGGAAACAAAACAAAGCAGCTTTGCTTATAACAGCAAATTTGGATTGAAGCTTGGCACCAACCTATATCATTTCTGTCCCCATTGGTATCCTTTCTCTCGTCTGTATTATTAGGTTTGTTTATTAGATTGTAATATTCCATAAGATATATACCTCATATAAGGTTCAGCATATATGCTTTGTCTTCGGGATATGGCTGTGATTGCAATAGAATTCTTGTCTGTTATTTAACAAGAGTCTAAACATAAGGTTACAATTTTCACCTAGTAAAACTTTTTAAAAGAATATAAAAAAGAACTTAAGATAATCCAACAAGAAAGCTACCCACTGATTCATCTGAGAATTTTGCAGTGCTCCAGAATTGAGAGGTTATTTTTTATTTTATTTTTATAATTTGAGAAGAGCATACTTGGAGGAACTAACAATGACAACAAAGACAGCCATTATATGACAAATGTTCAATATTAGTTTTTAATTTGGTATCAAGTTAAAAAAAAACATGTGGGTTCTGTTTGTTTTCGGGCTTTTGAGGTGTGAAATTTTGTTTGTTGGTTGTTGGAGTTTTGCCTCTAGGGGTACTAGTTAAGCAAACAGTTTATTTTCAAATATATATTAATCAGAATAAAAACGGCTTACATCATCACATTCCCTTGGAATTTTCTCATTCACTTCAAGTGACAAGTGTCAAAAGTACCATTTTGCCCTGCTTTTGGTATGCACGTAATCCATAAAGAAATGCGTTAATTTTCATCAAGTGTTAAGATTTTTAAAAGAATTCACAGCTAAACCAGTAAGTTGCCAATTTTTGTCTCTTCTAATGTTTGTCTTCAATGTTGACTCTTGAGCCAAACAAGGACCATTGATAGCCATACTCCATAAGCCTCGTTCCATCTGATAAATTGATAGAATAGATAATAATTATCCATGCTACTTAAAATTTTAAAAACCACATTTTAGATATGTTTGTCACAATTTAAAAAGACTAGTACTGTAGTAGTGTTTATCAACATCTCTCACACTCTTACATGTTTCCAATCTGAATCAGATGCCTTTTAAAAAAAAAATTCTTTCTGATAAGATTCTACAATTCTTCTCTTTTATGCATAAGATAATATATAATTTGAAGAAGGAAACAAACCCGAAATCTGACAAAAAGCATGTCATCACCTCATCATCAACCTCATTATTGCATTTATTAGAGATCAGTGATCACCTCCTTTTCATTTATGGTAAAAACCAACCCTTTCTCCTACTCTCATGGAAAAAGTAGTCACATCAAAATTTCCAAACCAATCTCAAAACCAAAACAAGAATCTTTCTTTGGTGCCTCTTGAAATAGATAAGTCCTATGAGAAGAGAGAAGAGAGTATTATGAAGATTCCAAAAATAACAACCAAGAATGAGAAAAAATTTCTTGGGGTGAGACATAGGCCTTCAGGAAGATGGATTGCTGAGATCAAGGACTCATCACAGAAACTGAGGCTTTGGTTAGGAACTTTTGACAGAGCAGAAGATGCTGCCATGGCTTATGATTGTGCTGCAAGGCTTCTTAGAGGAAGAAATGCCAAAACAAACTTTCCAAACCCGGGAATCATGAACACTCATGAGGAAAGCTACACCATTTTGGGAAAGAATCCTAGGGCTTACAAGCTTCTTATGCATGCAGTCAAGAAGAACCATGCACTTTCCTCATCTGTTTATTCCACAGTCATGCCTTGGAAAAATCAGATCATGAGAGACGAATTTGACACTCTTGTTGAGGAAACAATAGTTTGCTCCATTCCTGAAGAAGGTTCTGGGTGTTGTGAAATTTCATTTGGAAGTTCTAAGGTTTATTCTTCTGTTGTTGTAGCTCCTTCTTTCAGTTCTTCTCATTGTCAAACAGGTGAAGATCATTAAGAAAACCCCTAGCCCCTAGGCATGTATGTGTTAAGTGTAGTTTTTACCATGTTATGTCTTAATTCCTTCAAACCTATATTGCTTCACAAATAGTTGTTTGCAAGATTGACAAACAGATATCAAACTCCACTCATCTTCACTATATATCTAATATGCCGTTACATGCATGTCATCTTTTTGGAAAAGATGTAGTATTCTTATATTGTTTTCCTTTACATATTAATATGTATATAACTCTTCTTTTCTAGATTAGCTAAAACCAGATAGGGAAATGATGGGTGCATTATGCTATCAGTGTTTCTCATTCAAAATTGAGGGAGTGAGATACAGATTAAAAATAAAAAGTATGTGAGGACATAAATCATGTGCAGTAGAACTTGCAGTTAGAGGCATTCCTATCCACCTTAGAGTTGGTTATAAGATGAAATTGTTAAAGAAAGATTAATTGTCTTCATACGATCTTGTACTTTAATCTAAATTATGAATGAGTACTTTATTAGTTTGAATGCTTCTTTTTTGGATATTTCAATAAAGGCAACTTAATTAGCCCTAAGTAATGGACATATTTAGGATTTGAAATTCTCATCATATGTGTACTCAAATAAAATAAAATAATTCCATGAACCACTTATAAATTAGCTGAGATAGTACTATTTTTAATAAATTAACATGAAATTAATTTATTACACTAGTTAAAGTAAATTGTTACGTTGAAACCACACATTTTATGATAGACTCACCAAATTAGATAAGACTATTAAGTTGACTGGGATGTCACTACAAACCAATGATATTAAACATGAACCATTCATCGACTCAGTCTTTATATTATTAGGTGAATGGGTTGTTCATTGAACCGCATGACTCGGATAGATTTATATTTTATATTTAAAATTCATTTGTAGTAACTTTTATTTTGTCTAGCGAAATCTATAATTATATCTATTCAGAATTATTCAAAATTATGTCTAGCAACAAATGCAAAAAAAAGTTTGCAAAACAAGGTCTTTACATGAAAGAGGATATTATCATCTTCAATCAATCTCCTCAAATGATTAGTTTATTGGATGGGCATTTACTTATTTTTCATAACTTCAAAACTCTTGCATCTTTGTAATTCATTTTTTCGGGCTTAGGCCCTCCTCCCTAATTATGGAAATAAAAAAATTATCCATAAAATCATTATTAAAAAATAAAATTAATATCAAATTTCAAATTAGCTTTCCGTGTCTTCTATGTCTTTATGCTTTCAAATTCAATCCAACTTACATAAGGTTTTCACTTTTCATTTCATTTTCATTTTTCTTAACTCTAAATGTTTAATCGTGTTTAGCTTTTTGAGTGATTGGTATCTATATCTGTAAATTGAAAATGATGCATGGGAACTTAGAGATTTTGCATTTGGTCGTTGCTTAAAAAAATGATGTTTCACTTTAATTTTTTATATAAAAAAATATGCATGGACTGAGTTCACAAAAATCGACCGAGTCATCGATTTTGACAAAATTCTACCGAGTCAACCCGGTTCTCAACAATCTAACGTATTATCGATCCGTTGATTAACTCGAACCTGTTAGGTCACCGGTTCACTAGTTTTGGATCAACCCGGCCGGATCGAATCAGGTTTAAATTAACACTGCTACTTACTTCTCTCCTTCACAAATTTATTTATATATAAATTATTGGCATTCAAATTTTCTCTGCATTATAATATATTAGCATTGACATTTTCTTTGCATTATAATAAATATAGAATTATTCGCATTGATTTTTATTTTATTCCTTCAAGCAAATTTTCTTTTTTTTTGGTTTTCCAAGGTATCCTCCGACCGACAGTCGAAGACTAATCCTTTCGAGGTGGGAGATCACATTAAGTGGATAAACCTCTCCCAACAAAGCCTTCTCCATACACATCCTTCAAGCAATTTAATCATTGGGAAAAACATTGCTTTTTTTATTTAGTATAACCTAAACAACTTTGACAACTTGTGTGATATATATGGGGATATTGTGATACTGTGACAACCAATTTTTATGTCTATTCTACCTACTCTTTTCTTACAAGCAAGATCAGAATCTTAACTAATCTTCGCATTTTCTCACTCATCTAAAGATTTTAATCTAATGGTGTTAGAAAAGAATAGATAGAGTCGACATGAAAATATGTAGACACGATATCATATCTCATATATATATATATATATATATATATTCACATGTGCAATGGCAAAGCCACGTTGGGGTAAGGGGCCTTGGCCCAGGCTAAATTTCAAAAATTAGCCACGGTTTCAACATGGCTAATTTGCAAGCTTATTTTCAAAACATTAGCTACGTTTAGTGTGGCTAAATAATCGTGGCCCTGACCAAATTTTTTTGGCCCGGGCTGGGTTGCTACGTTGGCTCCGCCATTGCACATGGGTCTCACATATTTTTATATATGTGTAAGAAATAATTTTATCTTATATAATATAACAAACATTATATTTTATATATATGTTTTTTTTTAAAAAAAAAAACTTAAATTTCATGAAAGTTGATCAGAGGAGTCCGGCCCTAAGAAAACACGCCAATTTGTTCCATCATAAATTCATAATTCTAGATCCCCTAGATTATCAAGAACACTAATGCTCCATAAAAACCCGTAATCAGCACGCTTCACTAATCACTTAAACATTCTGATGCATTTAATTGTTTGGTTGGTGGACAAGATAGGCATAAATTAGCTGTGAAGGCAGTTTAGTCCAAATGTCATTCATATTTTCTTTTTATGCATGCTTTGTTTTTATTCCCACTAAAAACGGAAAAGACATATATAGAGAAGCTGTTTACTACACTTACTGACATAATGAATCTATTAAAAAACTTCTTTGGATACCACTGTGCGTCAGTTTCAAGTTCCCCTCATTATCGCCATCTTATAAACAACAAAAGGCCATTGTCATGCAATTTGGCATCTTATAATGGTCATTTTCTTTGGTAGCCACGCTATGACTAGAGCAGCCACCACAACCACAAATCCATATATCCTTAAAAAAATTGAGTCCTTGTTATTTTCATCCTCACAATGATCACTGCCTTGGACTTATTGCCATAGCAGACACGAATAGCGTGCGCCAAGTCATGTCCATCATAATATATTTACGGAAATATAAAGGCCTAAAGTCCTAAACCACTACTTTTTTTTTCTCAATAAATTAAGTAGATGGGTTATGATGTAGTAAAAGTGATTGTGTAATGTTAAAGAGATTCGTTTTGCCTGCCGTAATTTTTTTTCTTCCTTTTTTCTTTTTTCTTCAAAAAGTGTGGGCCCCACAAAATATTGTGTGTGTAGGAAAGTTTGTTGTGTGATGTTAAATGACAAATGCAAACCCCTAAGAAATAAATGGAAGTGAAATTCGAATAGTTTAAATGAGATTATACATTTAAATTTTAGTATTATCATTTTAAAAAGGGAAAAGTATTTGTCCTTTTAAATGACACAACTTTACATCCTTTAAAATGACACCCACTTTTTCCTTAAAAATAATATAGGAAAGACTTCAAACACTCATTTCTTTCTTCGTCAATACGCCAGGAGTTAAAAGATCCGAGTTCAAAGGCATCTATAAATTCCTTGTCTTAGCAACTTAAAAGTTACCTTCATCATGAATTTTTGCGTGTCTTTACCCTTGTAACTCAATTAGCAACACAAGACGAGTAGAATGAGAAACGAACATTGGTTAGAAAAAAATAGTTAAAAGTGAGATTTTATGTAAAAATGAAAAGAAAATAAAGAATCTTATAACGTAAAATCATAAGGTAAAAAAAATTATAAAGACATTGATAAAAACATTTTGATAAAAAAAATCATTAAAACGTAAAAATGCAATAATAAATCAAGATTTTAATTATTATGGGTTTGAATCCTGTCAAATATATCTTTGGATTGATACGAGAAACTTTAACTATGACTAAATAGTTGGCTCAAGTAGTTAAAGCTTATTAAAATATCTGGGAGCCGACTCTACTCAAAAAGATAGTTAGAGTCAGTTTAAAAGAAAAAAAAAGAAAAATTTCTTACATTTTGCGATAATAGCAGATATACTAGAAAACGAATTCCCGTTCGAATTGTGGTTTAAATTTAATCAATTATAGTACAATTATATACATTTGTTTTTATTTGAATGTTATGGTAATTGTCCTATATGCATGAGGAATGAAAAGAATCAAATTATACCAGTAGGCAGTAGGTCTAAAAATTCTTATATTCATTACTAATAATGATGCCACATGCATCTAATACAAAAAACATCCCATACCCGTTGTTAGTCGTTATCTAATTGTTGTAAATATAAATAACTAATTTCAATAAATTATATCCGTTAAATATAAAAAAATTCAACCACTAATAATAAGTCTAAAACTATTTAGGCTTATACTGCATAAGTTAATCCCTCTCCAAAAAGAATCTATACCACTACCACCCTATATTCAAAATATTATTAGATGCAAAACATTAAACAAATAATTTTATTTTATTTTTTTGCCAAAATAAATTAACATTGTCATCTCCGTATACGAGTGATTCCTGTAACTTTTAATTACCCTTGAATCTTAAAAAACATGGCATGAATTGTCAAATGTTTCTAACTCCGTAGCACTACCATGATGGAATGAAAGTGGGACACTACACAATACTATTCAGTACATGGCAACATAGTTACTAGAGAGAAGAGAATATGAGCATGGAATATTAAGTAGAGCGTGAGAAAATTTCGGATCAGGGAATACGAAACAAGGAATGAAACGTCCGAATATCCAGGGATTGATGACGCTTCCCTAGATTATTATTCTACTTGCTCAATATGTACACACAGAATCCAAATTTGTGCTAACATCATAAACCAAATTGCCTTATCCGATCCTGCTTTACTTCGATTTCGTTCGACATATATAAAGGAATTATATACCAGATTCCCTTAAAACATCAGATAGATGATTCTCCTGCAAGTTGGACTCCCTTTAAGAGTACCTTTATTGACTTTCACGCAGCCAAGACCTAGGATACAGTAGTAAAATTAGATAGCGTGCAGCCTACCACTTGAAAAAAACCTACATTCCAAATATCCTTTTTCCATTACAGGAAAGAAACAGGAAGAAATTTCTTGAGCAAAATGACATAATTAGAGTAATGCAGTCCCTTAAGCTTCTTCAGAAAGCTCCACAACAAAGTAAAGAATCTACGAAATTTCTAAAATGAATGTTACATAACATGTGAAACCAGTATTTAGGGCATCAGAGTAATGGAAAGAAACATAATAACCATTTTAAGTATCTCATCCACACACTCCAATCAACCAATACAGAAGTTCTTTCAAGAGTGAACAGTCCAGTCATGTCAATTAGTGACAATCACAACAAACTAGTGTTACAGTTTATCACCATAAATTATGCCATGAACACTTAAGTCACTGGGGACTAAAATTTCACAAGAGTGCATTAAAATCCACCCCTTCAATTGTAATGCCACCAAAATGATGTATTAACAACACAAGAAAAATTATATTACTTCTTCACAAAAACAAAATGAAAAACATGTAATAAACCAAATTAGCTGTTATAAAAAGAAAGACATCATCAACGAGCAAGAATATCATTTCTGAAAACAAAGGTGGAAGATTTAAGGCTTGACGGGAGCATTCCTATTTGGAGCAAACAGGGTTGGTACAGCATAAAAAAGGAACAGCCATGAAAGAATAAGCTTGCATGCAAAGACACTTCAATCTCGTAAAGACTTTGTTTAGACTGGTTAATCTTAAGAAGACAAAAAACGCCATCGCAAAATATCCCTAAAAAAATTCCATAATTGCAGTAATAGACAATGAAGCATTCTGTTTAATATAATTAATGTTCCCTTCATAACAGCATCATCGCAAATTGGAACATTGGAAGCTGAACACTAAAGGCATTCTTATTAGCAAATTAGCAATACCATAACATATCTACTATGAAAAAGAGCAACAGAAGAGATGGAAAATTATAACCCAATCACAAGTAAGCTATATAACAAACAGAAGCACCTAGGTTTAAATATTAGCTAGAAAAAAAAAATTCAAGAAATGCTGATACAGAGAATTCCTGGATGCTATGCAGACACAAAAACAAGAGGAAACATATAACCACTATTAAAATTTAAAATTAAAATTATGTTGATTCTGAATAATTTGTGGGGAAACAGAAGAGAAAAAGAGGCAAAGTGAGCGCTGGATGCAGAGGTTTATCGATCGATTCTTGCTTTGTGTTCTTCCACAACCAAATTCAGGAAGAGATCGATGAACCGCTGCCTCCAGTGACTCCACACCCCTCCCCTCAAAATAAATAAATAAATAAATAAAACACAGCCTTGTAATCTTTTCTTTTTCTTGTTCTTGCTTTCGATTGAGAAATTGGAGACAGAAAAAATGCAAAAGGCGGATACTAAAAGCAGGAAACACGATTCAATGATAAAGAAAAATATAGATCTGAACAAAAAAAGAAAGCAGAGGCAGTTTCTCTTTCATCACAATCCACGCATACAAGAACGAAAAAAAAAACTGAAAATATTAACCTAAGCAATAAGTAGAAATAATAAAACAATAATCTGATGAAGGGAAAAGAGAGAGAAGGGGGTTGAATATATGTGATATGAACAAGGAATCTATGGAATCACCATTGCTGCAAGTGGGTATCGTTCTCTCTCTCTCTCTCTCTCTATTTGTTGTGAGTCATGGATCCACAGTGGCTTTTCAACTATCAAGGCCAATCATTTTGGATTTTCTGTTTGTTTTTATCGTAGCAAGCTAGCACTTCATTTACTATTTCGCCCCTGCTTTCCAGACTCAAATAATGCCCTTTGTTTCGGACCTATCAAAAACGAAAACAATAAATTCAGAAAAATTAAAAAAATATAATTATCGAATAAATCGAGTGAAAAATGCTAACGTGTCTTCCGGAAAAGGTTGTAAATTGACCGGTCCCTTTTTTTTTTTTTTAATTCTCGCTTTTCTTTATTTTTCGATTTTTGAATGTAACTTGAGTTTAATTGATTGGTGATAAATATGAGAATCATCGTTTCATATTTTATTTTATTTTAATAAAATAAAACACATATATCTTTTACTAGAGGTAATTTTGTTTAAGTTGGAAATAATCCTATTAGGATTGGGTCAGCTTTCCAAAAAAAAAAATAGACTTGAACCTAAAATTTTATTTAAAAAAATCAAGTATGTAACGTTTGAATCAATTTCTTTTGCCCTTTCATATTTTATTTAACTTGATTAATTTATTCATTCGAGACAATTTCAACAATTAACAAAATAGATTAAAGATGAATAAAAATAAGAAAGAGAAATAATTAGCTGTAAATTTATTTGTGAATGAAAAATAATTATATCAATAAAAAATATATTCTAATTAATTATTAAAATTTTAAAAATTAATAATTAAACATAGAAATATTGTAAACAAATCTTTGTTTTTAACTTGGGCCTTTTTTATTAAAAAGCATTTTTCAAGTATTAATAAATAAACCGGACTCAAAGTTTTATATTGCTAGTAAAAACATTTTTGGAGAGATATTTTAGGATCTGTTTGTTGCACTTAATAAGAAAGATAAGATATAGGGGAATCTTCTTTAATTTGAAGCCAAGAAATTTGAGACACCCATCAATTAATCAAACATGAAACCCTGTTGGGTGTTACACAACGAAACCACTGAGGCATAGAGGCTACCGAAAAGCTTTGTTGAGTGAGGAAGAGCTGTTTCCAGTTAAGAGCTCGTCTTCGTCGTTGTCGTCACCCAATTCTTCTTGATGCCCTTTCGCAGACCTAGCCATCTTCTTCTCCGGATGCAAAATTTTTCTCGAGAGTATCCAAACAGAAAAGAAACGCGAAAGGAAAAAATAGATTGGACTCAATAATATATATGGCCCGAATATAAATTGAACTGACTCAATTTATTTTTGAAGATTTCACAATTCACTACTCGCTCAAGCTAACTCCAAAAAAAAAAAAAATAGAAAATAGAAAGTGACCACATATCCATTTTATGTGGGTAATTAACCTCGGGACAACTATCAAATTACCACATCTTTCGCAAAAATATTAATTGAATATCATGTTCTGTAAAAAATATTTCAAAATAGTATGTCACATAACTTGCTAGAACACCTGGCAAGTAGGTGTGGACACGTGATGCGGTTACATGTGTGTATAAAATAATTTAAATTAATATAGACTGAATTAAACTAAAATTATTAACAAACATAATTACATTTAATTCATTAATCCTCCTAAATTAAATTACATTACTTAACGGTTCAAAAAAAAATTAACATAACTTAAATTAAATTAATTAACACTCTTAAAATAATTAATTAGTAATTATAAAATAATTTAAATTAATATAGACTGACTTAAACTAAATTTTTTTAACAAACAAAAATTTCATTTAATTCATTAACACTCCTTAATTAAATTAAATTACTTAATAGTTCAAAAAAATATCATAACTTAAACTAAATTAAATTAAATTAATTAACACTCCTAAAAATAATAAATTAACAGTTATAAAATAATTTAAATTAATATAGACTGAAATAAACTAAAATAATTAATTTAAATTATTTTATAACTATTAATTAATTATTTTTAGGAGAGTTAATTAATTTTCTTTAATTTAGTTTAAGTTATGTTAAAATTTTTTGAACCATTAAGTAATTTATTTAATTAAGGAGTGTTAATAAATTAAACCTAATTTATGTTTGTTAATAATTTTTGTTTAATTCAATCTATATTAATTTAAATTATTTTATGACACACACGTAACATGTTATGCTGCATAGCGCATTTGTTACGTGTCAGAAAAGCTGACTAAATATACTATGTTGTATAGCATGTTTGCCACGCATCAAAAAATTGACTAAATATACTATGCTACGTAATATGTTTGACGCCACATAATCTCACAACATGCCATTTTTTTGAGAAAAAAATTGGATAGGATTGGTATTCACGTATTTTTTTGCGAAAAGTGTGTCACTTTGGTCTTATCCCATTAACTTCCATCTGTAAACAATTTTACATTATAATTTGGGTGAAAATTACAACCTATTTTCGTTTACAACATCTTACAATCATATCTTAACCGTTAATTTCCGTCAATCGACGGTTAAGATTTTCGCAAATCAAATTTAATAATTAAATTCACAATAAATGATAACTGTTGATTGGCAGAAATCAACGGTTAAGATATGGTGGTAAGAGATTGTAAACGAAAATAGGTCGTAAGTATAACCTTCTCCCATAATTTATAACAGTTTTAGCCCTTTATGATTAACCAAAATCTCCCAGACAAACACAACTACATGCGATGTTCTGTTTCATGGATAAAGTTAACAGCTCACTTGTCGGTTGTCACTGCAGAAGGGGTTACTCATTCTAGACAATATAAATATAATGATGTGTGTGTGTGTTGGGGGGTTTACATTTTTGAGTCTTGGTTAAGGAATCTGATAATCAAAGTCCAAAGATAACGACAGGGTTAGCTTCAGAGTTTAGAGTATTCCATGTAGTAAAAAAAAAGGATAAAGAAAAAAGATCAAATCACGTTCAAATGCAGTGAATGTGTGAGTGACTCACTTTGAAGTTTTTAACCGAGGTATCAAAGCCTTTTTATGATAAAAGGAGAACTCTACTTTCCGCTAAGCCAATTCACAATGCACAATGAAGTAAGACATGCATGCATGTAAAACTGCAAAGTAGACCAATATAAAAGTGGAGTCTCTGCTTCCTTTTATCACTTTCCACGTTGTTTTCCACTCATTTCAAGCTTTCACACCCCGCTAAGGAAGCTAATTAAACATGTTATCTTAACCACCATGTCCCTTTATATATGCTATCTAACATCGATGTTTATAATAGATTGATAATAATAACATGCCATTATGAGTAACCCAGAAGCTGTTCCAAGCTCTAGTTCATGGCAATCCTCTGGATCTATTGGTCCATTCTTTGCTGTGATGTCAGTGCTTATGGTTCTCTCTGTCCTTTCTTGCTATTTGGGTCGCAGGTGGAATCGAAAGGCAACAACTCCATTGGAGATTATCAAAGGCAGGGGCTACTTTGGGTGGATAAAGCGCATGTGTAGTACTGAGTGTATTGCCAAAGATGTTGAAGTTGGGGGCGTTGGAGCGAAGGTAATGGTTTGTGACCAATTAGAGATAAATGATTGTAATGTCAAAGATGGTGAGATTGGTCAACAAAACCCAACCCAGGTTTGATGTGGGAATCTATATAGCTAGCTAGTCCACACATTCTAGGCAATTTAATTTTAACCATATATCTATATGTCAGCTATATTAATTATTGTATACTGTAAGATAACGGTTCAAATAAATATGGATTTTTGTGGGATGGTATTAGGGATAGATTATTCTACCTATTATTTTTTTTCTGTCTACCTTTGCTTACCACTCTCCCGTACCTTTAGATCAGAATCTTAATTAATATTTATCTTTCTCTCTCTTCTTTAGATTCTGATTTAACGGTATCGGAGAGTGATAGACAAAGATCTAACGATATCGGAGAGTGGTAAGCAAAGATCTAACGGCATTGAAGAGTAAGATAAACAGAAAAAAATGATAAGAAAAATAACCTATGACATGTTATTATCACTTAGGTGGATATATCTAACTTTGCTAACTCCAGTTGCATTTGTACGCTTCTTTTACTGAATAAGTTTAAATAGAAAATGGTCTCATCGGTAAGAATAGGTGAGTCATTTAGGAGAATAACTTATCATGTTGTATGATAAGTTTTCTCTCTTCCTCCGTAGAAAAGAAAATGGAGAGAGAAAGTAAAATGAGAAAAGAGAAAATAAAATATGCAGACTCCACTTCTCATATGTGTCTGTAGGAAAGTTAAACTTTTTTCCTATAACATGATACATATATAATCCCATTTAGATATATACCAACAATAACAATAATGCCTTTAAATGCTTCCAATAAGTAGTCCGAAAATTTGTCTTTTCTTATTTCTTCCCTGTCTCGTGAATAGGGGTATGCAAAAAAACTAGTGCACTTATCTTATCCTTGATCCGACCTTGATCTGACCCATTATTAGCTATATTTTTTGAACTGGTTCAAATACTGACCCACTTTTATTTGGGCCAGTTTTAGACCTGACTTGTTTTAATATTGACTCATTGACCCAAAACATGACACATACCCATTATGTGAAAAAAATAAAAAAATCACAACTACATTAAAAGAAAAGTTTTAACGTAAAATAATTACGTTAAAATTTTTTACGAAAAATATTTCCATAAAATATTTTCGCAAACATTTTTTACGAAAAATATTTTCATCAAAAATTTTTGTAAAAAAATTTGACGGAATATTTTTTTTGTCAAATTTTTTTACAGAATCTAAATTTCGTCAAAATATTTCACAAAAATTCTTTACACATTTCAAATTTCGGCGGAAGTTTTCGACAAAAAATTTTTTGTTAAACTTTTTGACAAAAAAAAATTTCGTTGAAATTTTTACCGAAACACATTTCTATCGAAAATTTTCGACTAAATATTTTCGTCAAGTTTTTTGATAAAAAATATTTCCATCAAAAAAATTTACGGAACACATTTCAATAAAAAATTTTCGTAAAATTTTTTGACAAAAATATTATGTCAAAATTCTTTAGAGAATCTAAATTTCGTCGAAATTTTCGAATGAAACATTTCCTTCAAAACAATTTCCATCGAAAATTTCGACGAAACACATTTTCCTCAAAAAATTTCATCAAAATTCGTTACAGATTTCAAATTTCGGCGAAAGTTTTTAACGAAAAAACTTTTGTTAAATTTTTCGACAAAAAAAAATAATTCGTCGAAATTTTTAGCGAAACACATTTCCATAAAAAAATTTCAACTAAATATTTCCGTCAAATTTTTTGATAAAAAATATTTCCATCAAAATTTTCAACGGAATACATCTCTGTAAAAAAATTTCGTAAATTTTTTTGACAAAAAGTATTTCGATAAAAAATTTTGACGGAAAAAATATTCTGTCAAAATTCTTTAGAAAATCTAAATTTCGTCGAAAGTTTCGAATGAAACATTTCTCTCGAAACAATTTCCGCTGAAATTTTCGTCAGAACACATTCCCATCTAAATTTTGAACGAAAAACATTCCATCAAAATTTTTGACAGAATTCTTTTTTCGGTTAAAACATTTGATGGAAGAAATCATTTTCGTCAAAACTTTTAACGGAAACTAAATTTTGATAGAAAATTTATTTTTGTAAAAATTTTCTTTAGAGAAAAAATTTCGTTGCTTTTCGACAAAAAGTATTCCGACAAAAAAATAATTTTGTGACGAAATTTTTCTTCTCATGCAACGTAGATATTTCGACGAAATTTTGTGAGGAAACCAAGTCAAAAACGGGTTAGGTCAAATTTGACCCAGATCAGAAATCAAGTCAGACCCAGATCAGAAACCAAGTCAGGTCAGATCCGACTCGATTCTGAATTAGTTCAACAAAATTCAAACCAAGTCAAACCTGACTTGGATCAAATTAAAGCGAGTCGAGTGATCAAAATACCTGATCTATAAAAAACAAGTTGGATCGAGTCGGACAAAAACCTAACCCTACCTGACCCGTTCACAGCCCTACCCGTGAAGGTGATGGCTGAGAACAAGATATAACCATCGCTTTCTCACAAAAAAAGAAGAAGATGAAATTAAGAATAGCAATTTCACTACAAGAAAAAAATTTATTTGTGAAATTTTTTTATGAAATTTCGTCACAAATTTCTAATTCGCAAGTTTATTTGTGACGAAATTTAATTAGTTGTGTCAAAAATTATCATTTGTGACAAAATTTATGACAAAATTTTTCGTCACAAATAAACTTTTTTCTTGTAGTGTTTGTTTCGTTGTATCTGGAGTCTGGACTCTGAACTACTTGGTGTTTTGTGAAAGAACATTAGTATTATCTTATCTCTGTCTTCGTACATGATGTACCTTCCTTCCTACAATAATTGTGGAGATTTCAATGAATGATCCGTTACTAACAAAAAATCGAGTATGAAGACAAAGCCACCTTGATTTAGCTGTAGCCTATGGCCGATAGGGAGAGAGCATCACATGGTTGATGACTGATGAAGTGTCATGAGTTGTGTCGCTTTCATACAATATTGTAGTACAACTATTTAATATTCATTACTCGGTCAACCCCGAAACTAAATTACAGAAGACCTAATTAACAGGAACTTCTAGCACACTCTTCTTACGGTTTGAAATCTTCTTACCATTTTATGTGATACTTAATATCAATTCTATATTATGATACAATTTGTTTCATGTAACACATAAAAAAAATTTAATGAGTGTGACCCGTTAAGACAAAGAGAGAAACATATTTTATTTTATTTTTTTGATAACATTAAGGGCGAAACCCCAAACATATTTCTTTTTAATACTACATAAACGTTTTTGTTAGTCATTAATTTGAATTTTTTTTTCCTCCATCTATATATATACAAGCTAAGCCCAAGGCCCAAAAAACGGAAACGCTACTGGCAATCAAGCACATTTTTTCGTAAAACAAAATTGTCAATAATCCCTTGAAGATTAAATGACGATATATTAGACGACCATTACGATTTGATTAGCATATTATAACGGTTCATCTGATCATATCAATTGAAATGGATTAGCAAATTAAAACTGCCAACTCATGACGTTTGTTGGCTAATACAATCCAATATGAATTTCAGTAAGCCAATTTAATAAAGTTGACCTCTGTGTACATTCTTCCAAATTGTCTACAATGGAATTTGAAAATCTCCAATATACATTGTCAAAACTTACATTTTTTACTCTCTTTTTTTTAATGGGTTTAATGTTTCTAAGTTATTTACATTCGTTCCCAAAACGATAAAATGATTATTACTAATGTTAATCATTACCCTTTTAAAATCGTAAAATGATCCCAAAATCACGAGGATACCAATTACCATGATTAAATTAGTACTAAGAATCTAAGACGACAATGCCTGTGAGTTTCCTAGAAGGCACACACACAAAAAAACCTCTTCAGTGTAACCCTATGCATATTATATAATCTTATTACCTGTCTTTATACGCGCTTTCAGTTCCCACACACTACCCCTAAAATAAGCCACACCTCCTCCTCCCTCTCCTCCTTCTCTTCCCAGCACATTAGTAATTCCTTTCTTTGCATTGCAAATTTGCTAATTACAAGTACATTTTCTTTTTGGTGTGTGCATATTGTGCTCATACATTGTTGCTCATTATTATTTTGTACATTATATTGATACCACAATATGTCAAAGCTTCAAGTTCAACAACTGAATCAATTAAGGGAGATCTTTGCTCGATTTGACATGGACTCAGATGGTAGCCTAACCATGTTAGAGCTAGCAGCACTTCTTCGGTCACTGGGACTAAAACCCTCAGGTGACCAAATCCAAGTGCTATTAGCCAACATGGACTCAAATGGCAATGGCACTGTGGAGTTTGATGAATTGGTTAAGACCATATTGCCTGAAATGAATTCTCAGGTATTGGTGAATCAAGAACAGCTCCTAGGTGTCTTCAAGTGCTTTGATCGTGATGGTAATGGTTATATATCAGCAGCAGAGTTGGCTGGTGCAATGGCTAAAATGGGTCAACCCCTCACATATAAAGAGCTCACTGAGATGATCAAAGAGGCTGATACAGATGGTGATGGTGTTATTAGTTTCAATGAGTTTGCCACCATAATGGCTCGCTCTGCCACTGATTTCTTAGGCCTTGATTTATGATGACAGGAAATTAGAGTGCAGAAAACATATTCATTTTAGTAACTTGTAGATTCTTTTGTTTTTCCTTGTTTAGTTGGATATGTAGCATGTACTAGAATGATTTGGTTTTATATTGAATTGTTAGAAGAGTAAATTAGCTATTAATGTGCACATATCCTATTGAGTTACAGTTTTAGGTTACATGTCCCTGTATTTTTCTTTTCAATATAAAACTTGATTGCATTTGAATCCTTTCCTACATGATGGTCGATCCTTGATGTTACCCATTCCTGATAGGAAATTTAAAACTAATAGTCCCACTTTTCATAATACACGAGAAGAAGTTGAATTATTTGATGTAATTATATACAAGCATATTCCAATAAAGCAGTTTTTCTTTTAGGGGGGGGGGGGGGGGGGGGGCAACATGTTAAGTAAGCCTTGTTTCAATTCAGATTGGTTGTGTACAAAAGATCTCCAGAAGAAAGATAAAAAGAGCCTATTCTGCATTTGACATCAGTGTCACAATTTATCAGCTTATGTTAATAGAACTATTCCTACTGTTTATTCTTCTTCTTATCTGGTCACGGCCTGTTAGGAATATTTGAAGTCCTTATTAATAGAAGTTTGTTTTGCTTTTACTTTAGTACATAGAAATTATCAGAAGTTGAATATTAACAAACTTTTGCATGTGGGGCACTTTGTCAAATGCAGAAAAAAGATCTCCAGAAGAAAGGGGGAAAAAAAAGAGAGCCTATTTTGCATTTGACATCAGTGTCACAATTTAACAGCTTATTTTAATAGAACTAATCCTACTGTATCTAGTGGTTGGAGTATTAGCTCTATAAAAAAGGAGCATATTATTGAGTAAATGTACCGATTTGAAAATAAATAAAAGTATTCTATTTCTCATCCTTCTCTTCCTTTATCTAAGAGCCTTAATGTATGACAAAGCTTACCTCGTTTCAAATTCTTACCTCGATTTTGGCCCTTTATAAAGCCAGAAGATCCTCTGTGCCTTAGAACTTATAAGATTTTCTGTAATAGTACTTGGCCAATGATGGCAAGGCAAACATAAGCAGAAGATTACGAAGTAAGCAGGAACTGAGATAAGAGCCGATTAGGAATTATTGATTTTTAACTAGCAAAGTTCTCACAAAGACAAGCTAGGATCAAATGCCACTAGACTTGTACCATGAAAGAATGAATCAAAATAAACAGATTATTCTTCTATCCTACAATGAATCATATAGTAACATACATTGTTGACCATAACCTTCTCTCTGATCTTGAAGCAGCCAGATTTTATCATTAGTATGTACAAACAGAAGAAGGTTGTAACCTATGAAAAAATTAGAACCTATGTTTTGACAAATGAATTTTACATCCAATAGGGGAAAAGAACACAAAATCAAAAAAACCTTTCTGGTTATCGGTTCCTAGATATCCCATCAAAAGCTACGGATGCTTCAGAACGTTTGGATGCTTCAAATCTTTTGGATGCCTCGAAACGTTTGGATGCTTCCAAACGAGCTGTGAATCCAACTGTTGTGTGTCTTATTGATCTTTGCCTTACCACATTGCAGTATTCTGGATCACTTGTGCTCCCCTCGTTTCTTATCCACTGTATCATCTGATGATACATAGGGAAGAAACGCATTTGGATGGAAGCATAGGTGAAATATGGAAGGAGGGAAGCAATAAGAACAAGCAAAGTGATGAACCAGTAAGATGGGGCTGGTGCACAAGCTTCAATGAAGACCTTATATGCAGTTGTTGAGAAGCTGGAGCTCATGGCTCCATATGCTAGGAGGAATATATACCAGAATAGAATGCTTCCCCATATGAATATATGTTGTATATAAGTGAAGTAACTTATAGATAATGCCATTTGACAATTCACCACCCACACAACACAAGTGTACATGGTAGCACCAAAAACTTCCAACTCAACAGCTTGCCCACCTTCACGAAATGCTTGATGCTCCATAGCACGAATGCAAAAGAAGAATATAATGGCAGAAGTCAAAACCCCATTGAACGCCCAACCAAGGATTCTTTTCCAGCTAAATAGGATATTTTGCACACCTTCTTGATATAATAATGGAAACTGAAAAAAATGAACAGAAATGAAAGATTTCATGAGAAGAAAACAATCAGGTGGTCTATATTCTCTCGAGGAAACTAAATTTCAAACTGTTTTTCATCACAAAGCTACTGAGTTTGAAGGCCTACCTTGAGACATAATTTAGAAGAGACATCCTGGTCAAACACTCCCAAAGCAATTACAGGAAGCGAAGTGAAGAATACATTATATAAAGACATGAACCAATCATTGTATGCAGGTTGCCCTGAGAATGAGGCATACATCTCAAAGAAGAATAGAGTGAAGCCGAAGGCAATATTCTTGTAAAAGAAGTAGCAGATCTGCCAAACAAAAAGTGAAGTTTGTTACAAACTAAGAATAGTTTTATTTTTAATCTTAGTTGCACTTAAACTTTGCAATAAGTCACAGATAAGTATAAATATATGTAAAATGGAAAATCTTATAATATTATCTATAACATGTGAAGAGAAGACAAGATTATTACCATTGAAGAGATCCTTCTGTAACACCAATGTCCATGCACAAGAAGTAAGCGCTCTAGAAACCGAAATTGGGCAATTGCGATATCACTCGACATAACTGCCTGAAAGTTTTAATGAAGAAAAGAAGTAAGAAATCAAGACACAAAAAAAAATAAAAACAAAACAAATTCAAGATCATAATTACAGAAAGACTAGAGAGCAAAAAAAAGAAAAAAGAAAGAAACTATAGGCAGGATAATGTAGATTTACCTGCATTCCTTCGACACCACTGATACCAATCCCAATGTCTGCTTCTTGGAGCATTCCAACATCATTTGCCCCATCTCCAATAGCTAGAGTTGTACTACCAGTTCTTGACTTAACCAGTCTTGTAACCTGCATTATTATGATAGAAGTCCTTTAGAGACTGAGCATGTGGAAATCACCAAAGGAGGAGACTATGATTTTCTCTTTAGCATATTAATTTTGCAGTAAACGTCTCTTTGCCACATTGGCCATCATAAAATTCAAGAAAAAAAAGAATTTACTTTCATTTAATTTCAAGTAAGACACTAAGTCTAGCTGTAACATAATAATAATAAAAGAAAATTTTGTGCAATCTGAACTTTTATATATAAAGAAAGAAAGGACGAATACATAGATGGATAACAAAGTAACAAGGAAAACTTACAAGTGCCTTCTGCTTGGGAGATGAACGACAGCATATAACAGATGCACAGCCAATGGCAAGTTCAAGAAACAAGTCCTTTACATCATCTTCTAGTGCATAAGTAAGAGACTTCCCATCAATGATCAGAGCTAACGCCTCAAAGTTTTCATCTGATGTAGAAAGTAAAGCCTTTGCCTCCCTTATTTGACGAAGAACACTAGCCTTAATTGCCTGAAGAATGAGAAAGATTCCATCAAAATCAAGTTAATTCGAAGCAAGACTATCAACACATATTAAGCAATAAAAACACCAAGAGAACCTCTCTCGTGCAACATGCTATCTAATTGATACGTGTTGTACATGGGCTAGAACTGCTATATATTCAGTTTTGTTAGTCCCTCTCCCTAATGCAGTTTAATTCATATATGTGGTACATGGGCTACAAGTTCTGTTTTGCAAGTCCTTGCTGTAACTCTGTAAAATCTTAATCTCATGACATCCAAAAAGGCCACTAATATCAATTTTAATGCCTCTTGACAGAAATTAAGGGTCAAAGTTAAGGTTTACCGCTTCCGCAGCAGACTTGTCCTCCATTTTCTCTAGTGATTTATTTTCTGGAGTATCCGAGTTAATTATAATTTGTTTCATTCCCTGTCTGAGTAAACTACAAGCAAATCTGCAGCCAAAGAGAAATTACCAAATCAGTGACATCATATTATGACTACATACAATTTAAAAATTTATAGATAATCTTTGAACTTACCCAATATTAATTGCTGTCTCCATTTTATCCCCAGTCAAAACCCATAGCTTGATCCCAGCCTGTGCTAGCTTGTCAATGCATTCAGGAACCTGTACAACACGAACTGATTCATAAGAACACAAGATATAGAACTGTTGTCATAAGTTCTTATGATAGAATAAGGCAATGCTAATTTCCAAATACACAAATAATTACTTGAAAAAGTGAAAAGGTACTAGCTCTGCTGATTAGTATAGTATTTTCAAGTATCGGATCACATAATTGTAATAGGTAGTAAGGTACCATGAACACTCTAGCATAAAAAGAGAGCAAGCCCTTGTTTCCCTTTGCTTTCAGAAAGAAAAACAGTATTTATAACATACCCCATCTTGTAGTTTGTCTTCAACGGCAGTAGCACCTAGAAGAATTAAATCCTTCTCAATATTTTCTAGTATTTCCTCTACAATCTGCTCCTGGTCTGCACTCACTAAGTTCTTGGCCTCTGTTAACTCTTTATTAAATTTATTGTACTCTTCCTCCTGAAGTTCACGATATGCAAGTATCAAGGTCCTCAGACCAGAATCAGCATATTCACTAATGTGCTGCTTAGTCTTCTCTTCAAACTCCCTTCCATTCTTTGCAACTCGTTCAAACATGACACTGATTGCGAAAGCCAAAAAGAAACACAATTTAATATTTTGAACTTCTAAAACAAATCGAATGATGCTCAACAGGTCAAGGGACTTAGTAGAACATAGTCAGAAATTGAGATGTACTGACAATACTTAATTATGATTGGAAAGGCATCTCAAAAGGCAATGTGAAAAAAACATGGGTTGTTTGCTTCACAAAGGAAACTAGTATTGCCCTTATCAAATATAGGATCATAGGATATTGGCAAGGAACTAATTAGGGAGAATTAGAATGTTCAAATTGCCGCCTTAAAACTTAATACAACTCTTTTGAACAAAAAAGTTTGCAACTAAATATTGAGAATAGACTTCTCTAGAGAAAAATATGCGTACAAGGTACCACATTTAATCCTTAATATGTAAGATTTAAGAGTAAAGCACAATATTACAGACCTGTCAGCGCCTTTGCTTAGTAGTAGTAGTTTCCCCTCCTCATCTCTTACAATTACAGACATCCTCTTTCTTGCACTACTAAACTCTAATATATTTAAAAGTTTGTAGGACCTGCAAAAGTGAAATTATATGCTGCTTTTAATACATAACACAAGTTTAAGTTGCAGATATCTATACAAGACAGTAGATAATTAAGCCTTCATATACAAGAACGATAAACTGACCTTTTGGTTTTGTTGCCTGTTCTGGGGTCTAATTCATGCAGTGAAATAGTTGTATGTGTCCGTTCATAAAATTCAAACCCAAGTTCTCTGGCTGCAATCACAAAAGCTGCCTCATCTGGTGATTCAGCTTCATATGAAACCTTACCAGTTTCCTCATCAACTTCAGGCACTGCAGTATGGCATACAGCCAGCAACCTTAGGGAGTTTTGGATTACATTGGCATTGGGTTGTCTGACCCAATTTCCGTTCATGATCCTTTCGTCCATAAAGTTAAACCCTTTAATGGATGACTTTGGTTGAACAAACTTTGCTTTGTTGAATTCAACTTTTCTCCCAGATAGAGCTCTCTCAACTTCTGTAACTCCTCGTCCATAAGCAGTCCCAGCAATAGAACATTTGATAAATTCCATAGAATTGCAAGTCAAAGTTCCTGTTTTATCTGAAAGTATGGTATCAACTTGGCCAAGTTCTTCATTCAAATTTGATGTACGAGCACGTGCTGGCTTGTCAGTTTCCTCATAATACATTTGCACATCCTGGTTGATGAAAATGCTTTGAAGAACTTTCACAATTTCAATGGAGACATACAAGGAAATTGGAATCAAGTAACCATACAACATAAGTGCCGTCAAGAAATGCAGGATTGCTGCAACTGCTGCTTTATTTGGGTCATAGTAAATTGTGGTATCATCAGGTCTAAGGTACCATCTCTTCATTCTTCCATTTTTAATGTCCTTCTTTGTTGAAATTCCAAATAATATGGACCCAATGAAAGAAATCAAAATAAGGACAAAGAACAGACAGTAGATAATCTTATCCATTCGTTTCTCAATTTTGCTTCTCTTGGATGGAGGATCTGTTGAATTCTGCATAACCTTTGTATCATGACCAGTAAAGATTACCACACCATAGATAAAATCTGTGTTCCTCAGCTTAGAGTCCCTAAGCAGTAGCTGCTGAGGTGCAAGAGGATACTGTTGATCCTCAAGCTCAAGACTTCCTTTAAAGGTGTACAAATTTGCATTTGGATCTTCACATATAATAACAGCCTTGAAATTTTGAAAGCTTGAGTCTTCTTGCAACTTTGAAGTTCCTTCCAGCGCTTGTTTTAGTTTAAGATTTGTTTCTCCATCAAGGTTCATGGTCTCAACATAGCAAATAGCATCGTCATAGTTTGATGAAAGTAAGATGAGATCAGCAGGAAAAAATTCATCTTTTTCCACCTTCACTATGTCTCCAACTTTCAAATCCCTCCATTTAGAATTGTCAAAAACACCACCTCCACGATGTACTTTAACTTTTCTGTTATTCATCTCTATATCCTGTTGAAATTATAAAACAATATCATTGACCTAGGAATAATCAAGAGTAACAGAATAAGTAATCAAGTAAGGGGGTTTACTTTTAAGGAAAGAACTAAGTTTACTAACACCAACACAACACTATTAACTATTTTTCTAAGAATTTTCTGCACATGCTAAGATGAAAAAAGACATCTAAACAATACACTCCTAATATTCCTAAAATGAGTTTAGTGAAGAAACCACTTTGCCCCTCAAAGTTTCCTTACCCTTATCAGAGATTTCCAAACCAATTATTAAAGGTTATATTCAATACATCTGTAAAGCAATACTTTAGCAATGTTCTAGTCTGGTGATAATGCAATGAAAATATGGAGCAAAAATGCTTATATTTCATAACTTTTTCTATCACAATTTACATAAGAGAAAACCATAACAACACATTACCTGTTTTTTGCGCCTAAAATCCTCAATGAACTCTTTGGCCATAGTAGCAGCAATAACAACCACTAGAGGAAAAACATTGCTGACAGCTGAGTAAGGAGAGACCGGAAGGAAAGACAAAACTCCAACCACTAGGAAGTAAAAATTGGCAACCCTCCTGAATTGCTCAAACAAGGACTTGGGGAGGAACGTGGCCCATGTATACTTAGTAGTTCTGACATAATTGTCACCATAATTCAGAAGACTCGTCATAGCACGTTCTGGGTCATTGCAATAGACTTTCCTTGAGAATCCAGGGCCTCCTATAAGTGAATGTTCATCTTTCATGGAAGCTTTCCCACACGAGAATGCATGGATTCTGCCAAAGTGGTGCTTCCTCCTTCTTCCCCCAGCCATTTCTCCAATATACAGAAAGCTTACAAACTTATATGATTCACTTTAATGATCCTCAAAAACCAGATTCAGCCCAAAACTTCTCACACAAAGAAAACCAATGGAATGGAACCAACCCAAAAACCAACTTCTGCTATACAAAAAGAAAGAGATTTATGCACAGTGAGAAATATTGAACTCTTAAACCATAAAATATATGCTTTTTTTTTTTTTAGTTTTTCTGTTCTGTACAAGAAAGATGTATAGACCCAGAAATGAAAAAAAGACACATTCCCTTCCTAGAGCTGAAAGGTATAACTTTTATATGAAACTGTGGAGAAACAAGGCAACCTTTGATTGAGTTAGAAGCTGAAATCTGACTGCCACCCCAGTTTGACTCTTCTTGGTTAACAAGACTTTTCAACGTGCATATGGGAATGGATCTTTCTCTTTCCCTTCAGTACTCCTTTTTGAAGTTTCCACTAATCTAACAAAGTAATATTTTTCTGATATTATTATTATTTTCTTGAGGAATATTATACATAATAAGTATGAAACATTGAAAATGTTGTAGAAAATTAAAAAAGGACCATTTCATTACATGACAAAACATGTTCATAATTTCGAATGTCGTTTTCAACTAAAACAGCTTCCTAGCAATTTAATGAAACTCAATCTAAATGCCAACTGTAAAATAAAATACTGAGGCGCAAGCCACGGCCTCTAGAAAGTCCGTTTTCTAGAAAACAAGGCATAGAATAGTTCTTTAGATTTGGAATGAAATATTTTAAGAATTAATTTAATTAACAAATAAAATAAATTGTAATAAAAATTTATTTGATTTTAATTGTTTTTTAATTTTAGCTGTATATACATAGAATTGGATCAAATACAGTAAATTAATTTTATAGTTTGAGTTAATATTTTCCCCTTAATGATTGATTTATTAAGTCACTTAACATATTTAAATCGAGGTAATAAAATAAGTTACTAATACATAATTAATTCAATTCATCTTTAATTAACATGCTTAAAAAGTGAAAATTTAATTTATAAATCAATTCAAAACATCATCAGAAACATATTTATGCAGTTACTACAGATAAATTATTTGCATTTACTCCAAAAACAATATCGTTTTAGTATTGAAATATTAAAAAATCATAATTATAAAGACTATATAACTCTGAAATAAATTAAAATTACAAAAAAATGACGTTATTTTGAGTTAAATGTAAATAACTTATCTGTATTAATTACAGAAAAAATGAACCCATAAAACATTCTAAAATATATATATATATATATATATATATATATATATATATATATAGGATTTAGTGTGTATTTTTATAAAAGATATAAAGTTGTATTCTTTTAGCAGTTGTAATTATATACAATAGATAATATATAATTATAATATTAAAATTATTATTTTTTATGTTAGCAAATAATTTTTGAAAAGAGAAAAAAAAAATTGATATTATAATTATGTATTAAAAAAATTAACCTTCGGCAAAACTTTTTCCTACATATCTATAATGAAAAATATTGTTTTCATGTTGTATGAGATAATTTGTAATTGTCAACACACAAAAAAGTATTGTTTGAAACAAATTATCTCATGCAATATCAAAAAAAAAATTCCCATCTATTATGTGATGATTAGAATCAGAGTTGAACAAACACAAGTAAATGAAAGGTAGGGGGAAAATTAAAAAGTGATATTAATTTAGAGACAATAATTATCTCATGCAACAGAGACAAAGTAGTGAAATCCACATTACTTTTTCTTTTTTGTTTTTTTAAAAATGTGAACCCCATTATCTTGTCTCATAATTATCCCAGGTATCATGAGATTAATAAATCTCTTAATTTAGATGGTGGCTGCTGATAAAAGAATAGAAGAAAATGATGCAGTAGGTAAGATGCTGAGAGAGAAAAGGTAGATGTAAATCCAAAGATAACAAAAGTCTATGATGTGATTTAGGTACAGAAATAGGTTGAGGCTGCGTAGCGAAGATGCTCTTCATGTGCTCTTACCTCTTATTATTATTCAAATTAACAACGTGGAACTTTTTTTGTTTGAATAACAATGGATTTATCTGCTTTAGCCATTTGGATCATGATTGGCGTCATTTGAGGCCTTATCCCGGAAGTTCATTTAAAATTGACAGGATTTTAAATAAAATTAAATCCTCCTTAAAAAAAATCAGTTTATACGACAAATTAGCTGTCAGTTAATTCTTATAAAATCCTTTGTAGACAAACATAAAGACTCAGAGATAAGATTTTATTTTCACCCTTCCACTCCTTGAAATCTAAAAGTAATATTTATATAGGTCTAATGTTTTTAATTATTGGAGACAATTTATTTCTTGGAATTGGAAGAAAGATATTCTTGTAATTCTAATTTATCTTGAACTTATATTAGTTTTTGTTATTTTATTTTTTTCAAGAAATAAAATTATTTTCAATAACTTTAAAATGATATTATTTTGGGAATTTTGATTCTCTCCCGCAATATGAATTTTCTAAAAATATTTTGCTTTTTCTTCTCAAAATCCTAAATAAAATAATATCATTTTGAAATTGTACTAGATAACTTTATGGAAGAACACTAAATAATATATATATATATATATATATATATATATGGCTTTATTTTTCTCTTAACGTCAGCAAATAAATTCAAAGAATCATACAAAAGGTGGATAAAAATATTAAATACGAAAAATCATAATCAATTAACAATGTAAGATTTATTATTAAACATCCAGCAGCCAGAGAAATAATTTTACCATATATATACATATATATATATATACATATATATATATATATATATATAATGTAGGATTCTTTTACACTGGTGATAAAAAAAATTAACATCTCATCTGAGACAGTTAGATCAAGACATATCAACGGTATCACATGCTTAAAACCAAAGTCGTTGGATCAAAGCAATATTCAAATAAGGTGTTAAATTTTTTATTTGATATCAGTATCAAAAGATCCTCTATATATATATATTAATTTTTCCTAAGTTATTAAAAGAACAAAAATGCTTTCTTAATGATCCTCTAAACAAACAAAAGAGGATACATGATACATACATCATTATGGTCTTTTAAAGTATTGATGCTCCAACTGATATTGAATGTGGGAATAAAATTATAGTGAGTTTTATACAAATTTTTGCATAATTGTGAATATGAGTACGTCAATTACAACTTTTGTCTTTACATACAAAAATTCATTTATTTATTTAGATTAAAATGGGCAAACCACACCTGGTCCATGCAACAAGTTTATGACATATTTAGGGAAAAATTATAAAAAGAAGAAAGAGAGAGTACGACGTATTTTAAATAGAATGGCATTATCTACGATTCTTTAAAAAAATGCTTGGAACTACTTGATTGGGTGAATGAAATATAAAATATTAAGCTTATGTCAGCTATGACTTCACCTTTACATTAATTGTGGCAATGTCAATTGTCAACTCTCATTAGAGGATGATAAATTATCCTCGTCACACATCGACCATACAGTCCTTTTATATATATACTATATATATACATTGGGAGTAATATTTTTTTATGTTGTAAAAAATAATTTTATTTCTTATATACATATAAAAAATGTGTGTAGTCTATGTGAGGTTATGTAAAGAGAAGAGAGGAAAAAAATGGATTCCATGTATTTATATATATATATATAAGAAATAAAATTATATCTTACAATATAAAAAGGGGAATGATAGTCTCATGCTACTAAGATATCTATCTCATGTCATACATCCATATAATTTTGTGCCAATTTTTTTTTTCTTTTTAAATTGTGGATCCCACATATTTGTATCATCTATATAAGAGTACTATCTCATGTAACATGAGATTAGTAAACCTCGTATAAAAAATATTAATCTCATAATCTATATGTTATTATATAATATAAGATGAAGATAAGAAGAATGTCAGTTTTGCTTGCAAAAGAAAGTTCAGAGGATCATGGACACCCATCGAGTTTCATGAAAGAACTGAACAGAAGAATTATATGGATTCGTATTATATTGACAGCTGACCATGACACTTTCAACATTTGGAAAAAAAAGAAAAAGGAAAAAAGAGTAGATCCATTTTACGCGGGAGACTAAGGATTAAAAAAAGTGTATTATCTTTGAAAGGAGCGCATTTATTGTGGACCGGGGGCAAGATGGTCCCTTCAAAAAATAAAAAATAAAAGGGAATAAGGGAGAAAATATAAGAAAAGAGAGAGGTATAAGAGTATTTTTTTTACTCAAAAAGAAAAAGGACTACAAATTTTTTTTATACTCCTGAATTATGTTAAAAAAATCCCTTTGAAAGCAAGCCTTTGACTCTGAGGCTATCTTCTTCTTTAGTTATTTTAGTGTTATATATAATCTTATTAAAAGAATTTAACTAACTCAGTAAATCTTTTGTAAGTGAATATAAGAACTTGAAATTTAACCACTGAAATTTAACCACGGTTCCGATATGATAAATTGAGATGTCTAATATAATAGTTGATATACTTATGTTGGATCTGTATGTTCTCTCTTAAGTATCTATAGAAAAGATATCTTAGAGATCAGCGGATCACTGTGCATTATATTAAATGGCATAACCAAAGGGTGAGATATGTGTACACAAATAATTAAGAGAGAGAATTTAGAATATATGTATCTTATTGGCTCAACCCCTTATTTATAAATGAGTTACATGACAGGGGTAAATTTTGGGCCTATTAAGAATATTTGAGGTCTAGTTGTTAATCTATTATTGTTGTCTGTCATAATAAGATTAATATAATTAAGGAATATTTTTTTAATTTCCTCTTAGTCGTTAGCCTTTTTTGGGCCTTCTAGATGTGGGCCTTTGTCAGGTCCATAACAGTTGCCCCCAGTCCGGTAATCTCATTGTTCAGGCTAGCGGGTTGTAATAGTTTTCTTGCATCTCGGACGCTTCTAGGTTCATCCTTAATTGGCATCTTCTTGGCTTTCTTAAGTCGCTCTACATGCCTTCCTTTTGTGGGGGGCTTGAGCCCCTTTTGTGTTGTGAAGTATGTTGTTGAGTTTGTTCCCGTCCTTTTTTGATCTGGTAGTTTGAATTCCGCTTTCTTTCTCTTGTTTACGGAGTTGAATTCTTTCGCGCTAAAATTAGTCTGGTTTTATTGTCGTGACTTTGATTTCAGAATGGCTTCCTTCGCCAAAAAACTTAAGTTTGGCGAAGAGGTGTTCACTTTTTTAATTTTGAGCCTGACTTCTCTTACCGTGGCCTTTTAATTTGAGCCTCGCTTCTTTTGCGATGGCTTTTTTTAGGCTAGCTTTTTTCGCCGTGGCCTTTTTTATTTGAGGTCAGTTTCTTTCGTCGTGGCCTTTTAATTTGGACCGCCTTTTTGCCAGTTGGCGAAGACGATTTTTGTCTTCTTCATTTTGAGTCTGGCTTCCCATACCGTGGCTCTTGTATTTCGACTTGGCGAAAATCACTTTAAATTTTTGAAATCTACTTTTGTCTTATTTTGCTTAAGCCTGACTTCGCATATCGAGGCTCTTTAATATAACTCGGCTTTGTTGTCGTAGTCTTAAATTCACGGGCAATTTTTCGTTATTTTGATTTGTGAGTCCAGCTTCACATACCGCAGCTTTCTTTTTGGACTTGGCTTTTCTGTCAATCTTCCATTTATGGAGGTGGATTCCATCTCTTTGAATCGAAGCTCGACTTCTTTCGCGGTGTACTTTCTATCTAAGTCTGGCTTCATTCGCTGTGAATTTTCACTCGACTTTGTTTCTTTCTCCTAACTCTTTGAGTTAAGCCAAGCTTCTCTTGCCGCGACTTTATCATTCGGCATTGTTGCCAAAATCTTGAATAATAGTCTGACTTTGTTTTTCGTGACTTTATATTGACTTTGTTGCCGCAGTCTTAAGTTTACCGGGGCAATTTATTGTTGTTTTAATTTGTGAGCCATTTTTATCTCGGATGGCCGGTCTTTATTCAATCAACCAATTTTATCCCCGAGGGTCGGTCTTTATTTCTTTGTTGACTTGGCTTTAGCCTAAGTCTTAATGTCACAAATGCGTTAGTACTTTGTGTATATCTAGCCTGGTTCATTATACCGTGGCTCTTTGGTTTGTCTTAACTTTTATGCCAAGGTCTTCATGTATATAAAGATGGCACGCGCCTTCTTGATTTTATCATGGCTTTTTATTCCGACTTGGCTTCTTTCACCTAAGTCTTAAGTTTGGTTTCATCCCTATCTCGGATTGGAGTGTGATCATTTTGCTAGGATCACATCTCTCCAAATCTTGCTTCATCTTTATCTCGAATTTGGGTGTGATCTTTTTGCTAGGATCATATCTCTCCAATTTCATCTTCATCTTTATCTCGGATTGGGGTGTGATCTTTTGCTAGGATCATATCTCTCAAAATCCTTTTTCATCTTTATCTCGATTTAGGGTGTGCTCTTTTTACTAGGATCACATCTCTCCAATTTCGTCTTCATCTATCTCGGATTGGGGTGGATCATTTTACTAGGATCACATCTCTCCAATTATGTCTTCATCTTTATCTCGGATTGGGGTATGATCCTTTTTGCTAGGATCACATCTCTCCAATTTTGTCTTCAACTTTATCTCGGATTGATTTCTAAGTTTCTGAATTTGGAACCTGAAGCTTTAGCTGGGTTATTTTAGAGCTCGGCTCTATGTCTGAATTGCTTCACTAGCGCGGGCGATTGCTTTTTTGCCATTTTGGATATTGAGCAAATCAAATTAAAAGGAAGTAATTAAAAACGAATAAAGGAGTTATTTCTTTATCTGAGTGGATCTTTTTCCTTTTTTGAATAGGTCTCATGTCCTTTCTTTATTTGAACTGTATCATATGAATTGAAAGGAAAGAAATAAATCAAATTAAAGTATGAAATCAAATTAAGTAATTATTTCCTTAGTTGAGTGGATCTCCTGTCCTTTCCTTATTTGAGTCGTATCATATGAAGTGAAAAGAAGAAAATAGATCAAATTAAAGAATGAAACCAAATTAAGGAATTATTTCCTTATCTCAATGAATCTCCTTCCTTTTTATGAGTGGACCCTCGGTCCTTTCCTTATTTGCTTTTGCCATTATGATCATCCTCATGTGACCCATCACGATGGCAGTCCCAATCACGGTCATGATCTCGTTCCAGTACCAATCTCGATCTCTATCATAATCATGATCCATTATATCGATTTTGTCATGCTTGTTGAGACAGTTGCGAATTTCGGTCAGCCTTGAACGGTTGCTGACTTTGGATGTGGTGGCGGCTGCTGCACTTTCACCATCATTGGATGGGAATCGAAGTTTATTAAATACCCATAGACAGCGCCAATGTTCCGATCTGATAAATTGGGATGTCCAACCTAATGGTTGGTATGTTTCTGTTGGATTTGTGTGCCTTCTCTCAAGTATCTATAGGAGAGACACCTTAGAGATCAATGAATCTCTGTGCATTGTAATAAAAGGCATAACCAAAGGATGAAGTGTGTGTACAATGACAACTAAGAGAGAGGGATTAGAATCTATATACCTTTTGGCTTAAACCCTTATTTATAGATAAGTTACCTGACAATAGTGGATTTTTGGGTCTCTTAAGAATATTGGGGTCCAGTTATTGATTTATTTCTACCGTAATAAGATTGGTATAATAATGAATATTTCTTTAATTCTCTCTTAGCCGTTACCCCTTTTGGACCTTCTAGAATGTGGGCCTTTGTCAGGTCCATAACAACCACCAAAAACACGGATCAACTAGTAAGCAGTTTGTTCTGGTTATTTTTATTATTTTATTATTTTTTAAATTATTTAGCTATTTAAGTAATGGGTGCATGGTTGTTAAAGAGATACAAAAGATACAAAATAATATAAACCATTAAAAAATGCCCTCACTTAAACCGCTTAAGCTTTTGGGTTGAAATGATTCTTATTATGGGTGTGCAAAATAACCAAAAAATTAAAATGAACCATGAACCGAACCAAACCGCCCTTAAAACAAACGATTTTTAAAATCAGTTCATGAACCGGACCGATTTTTAAAGAATCAGTTCATGAACCGAACCGGTTTTTAGAACTAGTTTAAGAACCGAACCGAACCGAACCATTTTCAAACCGAACCAAATTGATTTTTATAACTTCATTTTTTAAAAAAATTTTCTTTTCAAAATAGGTCCGAACCGTACCATTTAAACCAATTCGGTTCGTTTTTTCAAAAAATTTGGTTCGGTTCGACCCATGCACATCCCTAGTTCTTATCATGCTACCAGAGCTAGAGTGACTAGAAGGTTATTAGTAAGGGTGTTCATCAACCGATCCAAATTGATTCAAACCGGGGTAATCGAACCGAAAAACCGATAACCGAATAAACCGAAAATCGAAAAATTGAAAACCGAAAAAAAAAACTGCAACTTTTAATTGGATTGGATTGGTTTTTGGATGGATTGATGAAAACCGATCCAATATATTAATTCCCTTCTACCTACTTGGGTTTTTCCCCAATCATAGCTCAAAAATTTCTAAACTAAAGACTCATTAACCCATCAACTAAACCCAAAAAAAAATCTAGTCACATCTCATCAACAAAAGTTTTTCTTTGTAGAGCTTCATATCTCATTGCCCAAAAAAAAACTATATTATAGTTTACTAATGCTTTTGTATTTTAAAAAAATAAAAAATTACAAAGTCAATATATACAAAAGATGTTATGTGCACAATAATCATGAAATAAATTTTAGGATTTTCAAAAAATCGAAAACCGATCCAATCCAAACCGAAAAAAAATTGGATTGGATCGGATCGGATTTGAAAAAAAATTCAAACCGAAGGAATTGGATCGGATGATTTTTGCTTCCAAAACTGATCTAATTCAGACTGCGAACACCCCTAGTTATTAGTTCATTAATCGCCTCTTACTTTTAGGTGGAATTAAGAAAAGCACAAAGTAAACCAAAAAATAGGCATGTGCAACACAAGGTAGACACAAAAAAAAGTCTGAGTCATATCCACGTTTCAAGCCCAAATAGCTCTTGAGTGAAGAGGTATGTTAAAGAGATACAAAATAATTAATTAAGTCACATTTAATGCCATAAGATTTTGGTTTGAAGTGATGTTTATCAGTGGTTATTTTGTTAGTGGAGCCTATCTAGTGTTAGTGTGTAGTTATTTTTATTATTGACTTATTTTATCTATTTAAACCATGAAATATTGGAATACAGATGATCAAATAGAAGAAATATTTTGTGCACTTGTTTTTGTGCTTGAGACAGGATTCCCTCAGTTGAACTCACATCCCCTATTTTCTTCCAAAATAGGTGTACGTAATAGCCATTGATATAAACTTTGGAAGAGTCTCACTCCAAAAGCTAGCTCATAAGGTAAGAAAGTCCAAAGTCCATCTAAACCTTATGTTTCCGGTGTGGGACTCCAAATCTCATACTTTGAAGTAGGATCATAACAGAGTTATTCGAGTTTAATTAGTGCTCTCGAGTTCAAGTGCCTGCGAATGCAATTGTATTAGATTTGATAAGAAGAGTTTGCCGCTCATGTAATCTTACCTTACAACTCCAATTAAACTAGTCGAATAATCGATGAAACAATATAAATAATATTAAAAAAAAAAACTTGAAATTAAATTTCATCTTCATCCTTTTTTTTCGGACAGTGATCATTTACAACAAGTTAGAACTGGCCCCCTAAGCAAAGTAGCTGGATTTCTGGCAATATTTAAGGGGGTTGCAATGTTGTCTTATGGGTACCAGATGAGTAATCAAATATTTCTGGACAGTATAATAAATATTTAAAAGTTCATTAAATATTACCAATTGTTTGAAATATTTAACAATATATTTGCTTTAAAATAATGGATTTAGGTACGACTGGTTTATGTAATGTATAAGTTATATATATAGGTGATGCACCAAGTGGCGAAGTATGATTTAAAATGATTTTATACTGGTTTGCAGTTCTAGAAAAACTATTAATTTTCTGAAGCTGCTCCAAACACGCAGCATCGCAATTTTGACTGCTCCTTAATTGAAAGGGTATTTTTATAAACAAAAATAATCATATTTTCTTTAACATTTCTTAAACATTAATTCAGGAGCATATAATTTATTCAAAATGTTGAACAGAAGTTTATTAATTAATCAAAATTATCATCTAGAGTTGCAACGCATTTGGCATGAATATTCAAACAATTAATGATTGACTTTCATTACAGCCTGAGAGTTGAGATACCTGGTTAACGGCAAGACACATGTCACGTACGAGAATCCTATATTAGTGAAAACAAATATCTGTGATTTGGACCCCGTACAATTATTGCACGCATAATTAGATATAATAGGAGAATTTAGGTGAGAAAATAATAAAGTACTGAATTTTGAATATAAGTATTTTTCCTGTATGAGAGGCCCTTGAACCATTAATTTGCCCTTATAAATACATAACACTTATTTTTTAGGCAGGCTTTATAAATCCTGAGCTCAACCATTTGTCAATTATAAAATTTGATCAGTTCTTAATTAAGCATTAACCGATCAAATCTCAAATTTGAGGTAGGCTTTAACTCTACAATCACACGTGTCACATATTTTTAAGAAAAAAATTAATATGGGAGGATATTTTCTCATTTTAAGGCCAAGTTACATAATTAATTTTAATGAAAATTTATGATAGCTATCTATAAGAGATATATACATTTGAAATCAAGTCACACAATTATTATGAGTAAGAAATTAATCAAATAAGTTAAACTCCCATCAATCACATTTGTCACTTTAGCCGGTTTATTTGACCCTTTCTCTTGGAAACTACTTTGGTATCCGTGTTTTTATTTTTATTTTTTTATCATCGGTATTCGGTATTGATATATTAACGGTGGGAGTGGATCCTCTTATGTGAAAAAGTGGTCATGTGGTCATGCTATTTAATCTCAACCACTTATTTAAAAATTATATATTTTTCTCTCTCTTATTTCATCCTCAATAAGTGGTTGTGATTAAATAACATGATCACATGACTATTTTTTCACATGAGAAGATCCACTCTGTATATGCCTACTATTCTTTGGCCAAGCTTTAATAAAAAAAATTATTGTATAGTCATCTTAAAATGTTGAGTTAATTATTTATAAATAATTGAATTGGTGGAAGCACGTAGGACGATTGTGGTTTGAAATGTTAAGGGATCATCATTCATCAACACAAATCTCTTTAATCATTCAGAACTTTCTTTTTTAGTGTTGAATCTCCTTGCTTTGAATGGTTATGGATGATCTTTTCCTAAAATACTGAGTTACTGATTGTTAATAGATTGGATCTCAGTGGTTGGTAATTCAAAGAATAAAAATTATTCAATTAATTATTTATAATACACTCAAGATTAAGAGCAATCACATTACTATTCTTTGACCAAGCTTTAATTAAAAAGAAATTATTGTATAGTCAGCGTAAAATGTTGAGTTAATTAAACTGTAACAACTTTTAAATTTGAATTGAGATTTCTGTAGTTCTATAAATAGAAATAAGCTTAACACAAAAAAAGAAGAAGGAAATTTTGATGTGATTTTCTCTATATTATTTACAAAGAACTATTAATAATTTTTCATATTTTATTGGAATTTAAGTTTTTACTGAATTCAAATATAGACATAGCAATGATTTTAGGCTTACATAATTTATGAAGAAAAGTGTTTGTAAATTAATGGCTGTCTGCCATTTCAAACTGAAGTTAGAAACCATGAAAAGCCGTGTTCGGTATATTTGGAATCGGAATATGAGGTATCTTGTGCTCGCATAGTCTAATTTAATATCTGTTTTGCAATTTCTTTTTAATTTGATAAAAATAGAAATTTAGTCAAATATAATTTTATAAAAAAATTTATAATAAAAAAAAATTTAAACATTCAGGAAAAAAAAAATGTGTATATAATTTTTTTGAAGATTTTATATTTATTTTATAATTCTATCTTTATTCTAAATTTGTATTTATAATTAAATTTTACCATTCACTATAAATCTATAATGATTTATTCAAATATCATTTACATAGTTCAGCAAATTGAACTGTGTTTAACACGATGTTGAGTTGTTGACATTGACACCCTCTGATGTATCATGTTTGTTCGGTTTGATAATTGGCCATTGAAACTGGTGGCAGAGAGATAGGCACACATAACTCGTAACAGTTACCAGCAGAATTTGTAATTGAATTCCAAGGCATGATCATAACGTCAGAGAAATGAGAATTCTAGGAATAAGGCCAACCTTCATTAATTTTATGTGGTACCACATGCAATGGTAATCCCACTCCAATATTGATTATACCTATTTTCCTCGTTTATTTTAAGCATGACTGAACTTTATGATCCTTTCAAGATGACACTGTCTTCTTTTCTCCCACATGCAATGTCGTGCAGTTCTGATTCACACACTTTATTCGATACGTTAATTTTTATAAAAAATGCTTATCGGACACCGCATTTGATATACGGTTAATATTTTGATACACAGTAAATATTTTCTGATATGTGTCAATATTTTTTTATACGCTGTTAATGTTCGTGCAGATTCAATTTTTATTTTATTTTATCTTTTTTTATAAACTTATTTTATCTTTTTAACTAAAAATAAAAAATTAATTTATAAATCAAATATTTTTTTTTTGTATAACCTGGAAGGTATTTCCATTCAACCTCCTCCGGTCACCTTGTCCTTGGAGTACGGCTCGAAGGCTAGCTCCTTATTGGAACAGCGAATGCATTAAGCTTCGCTACCGGAAGAAGGATAAAACTAATCCTCCGTTCAAGGACAGAGGCACGTCCTCTGCCACCCAAAGATTTTTCAAAAATTTGCTTGAGATTGAACCCTTGACCCAAACAAATCCTTGAAAGCTCAGTTGCCAACTGAGCTACCCTTAGTGTTATAAATCAAATATTTTCTATTATGGAATTTGATATAAAAAAAATAAGACATTAAAAATTATTTTTATTTTATATATATGTTATAAAATTTAAATATTTAATTGATATATGACTTATTATGAACTACTATATGTATTGAATGTAAATTATATTATATATATTAAAAATAGGGGAAAATATTTATCATTTTAAATGATATAAAGTTATGTCATTTTAGGAGAGAGATAGATACAAGAAATTATTTTTTATTTAAAATTTAAACTAAAAAAACCACTCACTTTCTCTCCCATCATTTCTATCATTTTCTCTCCCATGATTTCTATTTCTTGTTTCTATCTCTCTCCTAAAATGACATAATTTATGTTATTTAAAATGACAAACATCAAACCCTTAAAAATAATATTTAATATCAAAATTTAATAATTTTTAAAATTAATATATTAGAATATCGTGTTATATATTATCCCTATCAGGTGTCAATGCCGTTTAGGTGCAACATAACTTTATGCTAACCAATAAATTTGAGAAGACCCGACAATCGTTGAGGAAAGTCACCACTTACCACTCGTAAAATGTGACCTTGCATTGAGATTTCTTAGCTTCATGAGCAGCAAGTCAGAACAAATTGGTTCGATCTGGTTGACCACTTGATGAAGTATCTAAATTTTTACTAAATTTTCTACGAAAAGTTTTATTTAAAAAAAATTCAAAACTAAAATTAATTAACCCACAAATATTTATTTTAAATAATAATACGGCTTTGAGTTTTTTCTGCACATGTTGAAGCTGGAATCCTCCCATCAAGTCAAATAAAATTGTTATAAATACATTTTTTATGATTTAATTTTTCTTTGTAAATAATTATTTTATTTATTTCATTTTATTTTTATTTTTAGGGTAAATAAACATTTTTAAAGTATATCAATAATTTGCACAATAACTTAAGGAAATCATTTTAAAATTAATGTATCAAGGGTAAAATGAAATTAAATCTATTGTGCATAATCAAACTCTAGAGCCTGATCTTGAATTTTTAAAATTAGCTCTACAAAATAAAAGAATATTTTAATGACAAGAAATAGATATAAGATAAGGCTAAAAGAAATTTTTTATGGCGATTTGTTTGTATTTATTTTAAAAATGTTTCTTAGTTAAAAACACATGTTTATATAATAATAAGATAAGTTAAAAAGAAAACTTAAAAATTATCTTAATGTTTTTTATAAAAAAAATTAAAAAAAAAATAACTTAGCTAATACTCAACCTTAGCTAATAATGATCCAAAAGATTTTTTAGTAGTCAATGATCCAAAAGATTTTGAGTGTGGCTATTGGCTATACGAAGATAAGATTTATAAGATTTTTTTTATGTCTTGTTTTTTTAATTCCAATCTTCACGGGGCACGGAGGAGCCATAGCCAAAAAGCGACCCAAAAAATTTCGAAAATTTCATTGAAGTATTTAAAAAAGTTTTACATACTTTTTCATAAACATCATCATGAATCATCATATGGCCACTCCGAATTCTTGGGTCTCAACATAAGCTTCGAACACTTTCTAGAATTAAAAGCAAAGAATTTAATTTTTACAAATGAAATATGGTTCATAGAAAATATCTGCCTCAAAACTTGAGAATCAGAGTGAAAAATTTTAGATTTTTATTATGAAGACACTGTCGTTTCCTACTTCGCAACATAAGACAGCATGGAGAATATTGCGCGTTTATCTGAATTCTTTTCTTGTGCATTTTCCTATTCAAGCTTTCATAACATTTCTTTCAAGAAAGAGGGAACACATATTAAACTTCTTTGCGGTGCATACCCCGTGGCAAGAGGGTAAAAATCATTAGCTGCGACAGAAGATTTTACATTATATATTTCTGGAAATGTATAATATAAAGTAGAGTACAGTTCATTTTGGGTTCCTAACAGAAAAATACGATTCTCATTTTCGTCCCTTACAAAAAAAAAAATCAACTTTTGGTTCCTTTACAATTTCAGTTCTTTGAAAATGTGATCCCTCGTAAATTCAATAAATACACAATTTAGTCTTTAAAAAAGGACTAATATAGGTATTTTTTTTATGAGGGACGAAAGTGGAGAATATGATTTTTTTGTTAGAGACCCAAAATGAACTTCATTCTATAAAGTATAAAATTATTTTATTTTTTTCAGAAAAATATCAACTGAAATTGCGCACTCCCATTGATCCATTATATCTACTGCTATAGTACTATAAATTTTTCACCCTGGGCATGTAATGTCATTTGCTACATTGAACAAAGATTGGACAACATACGTCACAAAACCACAGATTAGCTATTGCCTCACTAATGAACGTGTTTATCTTTACTCCACTCTTATGCGTTTTGCACATTTTTGCTTGGTTTTCTTTCAGAAAACTGTTGAGAACACCCTTAGACACATCACACATGATATCCACCTCTTTACATATTTTGAAGACGCTTATTTCATTAACTGTTGTAAGAATAATGCACAAGTACATTACTTATGATAAAAAAATAAAATAAAATCATCCACTTATGTATTTTTAAGAAAAATACCCATTGAATTATAACGCACAATGTAACATCAATTTCTCATTAAATTCAATGTTTAGCTCATAGAACATAATAAAGCAAACAGGCTATAGAACATAATAAAGTCCTATAGCCGCTAGAATTTTGCGAATTGGCATATATGAACACTACAATTATTAACAGCATCCCATAAGACTACATTGGTAGAGTATTTCTCCCGCCACAAGACAATATCTTTTTTTCAATTCAAGAATTTTGCTTACCTCGCTCAAGAAGCCTTTATGTTCGAAAAGAAAAATGGTATCTGGAATCACCAGTAATGTTCAAGTAAATAAAATAAATGACATTTACTAATTAATAATTGGGGTTATGCCGATTCCCAATCCTCTAACAAGGTGTTGATCCTATAGGATTCTGCAGTGTTCGAATTCCATCTGATCTCTTATACTTCTAGATATGACGTTTTAATTAATCACAAACATTACTCTAGCCTTAGAACTAAGAACTACCTAAACTCCCTTATTACCGGGGTTTCTTTTTTTTTTGTGGGGGTTTAAAACTTCCTAATTAAGTTATATTCCAGATAATCAGGTAACAATTCCATTTCCTTACATCTCTGAAAGAAAAGGGTAAGGGAAATGAATTACGCAGCATTCCTTCAAACCAATGAAGAAAGCAACCTATTACAACAGGAGGCTTGAGTTTAGCTCAAAGCAAATGAAATTCATAGCCTGCACCACAGCATCACAACCCCAAAACCTAGAAAACCTTTTCATACAGCAATGATCCTCCAACATAATTCAAAGAAGTTCTTGAAAACAAAGGAAACAGGTCTCTCAGCTCATTCCCTCCGTTCTCTCTCTCTTTTAGAATGTGCATTGTCCTTCTCCATGCTATAATGAGACGATCTACTCGGAGATTCATGCCTTCTGTGCTTGTGATGTTTCGAGTGTTTTTTTCTTCCGCTGCTTTTTTCTCGAGAAGACCCTTTTTTTCTCTCTTTTGACCTTGAACTGTGTCGATCTCTTTCATCATCACTGGATGAATTATGCCTCCTATGTCGATGATGCCTGGAGCGTTTTCTGCTCCTTTCCTCTTCTGAACTGCTGTTATAGTCTTGGCTTCGGATTAAAGGTGATTTAATTTTCCTGTCATCTCCACAATTCTCCCCATTAGACTTACTCGATTTACTGTCAGTAATACTAGTTCCCTTGGTTTTGATACTACTACCACTATTATCCAGCACATTTCCATAAATGGTGTCACCTTTCGAGGGTCCACCTTCATGAGCAATGAACTGATCATATGGCAAATCATGATTTAATGACATCCCACTGTTATTTTCACCCTTCATGTTGTCAGTTCTTGTATTTTCATTAATTTCTTTCTGAGGAGCAGCACTCCTGGACTTTTGTGTAGGGTAAGGTGCATCAGGAGGAACCTCAAGCCCTAGTTCCCTGCCCAATGATTCCAGAAAGTCACCAGCAATCAAACGGCTCAATGCTGTATTAGCTACTTCAGCTTTCTTTTCTTGATTCTCCACTCTCTTAAAATTAGGGTCTTCCCCTTCATCTTCTGAATCATCAGAGAAAATAGCCTGCAGATGTATGAATTTGTCATAGGTATCCATCGTATAAGATGTGCATGTGATAAATAAGCGTAAGAATTAACTAAAATAGATTTCCGTGTATCAATACGTGCTCAGTTATGAGATTAACCAAAATAAATGTTATGTCAAAATGCACCCCCAAGTATTTACGGTCAGAGACAAAAATGGCATAAAAAAAATGTATAAGATAAGCTTTGGCAAGGACAAAAGCAAGAAATGGTTTCACATGAAAGTATTAACCATAAGTAAGATCATTGGAGAAGGTTAGAAATAGGGTGTTACCTTGTATAGGTCAACCGGTCTTTCAATATTTTCAACTTCCACATCCCCTTCAGTTTCATTTTCAGCAATACTTTTGGTTATGTCTTTATTAGCAGATTGTTGCAAAGGTAATATGTCTTTCTTCGCGTTAACAAGCTCTTCCACTTTGGCACCTTTGACTGAATCTGATGTAAAAATTAATGAATCCATCTTACTCCTAATCCGTGGAGCAGGCGCAGGCTACAAAGAGCAAGAATATGTCTAATCTTTAAACGTTCTTTGGAAGTTCAGAACATAATTAAAATACTGAACATAAAAATTGAAAAATGTTCCCCAAAGCAAACAAGAAAATCAATATAAGAATGACTTCAAATGTAGCAGGCTACTTGAAGTACCTTCCCCATATAAGGATCGGTGAGATCAAAGCGTTTGCAGAGAAGAGGTGAAGGACGCCATTGAAACTCTTCCCTCTTAGGAAACATTTTCTTCACCATGAAATCTTCAGTTTGCAGGTCCTTCTTTGGCTGTTTGCAAAGGATACGTCAAATAACTTAAGCCAAAGCTACAGGGAATGAAACAAAAGGAACATCACCTTAGGCATACCTCTACTGAACCAGAAGTAAACTGCATAACACCACCTGTGGTGAAATCCATGGAAGATGGAATCAAAGGCTTGCTTCCACTGCCCTGTTTTCTCTTTTGTATTGCCTCAGCTGCAGCCTCAAAATATAGTCTCTCCCGAGCACGAGCAGCTTCTGACATATCACTAGCTAAACTAGAAATTGTAGTGCGTAATCCCCCTTCATACTTCTCCTTGAGAAACTGCTCAAATCTTGCTTGCTTTGCAGGATCATCTTTGAAAGGCTTTTCAACATCTGGCAACTCACTCTGGGTCAAAAATAAGGAAATAAAGATGAGCAAATAAGCAAGTTTTTTTGGGTTATAATAGAAGATTTACAGCCTGGGGAAGGAAGAGGGGTCTCTCCACGAGGGAAAGGACAAAACCACATGATATGTTCTGGTGGGATTCATAGTTCATACACAACCCAGCATAACCCCAATCCTAACGGAATGAGCAGCGACCATTGTGCCAAAAGCGAGGCCAATAAAGGTTCAGTTGTATCCTTATTGTTAAAATTCCATGGAAAGTAATCCAAAAATCACGTCAAAGGAATTGTTTGAGTTGAAGCCACAGTATGGTCGGCCAACCAAACTACTAGAAGCAAAATAGAGATATTCTCAAATAATCTAATTAGGAATTTAAAGCAGAAAGATTATGCTACTTACAAATGATGCAGACATAGTAAATGTATCTGTGAGATTATACTGAAGATGAACATCTGTAGAAACAACCAATGAGGATGGATCTTGGGAGCTTCTTTCTAGAGGATTTTCCCCTAGGATCTGGCCTCGGCTTTCAGCTGTCAGCTTCTGCACACCTGGAGGCATTTTTCCATCCAACTGTCGCCTAGTTTGATCATTGCATTTCTGTTGTGCCTCCCACAGTTTCCTTGCATAATAATCGTGGCCAGTTCCTCCAGAAAGAAAATTAAACAACGGATTCGATTTATTCTTTTCTCGAGATAGATCCTCGTATACTTTACCACATTTAGCTACCAGATTTGCAACCCCCTCAATTAATAGTTTTAAGTTGCTATCCTCAGGAGGATGAACATCCGGTGGAGGGACCTCATAGTTCTTGCGGCTAATCTCAAGAGGTCCAGAAAATGCATGGCGGGGCACAAAATCATTGGGAATCAGAGGAGGCTCAAATCTGATAATCAATTTATACAATTATTGTTAAAAAAATGATCATATTAAGTACAAAATAAGCAAAGGAATAAAAAAGAAAAATAGGCATATATAGACCACATAGGCCAAAAAAGTGTTAAAAATATTATCCAGATATTAGATTCTAGATGCCCCAAGCATTATTATCAACTCAAATCACAGCCATTACATTAGAAATGTGAAACAGTAAAAGATATAATAATTTTTTTTTAAAAAGAACAAACCATATCAGTATAATATTTTGGCAATAAACTACTTCAGTAACCTTTCCATTTTATAGTCAGAATTGGATGCAACTCTAAAACCAGGCAGATTACCCTGGTCCTTCTGATCTTTCTTTTTCGGATATTCCAAGCTCAACGTTGAAGGTTCCTCAACTTCTTGAACGTAGGCATCTTCGAATTCGTAACCTAAAAAAAAAAATTAAGCTATAAGAATTTTACCTTGTGCCTGTGTTTTTTTTTCACATTTTTACAGGAGGATATTGTTGTAAATATAGAATGAATAATTGTGTAATTATAATAGATTTGTTTTTCCCTTCTATTAGACAGATTATGATAGGACAGGTTATAGGAAAGATAACAGATCTGATTTGCTTATTTGTTTCCCTAGAATCAGCTCTTTATTAAGAAAATAATTATTCATATTAGTCTATATATTGTGAACATTTGTACACGAAAATTGAAATAAATAATATTCAGATTCAGATTTCCAAATTTCAACTTAATATCAGAGCTCCTGATATGGGAGACTCTTGCTTCCGGAAAACCCTAGACTGCTTTCATTGTGGCCTCCAAATTTTATCAGCCTTATTCCATCAGATCTTATATCCTATCATGCATAAATGAGTCCTAAGTTAAACCATTTTCAATCTTAATATAAAAGAGTGAACTACTAACCAGTGGCATAGACATCCTCATCCTCAGTATCAAGTTCCTCAAGTGCTCCAATGCCGAAACCAGGGGTAGCCTTTCCTGCTGATGAATTGAAGCTGAGAGTTAAATCAACTTGGGGTAGGATATTGTGATAACAGATTACAGAAATCAGCTAACGGCAAATCGGATCACGGATTATCATATATTCAGTTTTAAGTATCTTACACTTCAAACCAAAAAGACTATCTCTTGAAGAAAAGTTTTTGCTATACCCAGGTCCCATCTTGCTGGATAAACGTGATCTTTTTTTCTCTGTAAAAAAAGGGAGAATACAGTTAAATGTCAATTTCCAGCAACCACAACTGCAGGTGCCACATGCATAAAACATACCTCTAAACTCAGGAGCATGCTTATAAGGATCAAAACCTAATCCATACAGGTCTTGCTTTGGGTTGAGTACATAAACCTGAAGCAAAGATATATGTGAGACATATGCCCGTTATCTATACAGATATATTAAGTAACAGCTAAAACATGAAACAATTTCTAAATTGGGTTACAATAATTAAGACAAAGTTTGTGTGTTGTGTTGAGAAATGAGAGATATAGATAAACTCACAAAACCCACTGTTGGACTGAAAATTTGTATAATGCATATCATGCTAATAGCACTCACATTAATTCAAGATTGTGTTGTATCCATGCTCATAGCACTCACATTAATTCAAGATTGTGTTGTATACCAACCAAAAATCTTAAAATTAACATTAATTTAGTTTTCAAAAAGATATTGAAATATCAACCATTTGATCATGTACTTATTCTGTTTAAGTTTTCCAAAATTTGGCATGCAGAACCAATATTATAAGTGCTTGCCATTAAAGGGTAGGACTAATAGAAATTATTTTCTATCATAGATATTGAGTAGTGTAAGAGTCAAAATGATCCCCACCAAACTTTCAAAGCAATAAAGGAAAAGTACTCATGCCAAAATACATGTTGAAATTCAATGATATGATTATATGAATAAATACCCCACCTTTACTCTAAGGAATGATTTAAATCATTCGACAGAGTTAAGTCTAAGGACTAAGCAAATTTTTGGGTGTGCTTTTGGACAGGTATAAATCACATCACAAATCACAATCCCCAAGAATCACATTGGGAAGGGACAAAACATTCAAACATACTATAAGAAGATTATCATATAAGAAATCTATAACATTTATATAGGAAATAGGAATAATAGGGTAATTTCTCACCGGTGTGCTCTTAGAAGATGGAACATCATCATTCAAAGGCTGCTGAGTAAAATTTTCAATATCACCCTTGATAGGCTCAGACTCGGTAATTTTCGTTTTTGGATCATCTGAAGAAAATGCTAAGAAAGCTCTCCGAGCCTGTCTTCTGGCATCTGTACCGACAGTAAAATTACATGAACTGAGATATCATTGCATGGAAGCCTAGTAAATTACACAGCAATCTGACAATAACATAGACAGAAGAAAATTTTATATTAGCTTCATTAAAATACTTTCTGGGTATGAAAAAAATAAAAGAAAACAAATAGCTTATATAATCTTTACCAAAAAATCTCAATTGGCAAAGCCTGACTGAAGTATTACAAAAGGGTGTACTGTAGGGAGGGGAAAAAAAGAATGTCGAGCTCTTAAACATGCACAGCTAGCAACTCTAAAAACTCTGCCAAAAAGCCCATAATATCAAATGAGGAAAGTACCAGGCCCATTCCCAATCATAAAAAGGTAAAATCACTAATACTAGACAGAAGAAAGAGGATATAGTAAAGAGGACAAGATGTATGGTAAAAGAATAAAATATAAATTAAAAGATCATCATTCAAAGTGCATTTGCATCCCATAGAAAATCAGTGTATGTAGTTACTTAGATTATATATATATATATATATATATATAAAATTCTCCATTAAACCCCGACTAACAAGGGCAGAGTGAGGGCAATTCTTGTACGCAGTGTTACCCTTGCATAATTGCAAAGAGGTTGTTTTCTAGATTAATACACTAATATCATTATAAATTTAAACTAAACTTCTTTCCTCTTGTATATGTGCTGAAAGCATATACATAACCAAAATCACAAATACTTATTGAATCTCAGAAAATTATAAATATATCAAAATTATTATCAAATGCAATAAGAGAGAGGAGGGAAAAGGAATCTGGACCCAAGTCCAGCAACAAACTGACTTGAAACAACCATGTGATCCTGTAATTTTACTCAGAAGAAGGATAAACAGAAACCTGATTTCTACAACCCAAGTTGATAATTAAAAAGGGCGTAAAACTTAAGAGTACCCTTCCTTACAAATCAATTTATGTTTGATGAATTTGTATCAGAAGGCTAACTAGGAATAAAATGGAATGCAAGAAAATAAATCACAAAATAGGCAATAGGATGCCATACCATAGAGTGCATCAGCATGAGAATCCTTGATTGAGCGACCACGACTCCACCCCATCTTCAAGAGCAATTTTACCCCTTAAAAACAACACGAAGGAGGTAAGAGATAAAGTATTCTTAGGGCAGATGCTATTCGAATTTAGTGGAACATACCAACAGACTCTGTGGCTGGAATAACTATTTCATCAGGAGCAGGTCCAGGAATTATGGATGGCCTACAATGAGAAAGAAAAACACAAACAAGCTATGAAGTTCATCACGGTTACAAAAACAAAAAGAACAAAGAAAAAAAGGCAAAATACAGAGAATAAAAAAAGGCTATGAAATTGTCTTTTGCTTTATTGAAAGAAAAAAAAAAGAACCATAACAAAATTTGATTCACATAAATAAGATCAGTAATTACCAAAAGTGTAGAATGATAGCTCGGTTAAAATAAGCATCCATGCTAACATATCCAGATTGATAAAAATAGAGAATAAAGACACATGAAGAGGGAGTATTTTCATTAAAGGAAGGAAAATGTTAAATCAGGCTACATCATGGAAACAAGTCACAAGGACAAATACATGAAAATTTCAAGCTTCTACATTCTTTTAATTCAGAAGATAAGCCACCCCATCAAATTTCAAGGAAACAGAAGTTCAAACATTATACTCTCACTATTTCCACAAAGAGAGAAAAGAATTTCGAAAAGTTAAGCTTTTGTTTAATTTTTCGGTAACCATGATAAATGATAAGTAACCCTACCATTTTATTACAATCATAGCAACTGTTTGGATTAAAATCCAAAAACGCATCCACAGATAACTAACATGTGTTATTTCCTTTTCCTCATTTTTTTCCCTTTGACTGAAGAAGGAAGAATATTATAGAAAGAGAAAATATCCTTTAACAAAATAGAGTTTAAAATAAAAAAGAAGCACAGAGAAGAAATCAATATGCAGAGCTCTCCAATTCCTTGAATATTTATGAGAGAAATTCCCCCCAAAAAAATTACCATGGATCAAGCGCCAAAAAGATACTGAATGGTAGACCATGGCCCACACATAAAAAATGCCATCATTAAGTTTTATGAATTGTGATAATTTGCATGTAAAAACCTCACATCATAATGTACAGACTAGAATTCCAAAAAGAAGCATGAATATTTTAAATTTCATTTGTTTTGTATGATATTACTATGGGCAATGAAGTCTTTAAAAAAAAGCACCATGATCATAAGAAAATTTATGTATTTTTCTTTAAATACAAAATTTAGCTGACATGGGCACATCATAGGACCATAATAAACAATTACAGAAACAAAATGCACCTTTGTTTCTGTTCCTTCTCAGCTTGTTTGCGAGCAATTTCAGCAGCTGTAAAACCAAATGTGTCAAACTGAGAAGATGTCCCCAAAAACTGACCTTCCAATTCCTACAGCACATGCAAAGGGTTGGTTAAAACACAAGGAATAAAAAAACTAGATCTACTAACAAATACTGAAGCCCCAGCCACCAATTGAGTAAGCAAGCTATGAACTTGACTTCATCCACATCATTGAAATGTTATGGTTGGGTTAATGATAGTATCACCATTTTTTGCAACATGGTTTTTTTAAGACTCCTTTAGACAAGCATAGAAGAGTATAGCCCTATCCCAAAAGTATGATAATATAAAATGTGAAATACATAAAGCTCCCCTTGAAGTATTACAAATATCACCCCCTCTCCCCCATTCCCTATAGAAAAAGAAAAATTACAAGAAACTTCCATGTTTAGATTCTAACAGAACAAACTTTCCCTTACTTGAGAATTTTAATATAACAAACACTCCTTTATGTTCTTCTCCAAGGATATGCTTCTTACTTTATCCATTTCTACCGGTTATTTGTAATATTTCAAAATCTCAAGGAGGTATGTGTATCTTGCTCTAATATTAGTATTAATAAAGTTTCACACCAAAAGACATTGAAAATGGCATACAATACAGAAGCATAAAATGAATTAGAAAATCTTGTTTAAAAAAGGGCTTCTAAATAGTATTTACAGATAGATTCTGTTTGAAATGGTTCTAGAGTACAAATTGGAATCTACTTAGTATCACTTCTCTACATACATCTATTATGCCTTAGAAATGAGCATATAATGGGAGGAATCTCAGCATATAATAGTGCCTTAGAAATGAGCATATATGTATAAATATGTTGAAAATCATGAACACACACTTATACTGTTACAGACTACAGTATTATTAAACATACAGCTTTCTCATCTTCGTCTAGAAAATTCAAAATGTTCTGCTCTTTGAATTCAGCTCTGCTCTTCCTGGATGATTTAAAAGACTGAGGTGCCCACCCTGCACATTCATTCATAAAGTTAACACCCACCAACTACAAAAAATCCAATCTATATCAGGAGCATTATAATTCCCTAATGAACTTATACCTTCCTTTGTGCCCACAGTATTATAATAACCAGCAGAAAAACCTCCAGTAAATGCTCCATGGAATCTTCTCCGCCCTTCATCATCTCTAACCTGGAGATGGTGAAATGAAAATTGTTGTGAAGTTAAGACACAGGAGGCATTAGTTAAGGCATGCCAAAATATTCTCTTTTTTTAATAGGGTCTTTGACAACAAATTCAATCATCAAGGCCAATGACCAACATTTATAATTTATTGTCAACCGCATATACCAGACTGGTTAACATATACAGAAGTAGCCACTGACATTTCCTTGAATAGTGTCAAAAACAGATCCGAAGTCGAAATTTTAATTTAAAACATAAATGCACTATACAACCACAAGTAACATTCACAAAAGAACTACTATGGCGCAGAAAAATAAAAAGTAATAAGGTGGGAGCAGATCCTCTCATGTCTAATTTTCACATGACCATGTCATATGATGAATGATGAACCTCAGCCGTTCAATGATATAATAAGCTACACTTCGATGTTCAAACTAATACCCCAGTAGTTTTTTTTTTTTCAATTCTTTTTTATATATAAATTACAAATAGTAAACATTAAATACTCCTAGAGTTGATCGCAGAAACAGTACGCACCTCCTCAATGAACCCGCAACAGAATTTACTCAATACAGTACAATTAACTTTAATTGCGAATTCACATTAAACAAAACAAACACTTTCTTATTTCCATATGCATTCAAAATTTCTGGAAACTCTACAACCAAAATTAAGATGGATACTGAGCGCCACGTACAGTTTCATGCGTGTATAACAAAATTTCTAAAAAACGGTGGAAAGAGTAAACGCTAACCTCTTGCTTCCAAGCAGGGAGGGTTCGGAGGTTACCGGAGGACTCGGCAATAGCCTTCTTTTTGCGGCTGGTTAACTCTTCCTCGCGCTCTATCGGCGTTCCGAAGAAAACAAAATCGTCTTCGTCTGACTCCATTTATCTCCACTGATTGGTGAAATTAGAAGATTGTTATGGCCCAATCCGAACCGTATCAATCAAAGAAGAAATTAGGGTTTTCAGAAGCTGGCCTTCAGTGTGCAAAATCCATTGATTTGCAGAGCGAGAGCGACGATGGTTGAAGAAGATTTTGCACGTGTTGGGGACGTAGATGAAATATGACGTAGCACGTGTTGGGAACCTAATAAGGTCGAGATTTGATCAACCCCGATGTTAAGACACAGCTTATACTTTTATTTTATTTTTTATATACTATGTAATAAGATTTTAAGAATAATAAACTAAATGTGGATCTTTTAAAATATATTTTTCTCAACCAAAATAAATAAATATACATATATAAAGGAGAAGAATTCATTTACAAATTTTTTTTATAATTTTTTATAAATTACACTATGTATTTCCATAAATATGTACTTTCAGGAGTACATATTATAGTTTGTAAACAAAGAATTTGTAAATATAACTCTCTCTATGTATATTTGTAATTAAATAATATGATATAAATTTTATTTATTTTATTTGCCAAAAAAAACTAAATTTTTTATAATTTATCTTTAATCTTAAAAAAATAAGTCTTAACCTAATCCCAAATACATATGTAGTTTAAATTTAAGAACTGAAATTTGATACATTAACTTCAAAATAGGTTTTGAACGTGCATAATATAAACATTTTGGGAAATAACTATAAAGAAATATATGATCTATGCCTTTTCATAAAAAGAAAATCATTTGATTGGTTGCATCTAATGGAACATGCCATTTCTCTTATATTATTTAGTTTTTTGCATTTGTACCGTCATTGTTCCGTATTTACATTTTAGACCAATTTGCATTTTCAAATTTTTTTTGAAGATAGTCAAAATACTATTGTTCTTCCTAAAATTTGTTATTAAGAGATCAAATTCTTCTCAACCCTTATGAAAGGGATTGTCAACTCTAGAATTACGATCAAACATATCTTGATCTTGAGTATGAATCATATTTCACATTCAGATGATATTTTTTGTTGGTGGAACCACATATAAAGCCAACAGGGTTCTAGGATCGCAAAGGCCTGATACTTTTATGGGCTTCTAACTTACTTTATTTTATTTTTTCTTAATATTTTTGAGTTTAGATTCTTGAATAATTGCCGTTGTTAAAATTTCTAATCATATTTATATTCTCCTTTAAATTGAGTGTTGTAACGAGTGCACTAAAGGAAATATAGTGCATATTGCTGAACGTAATCCACGTTAGATGAAACGATAAATTTGTATATCCATTTTTCTTCCCTTACTCTCTTTTTTAATTTCAATAGTATGTGTATGATTGTTTCAGTTCCAACGATATATAGTTAAGTTTAAATCCTTATTTGCATTATCTTTTCTGTAATATATTTGCTTTATATATCACATTTCACTTGTTAAAGTACTATTTTTTTTTTTTGAGATACAAAGGAAAACTAAAAAAAAAAAATTAAAAAGACCTGGAGGTCATGACCCCCATTTGATTATTATAGATCAAAGACTCACACTCTAGTGATGGACTAAAGAAAATCTTGACGTTCGCATCAGGACTCAAGTGATGCTTTGTAATCCAGTCTGCTATTTTACACCCCTAATACTTTTGCCATTAATTTGCAATGAAATGTTATACAAGACGGAAGCGATAGTTCTTAATTTTTAAAATCCTTACATAGATATGATAAGCATATTAACAGTTTTTTTTTTCTATTTTACATTGCCAAGTTACATGTAAGAAAAAAGTTTATACTTTTGTTATCAAAAAAAAAAAAAGTTTATACTTTATAGAGTAAAAAAAAAAAGGTAGAACAGGAATGTTAATTCTATTTATATAACCTTCTATTAAGTTGTAAAATCAGCACACAACGCGCTCCATGACAGCGCATGGTTGAAGCGAATTCATTGATGCACTTCAAGTAGTGTGGGACCCTGTCGGTTGCCGTAACTGCATGTCAGCAAGAAATATTTCTCTTACTTTGTGAAATCAGGTTTAAAGTTTCTAATGAGATAAAATCCTATACATACAGGCGAGAAAGAGATTAAAAAAAGATAACGAAAGTGTTTCTTTTGGTTCTCAACCAAAAATAGAGAATCCATTTTAATTCTTTATAAACAAAAAAATAATCACATTAGTTCTTTTTAAGGACTAACGTGAGTTTTTTTTGAATTTCAGAGTAATTATAATTTTAAAAAACTAAAATTTCAAAAGAATCATAAGTCAATTTTTTTCTAAGGGATTAAAATAAATTCTGTATTTTTTGTTGAGGATCCGAAATAATATTTATTCAAAAAATTAGATATCTTACATTTTTATATGAGTTCGTTTTTTCTGCAGTCAATGTAAATAAGTTATCTACTTTGAGCTTAAAACGATGTTTGGGCTGAAATCAAAGTATTTTTCTAATTATAATTTATTTTTTCTAATTATAATTTATTTCAGGATTATAATAGTCTTTCTCATCATAATTTTTTAATTTTTCAATACAAACAACGTCGTTTTAATAATGAATGTAGATAACTTATCTACATTCACTTAGAAACATTAAATCTTTTTTATATGGGTCTGCTTTTTCTACGGTCAATGTAGATAACTTATCTACATTGAGCCCAAAACGACGTCGTTTTGATGCGGAAATCAATGTATTTTTGTAAGTATAATTTATTTTAGGGTTATAATAGTCTTTTTCATTATAATTTTTTAATGTTTTAACTCAAAACGACGTCGTTTTGAAAGCGAACGTAGACAACTTATATACATTCACTTTAGAAACATTAAGTGTCTGTTTGGATCCCCTCTTTTTTAAGCCAGGAGCTACTTATAAGCATAAGCTAGGCAAAACAGGTTTTGGGAAAAGCTCTTATAACGAAAAGCTCTTTTTTGGGAAAAACATTAAGTGTCTGTTTGGATCCTCTTATTTTTAAGCTAGAAGCTACTTATAAGCTAAAGCTAAAAAAAAGAGCTTAAAAAAATAAGCTAAAAGCTGTTTGGAAATTACATAAAAGTTTTAGCTTAAAAATTACTTAAAAGCACATATTTCAAGAAAATTATCTTTCTCTCTATCTTTATCACTCTTCATTTAAAAAAAAGCACACAATTCAAGAAAAACAGATAAGAGCTTAAAAAAAAAGCTCCTCCTAGGAGCTTTTAATTTTCAGCTTTTTTCTTCATTATAAAAAAAAGAGCTTTTCGTTGTAAGAGTTTTTCCCAAAATCTGTTTGGCCTAGCTTATGCTTATAAGTAGCTTCTAGCTTAAAAATAAGAGGATCCAAACAGGCACTAAAAAAACTGAAAACTAAAAGCTCCTAGGATGAGCTTTTTTTTTTAGCTCTTATCTGTTTTTCTTGAATTGTGTATTTTTTTAAGATGAAGAGTGATAAAGATTGAGAGAGAGATAATTTTCTTGAAATATGTGCTTTTAAGTAATTTTTAAGCTAAAATTTTTATGTAATTTTCAAACAGCTTTTAGCTTCTTTTTTTAAGCTCTCTTTTTTAGCTTTAGCTTATAAGTAGCTTCTAGCTTAAAAATAAGAGTATCCAAACAGGCTCTAAAGCCTTTTTATATATGTGTAAAAGATAATTTTAACACTTAAACTTTAAACTCATTTATAAATGAGTCATATTTTCGCTCCTTCTCCTTTTCCAACTTGGATATTTAGCTTCTCGGTAAATATATGAATTTGCTCTTTCCTTCTTCCTTCTACATCTCTTCTGGATCTAAATTTTCCTTGTGTTAATTCATGCATGTGTTTGCTTGTTCATTTGCTCTTTATTTTTACCGATTAGTAATAGAAGTTTTATATTAGATTTATAAAGTTAATAAGAGTTTTACATATGATTATCATTTCTTGGTTAGTAGTTATTTATTTCTATTGAGTGGTCAAAAATCGTTAGTTAAGTTTTAAGATGTTATTAATCTTAGGGCATGTTTGGTGCATAGTATAGGATAAGGCCTGATAGTATAAGACCTAATAATATAAGGCCTGATTGTATAAGACCTGATTGAATTTTAATACTATCAAGCGTTTGGCACGGTATTGTATAAAATAATATATTGTATAAGAAAATATCATCTAGTATTTGGTAATGCACTGTATAATACTATATATGATAAAAACAAATATTTTTAATAAAAATATCCTTTAATAAAGAATTTATATAATTCTTCAAAAAATGTCATATGATATTAATTTTTATAAAAATTTATTGATCAGTGTGTCCAAATATATAAATTAATTTTTATAAAAATAAAAATATTCAATATTTTAAAAATTAATATATTGAAAAATAAATTTTATTTTAATAGATTAATATTAAAATAATATATTAATTTTTGAGAATTACATTGGTCAACGATGCTAATACATCAATCTCTTATCAGGTCTTATCCCTCACCCTTAGGCCGGATTAAGTTATACATCGTTTTGATGTATTAAGGGATTATGCTGTATAAGCTTATACTCTACGGTGGTCACACCAAACAACTAAAAATGTCATAACGTATAGTATAAGCTTATACTATCATGCCTTATACGTCACACCAAACAGGCCCTTATGTTAAAGGAGATAGGTTATCTTATGTCATAGAGACAAATATATGGGTCCCACCCCCTGAAAAAATAAAGAAAAAGAAAAAGGTTGCATAATTATCAAAGAGTGTGCAGGAGAAAAAATTAGTCTCATGTAACATGAGAATAATTTGTCCCTAAGTTTTATATTAGATACATAAAATTAAAAAGAAAATGACAAATGATTATTTTTTTGTCTTTGATTATTTGTTTCTAGTAAGGATTTAATATTTATAAATGAGAAATTTTATGATATTCATGAAGTTAAAAAAAATATTACAAATGATTATTTGTTTATATTAAGTGCATGTTTGGGAGCTCTTATTTTTAGTTTTATTCTCCTTATAAATAGAAATTTAGTCAAACGTAATTTTATTTTTTTTTGGTAAAAACCAAACATAATTCTACAAAAGCTCACATTACAAAAAAGAATTTTTTTTATAATAAAGAAAAAATTTAATAGCTAAAAGCTCTCAAGATGAGCTTTTTTAATATGCACGTCAGCATTTTTTAGTTCTCATATTTATTTTCAATTATACCCTTATTTTGAATTTTTATTTATAAAATTTATCATTTATCCTAATAGTTTACCTTAATAACATAGGGGTAGGATATTGTAACAATCAATTAGTGTTACTACCAATCAATTTTACCGTTAGATCGATTATGTGGATCCAACGGTTATATTTATTTCCATCTTTGTATGGTTATGATTCCCCATATTTAATTTGAAAGCATTAAATATGTGAAATTATAACCATACAAAGGTAAAAATAAATATAGATATTAGATATGGGGAATCATTACCATATAAATATAACCGTTGGATCAACATAATCGATCTAACGGTGAAATTGATTGGTAGTAACACTAATTGGTTGTTACAATATCCTTTCCCAATAACATAAATCATTTCATTTTTCTCCTTTCAAAACTTTAAGAACAATTTTATACAATTACCAGATAATTTTAACTTTACTTTTTCAGTTTTTTTGTGTGGATTGATCTGGATAAATTACATAGGCCCATGAGATTCAAGGCCTAGACAGGGCCCAAGAGGCTAGGAGTGTCAATATAGGTTTTGACACGCGGGTTGTAACATTCGGGCGCTGACGAAGGCGATGAGTGATTGCCGGTGCGAAAGGGCATGGACAAGGAGCGGCTCCGGCAGGCTTCTAGGGACGGGGGTAAATGAATGAATCGAATCAACACCCGAAAGAGATGGATTCCAGAGACTGTGTTGGTATGGGACAGTACAGTTTGGGATAGCTTATAAGAATTAATTAGTATTACCTATACTAACAAAATGCATCTGCTTTTCGGTAGCCCGGAACAGAAGAACTCCATAGTTAAGCGTGCTTGACTTAGAGCAATTCTGGGATGGGAGACCTCCTGGGAAGTTTTCCCGGGAAGTGTGCGAGTGAGGACAAAGCACGCTGAAAAATCTTGTGTTAGTGTGTGAGGACAGTCGTTGATTCTTGCAAGTTGTCAGGCGTTACACGGGTCGACCCGCAAAAAAATTTGTGTCGTGTTCGTGTTGGGAAAAATGACACGTAAAAAATCTGTGTCGTGTTCGTGTTGATGTATTTGTGTTCGTGTCACCTGTATTTTTTTAAAATTATTTTTTTTAATTTTTTATTATTATTATTTTTTAATTTTTTTAATATCGATCCATTAAAAAAAAATTGTCAATTACCATTTTGACCCCTATTTTGCGTGTTATTCGTGTCGTGTCGTGTCAACCCGCAAAAAATTCCTGTCGTGTCAGTGTTGAAGATTTTGACACGAATAAAAATTCGTGTCGTGTTACTGTTGATGTATTCGTGTCGTGTCGAATTCGTGTCGTGTCGACCCGTTCTGACATCCCTACAAGAGGCACAATGGCCTCATAAAGCGAGATGCAGGCATTGCGTAGATTATCCTGAGTCGCCTTATATAACTTAAAAGCTAAGGAAAGACTCTGTAACAGGCTGAGACCCACCGCGCATAAAGACCAACGCAAGTAAGACAGCTCCAGCTTGCCACCACTCTAAGAAGACAAACAAATATATAGACTTATAGCCATAAAGGCACCAGCTGAGACAGACAAATCTACAGCCCATAACAAACCAATAAAAATGCTTGTCGCTTACCAAAGGTGGCATAAAGTTTGCTATAAATATAAAGGGTACGAGCCCAGGTATGATCATCTGATTCCCACTAAATATAACATAAATCTAGCATTGACTTGAGCGTCGAAGTGTCTTTGCAGGTACCCCATCATTTGTTCCCATCATGCCAGCAATATTCTTCAACATTGACATACATAGTAAGCGTCTTAAGCCCACGAAGTACCATTTACAGCCCAAAGACTTCATCTTTCAACCGTGTATGATTTAGGCCAATCCATATTGGACTGGTCTGATAATGGATTAAGCTCTCTTTTTTAACTGTAACTTAAAAGTAGATTTTAACTTAAAAAAAAAAATGTCTAACAAGCTATAACTAGTTAACAATTATAAATGACATTTCATATATATATATATATGGATACGTTAGTCTATCAACTTTTTTTTTCGTCTACCTTTACCTACCACTCTCCAACACTGTTATATCAGAATTTCAAGGGGAGAGAGAAAAATAAAAGTTAGTTGAGATTTTGATCTAACAATATTTTAAAATAATAGACAAAGATAGATAGAAAAAAAAGTAGACAGAACAACATATATATATATATATATATATATATATATATATATATATATAGAGAGAGAGAGGGGTAGGATATTCATACTACCAATTTTTTCTACTACCACTCCACTACCACTTTAATCACCATTGGATTCAAAAGTTTTTTTTTTTTCTCTCTTTATTCAACTTTTCCTCTAATCCAATGATAATTAAAGTGGTAGTAGAAAAAATGGGGAGTAAGAATATCCTAACTCATATATATATATATATATATATATATATATATATATATATATATATATATATTCATGAATTTAAGAAGAATTTTAGGGATGACTATTACTTAATTGAGTCATTATTTGTCTTTATTGAGTGCCTAACAATATAAATTTATGAGTTTTTCTTCTCTCATGTCATATGAGATAGCATCTCTCATATTATAGACACAACAAGTGGTGGACCCACCACTTGTTAAGAATCTAAAAAATAAAAAAGGATAGCACAAATTTCAATGCTTTATAACGTGGGATAGCAATTTCCAACAATATGAAAAAATAATTTTTCTAAATTTATTCACGTTAAAATACGCGGAGTACAAAAAATCGTGAATAACTATTACTTGGATTATTTATTCTTAAAAAACATCTATTATTTTTATTAAAGAAATTTTTGTCCATTAAATAAAATGTAATGATTCACTTCTCTAAATATTGTTTCTTAATACTATGCATATTTTTATTTTTATTTTTTTGGTATCAGATCATCCTGAATTAATATAATTTGAGCATTATTTAATCCAAAATAGAGACTCAAACTCGAAACCTCTAATTAAGAAAACAAACTCCTTATTATTTAAACCAATGATTGTTGATATTCTTTCTTAACAAGCACTGATATTGATTATTTCAAATTTTTATGAATAAGAATTAAGTAATATAAAAAAAACAGATTATGCTTTTTTTTTTAAACCCTAGCACTAGGAAGTCACAGCCTCGACTAATAAAAATAAAGCCAAATTGACCTCTCTTTCACTTTACATTTTCTCTATTTACAATATCAGGTTTTGTGTATAAATACAAGTTCATAAAATAATAAACTAGAACGAGAATATTATTCCTATTTCATAGCTTGGTAGGACTAAAAATACAAGAACTTAAATAAATATTATATAATTTAGTATATCTTATACGAGAAAATTATTTCTCCTGTCATAGTAGGTAATTTTATCTTCACAACTTCAAAATTAAGTCATTTTAAGAGTTAAGTAAATTAATGAGAGGTGTTTTCATAATCTTTTTATTTCTTTATTATATAAATTTTATCAAAACACTACTCATTAATTTTTATATCCCTCAAAATTACGTAGTTTTAGAGTTAGAGGAGATAACTTTATCTCCTATTACAGGAGAAACGATAAACCCATCTTATATATTATAAAATGAAATTCAATTTGATATAAACTTCATAAATATTCCAAATAAGCAAATACAAAAATTTATCTTTTGTTCCCCTTTTAAATCGAATTTATATATATAGCATTTTTGGTAAGATAAACCAAGGCCAAAAAGATAAATCACCAATCGTACAAAAATTTGTATAACTTATATAAACTTCATAAATATCTCAAATAAGCAAATACAAAAATTTATTTTTTGTTCCTGATTTAAACCGTATCTAGCGATATTGACTGTACTATCCTTTTTAAAGAATAATATACTTGAATGTCACGGAGTGCAAATATTTTTCCAAACTGCCACACCACCAGCTACTATGAACGGAATACATGTCACTTTTTTAGTGGCTGAAAAAGCCTTACAGGCCTGGTTGGTGTTGATTTCCCATGTGTCAATAAAATGGCTATAATAGCAAATGTTCCAGCGACTAAGGACACCAAAGTACCTAAGATAGCTACTTTGGTGCAACAGGCCTTGCAAGGCTTTTTTAGTTACTAGAAGAGTGACACGTGTCTCGTCTATAATAGTTAAGAATCTCAACAACTACGGTGCCAAGACAATTTGTAAATTTTTTTGCATCTCGTACTTATATAGCTTTTTTGGTAAGAGAAATCGGAAAAAAATTTAGTACTCCTGCCCTCACATAGTCCTTCCATTGAATGAATAACACTTGTATATTTTTTTTTAATTCTTTTCTCTCTTCTCTTTCCTGAGTAATTATCATGTTTTCATTGGTTTGGATCACTAAAAGATTAATGCTGCAGGAGCACCAAAAGTCTTCTTAGAGAAACCAAGGCCGAAAAGACAAATCACCAATCATACGAGCCTAGCAGCATGTGGTTAACCGATCTTATGAAGCTCTTAGGTAACAGCTTCAACGTAGCATCTTCTGGAGCTGTAGTATTCGCTAAGACACAACACATGAAAAAATTGCACTTCACAATCTTTGTCAATAACACTCAAGATATCATATAGTATATTCTCATGATTTTGGAATCCTTCGAGCCACTTCTGGATCAAATGGACTGTTTAAAAGGAATTATTCTCATAACCAACATGACAAAATGTTCATCCCAAGCAAGCTAGAAAATAGAGACCCGCTACGTGACTTGTAAGACAGTCAGCAATACGCATCATCCTATAACGCCGTCGATCAGTATTTAGTTTGACTCTAAGTAGGGAAAGTATTTGTCATTTTAAATGACATAAAGTTATATCATTTTAAAAGAGATAGATACAAAATAATATTTAAAAAAAAAAACCACTACTTTCTCCTCCATGATTTTTATTTCTTGTGTCTATCTTTATCTTAAAATGACATAACTTATGTCATTTAAAATGACAAATACCAAACCCCAAAAACATATAGTACTTTTTCTTAGCTATTTTTTTTTTATTTCTTTTATAATTTTTGTTATGGTTATGACCCTGCGCTTTATGAAAATAATGGTGCTTATATTAGATTATGCAATATTTGAAAACTTTTCAGTTAAATAAACACCTATCAATACAAATATTAGAATTTATTATAAAAAATATAAAACATAATCGTATAGTTATTAGAAATACAATCCCATAAATTTGTAAAATGAGATTTTTAAAAAACAATTATCATTCCAACTTTTTAAACTATTAAATACAAAAAAAAAGGGGAGCATCTTTAACGTATGCCTTAAAAACTTGTTATTTTTATTCTTTAGTAACAAAACCCAAAAAATAAAAATAAAAAAACGTTTCTAATTCTATTCAGTTACGAATTCAGCCCACGACGCGCATCATGAGAGCGCGTGGCGGAAGCCCAACTCGTCAACGCGCTTTGGGCAGTGTGGGTTGCCCTAATCGCATACGAGCGAGAACTGGTTCTCTTATCCTGTGAAACCATCTTCATAAATTCATATATCATATCAGCCATGTCTTCGCTCCTTCTCTTCCTCATCGTCTTCCTGCAACTCGGATCTTCAATCGGTTGACTCGTCATCCGATCCGTGTTCACAGATTCGCCTTCATCTCTCTTCCCGGTAAATCGGTGAGTTCGCTCTTCTTTCTTCCTTTTTCTTCGTTCCCTTTCAGATCTGCGATTTCCTTCTCCCTATTCATGCATATATTTGTGCGTTAATTGTTCCTTTCATTCGATTTTAGGTTGAACCATGGAGCCCATGGACATCGTTGGCAAATCAAAGGAAGATGCTTCGCTTCCTAAAGGTTTTATTATTATTACTATTATTTATTTTTTCTCTGTTTGTGAATTTGATTGCATAGTTATTCAGTAGGATATTCATGTCGAGTTCTCTGGAATCAATTTGTTGCCCGCATATGTGAATTTTGTTTCTCTCTGGAAATTGCTTCTTAAATAGGACCAGAAGAATGAAAAATAAATAAAATAAATGTCTGAAATCCCTCTTGAATTTTCATTTGAAAATGCTGAATATGATTTTGAAGCAAGCTAAATGACTTGATATGCACTCCAAGTGAATTATAATCAATACAGAAGTTATGTTTATGGTTGATAACTAGACATTAGCAATTCGGCATAGCATATCATATATAGCAAGACATAGATGACCATTTCTCACTAGACAACCAAGAGGAAGAAGACATGTGCTTATTTAATTCCTCCCCTAGTGGTATTAGTTTACTTTCGTTTGCTGCTTTTTCAGCTGTTAGTTTCTTGCGTAGAACTGGTTTGTAGTTTAGTTTTTTGGCCGTATGGCCTTTAGTCTACCCAAAAAAAAAAGGAGGGACTTTGTCTATGTGTGTGCTAATAGTACAAAGTTCATGAAGTTAATTAAGACTTCTATATCTAGCTATATGGTTCAGATCAGTGCCTTACTAAAAATGGCACGAAGTCCCTTTTTTATTTTATACCCACGTTAAACTTTTAACATTCCATGAAAGGAGTATTTTAAAATCGTGAATTATGATTGGAAAACATACACTTTTGCCACTTTTTTAATTATTGTTCATTAGAAGACACTGACTGTCACTGTTCTTTTGAATAGGTTTAATTGATAAAATATTGCTAAATAATAGTCAAGAGTGGTATTTGATTCTTTTAATTTTGATGGCGCTTGAAACTCTGTTTTCTTTTTGTTGTTAATGCATCATTATTTTCATTGCTTACTGAAGCCCTGATTCTTTGGCAGCAACCATGACAAAAATTATTAAAGAGATGTTACCCCCAGATGTTCGTGTTGCAAGAGATGCTCAAGATCTATTGATTGAGTGTTGTGTAGGTCAGAATTTTACCTATGACGATTTTATTGCCAGTATATTGTGTTGGATTTATTGGCTTATTTCTTTTAGTTCAAGGTTTTATGTACAGTCTAAATTCTAGCGTGCATATCAGTTGCACAAAAATTGATGAACATGCTATTTCCATCCTGTTATGTCTGTTAACAGCCAAGCTTTTTCCGTAGATTATAATTAAAATGGTCATCATGATATTTGTTTACATTTTCTCCTTAGCTATATAATTTGTTATTGACACATGGTTCTTTTCTCTTCCTTATGGCTAGTTTAGGATCAAATACTAGGAATAATGACCCAACCCTAACATACCATATGGTCAATATATATATATATATATATATATATATATATATATGTATGTATATAAATACCATATGGTCTATAAATGACCAGAATCTACTGTTTAATAATATCTTCGTTTATAATCATTTTTTAACTCGCATCTATTTATTTTTAATATCTGAACGTGTCATAATTACATTGTTTTCTTTTGTATCTCTCTATATTATGGGCATGCAAAAATTGTGTTTCATTGCTTATATTCTTAGTTTAGTCCTGGTACTAAATAAGGTTTTGTTGGTTATTTGTCATTCTAGAGTTTATAAACCTTGTCTCGTCAGAGTCCAATGAAGTCTGTAACAGAGAGGACAAACGGACGATTGCACCTGAGCATGTATTGAAGGCTCTAGAGGTATTTGTCCACCCTTCATATCTAAGTTCTGCATGTGGATCGTGCCCAATTTATATTTGAGTGTTCATATGGCACCATACAATTATATTGAGCCGTGTTGGTGTTATATTTGGCTGTGAGATATTTCTTAATGATGCATTTTAAGGATGCTGCGTTGAAAGGATATGGATTAATTATTAAATAATTATTAATAGTTTTTTCCTCTCTCTACAAAAACTGATGTGCAAGGTATTTTTGCCGGTATAGTCAAAATCGAAACCACAATCAATTCATTGCGTTCTAATATGTAATGAGACTGGTGCACAACTTTCCAACACCTGAAATTGAAATACCAAGTACCTGATTAGGCTGTCCTTTGTTGATTACAGATTTATTACTTGTCCTTACTACATGTTGTCTCCTGCTTCCCAGTCAATAAAATGTGTGCACTCATAAGATATTACCTCATCGTGGAGCCAAAATAGTTGTTGCCATTTTTTTTATTTTATTAAGTAACTACATGGTTTCGTGCAAACTGCTGGTATTTGATCATAGCAGTATGTCTGTTTTCTATATATATATTGTGTGTATATTTTAGCCTTTAGAAATGGCTTAATTAAAGAAAATTCATTTCATTTAAAATGAATTCTCTTTAACCCTAAAGTTAAAGTATTCCAAACACAGCATAGGTTTGTTTTTTAAACATATGTATATGAGATTGTCAAGAACGGGTTAATTGGATTTTTTTAAACATGCTTAATATTGATTTTTGTTTATTGATTTAAACATTTTTCTCCCAGGTTCTTGGATTTGGTGAGTACATTGAAGAAGTTTATGCAGCGTATGAACAGCACAAGAATGAGACCATGGTAATTTTTAATATTAATGTTTCATATGCATGTTGAATACTTGAGAGGTATAATACAACTTAGCATAATCACTCTCTTTTAAACCTCACCCCTCGTCCCCCAAATTGTTTTTGTGGGTGAACTCTTACCAAAAAGTAAAAGTAAAATAACTATGAAAATGTGGAGTGCTCCCTCAGATGAACCATCTTTAGTTGTTTATCTGAGCATCTTGAACAATCTTAGTGGAAGCTGAATTTTTGTTTTCAAACTGGGGTCAGACAAAACATGTACTATCTTGGGGGAGCACCTGCAAGCCTCATTGATGGTCATCTCCCCAAATTAGTCAGGGTTCCTATCTAACCCCCTTGGTAGAGATACCTTGGGAAATGGTATCCTATATGTAAATACCCTGGACAGAGAGCTTAATCGGCTGGTAATCTGACTATGCTTTCCACTCCTTTTCTCTCCACCGGGTGTTTTCAGCATGCTGTTTGAGGGCATGGCCTGCGCTGAGTTTGGCTGTTAAAATTGAAATCTGTTGCAAGTCTACAAGCATAGAATGACAATAAAAATTACTAAGGAATTGTAAGAGATTTCAATTTAACAGCTAAACTCATCGCAGACCATGTTCTCAAACAGCATGCTGAAAACACACAGTGGAGAGGAAAGGAGTGGAAAGCATAGTCAGATTACCAGCCCATTAAGCTCTTTCCAGGGTATTTACCTATAGGATACCATTTCCAAAGGTCTATCTGGAAAAGAGAAACTATTTTCTGATTGAGTTTGTTATCTTCCAGCACGACACTCTAAAAAGTGGTAAATGGAGCAATGGAGCTGAGATGACCGAGGAAGAAGCATTAGCAGAGCAACAAAGGATGTTTGCAGAGGCACGTGCGAGGATGAACGGCGGGGCCATTTCTTCCAAGCAGCCAGATGCTGACCAAAGTTTAGATAGCTAACGTTAGGACCTTTACTATATACTGAAGCATAGGAAATCACCTCTGACTCCTGTCTGTGCTTCTAATGAGCTCGATTGTGTACAAAATCCATTCACTGGATCGCTGGCCTATGTGGATGTGCTCTCAATTTGTATTTTAGCAATGAATCCTTATATGTAAGTCAATGTAATTAGTGAGAGTTCATGAAAACCCTCCTTTGCTTAGAATTACTTGTAATTAGTTCATTTACATTCTGTATCTTCTACATAGTATCAGCTCCTAGCTTGATTCTGACTGTAGCGACTATATTAGATTGTAACAAGTTATGAAATATTTAGAAACAACGGTGTTCTGTTTGTTTCTGTTCCATTGGTGAATATGGGAAATCTTTAAAAACAGCTCGAAAAGCAGTATACTGAGGCATGTCATTTCAACCTCGCTCAGCCGCCCTTATGCAAGATGAATCTTAACTAGAGGACTGGCTTTACATGGAAATTATTTCCGCAGATAACTTATTCACGGATATATCCCTTTCAAGTTCTCATGTGAATAAAGGGAGAGAATATAGTTACTACCTTTTTTTCTTACTACTTGTCACTACCAAATTTTAACTGTTGATTTTCGTCAATCTAACGGTTATAATTTATTAGAATTAATAATTAATTAATAAATGTGACTCAAAAAATTATAACCGTTAAGTTTACGGAAATCAACGGTTAAGATTTAGTAATAACAAGTAGTAAGAATAAAAGGTAGTAACTATAACATTTCCCGTGAATAAATTCTAAAAGATGTATAAATTTTTTTGAAAAATTCTGTTAAGATTATTTTGGGTTAAATTTCAATTTCCTTAATAGCTTAATAGGATTGAGTGTGTTGGGTCTTACTCCTTGCCTAGTTTTGATAATAATGAATAAGAGAAGTCAAATTGTCTAACAATTTGTTTAGCTTTTGAAAGTTTGTTGCAGGATTTAATTTGTGATGAATTATAAAGAAGTGAATTAAATAAAATTGTTATGCGAAATTGTAAGATAAAATTTTAGATTTTGTATAATAGTTAGATGAGGTGAATTGTGATTATATCTTTGGTTATATTATCTTAAAACTAAAGAAAGTAGATAGGTTTTATTTTCGATCTAAATGGATTTTTAAGGTGGGAACAATATTTCTCTTGTCAGTTGTCACATGAGATAAATATACCGTTTAGAATTAAAAAAAAAAAACTAATTTACTTAGCGTTTTTTCTTGTTTCTCTCTTCATCTCCACCATCTTCCGCAATACAGTGCTATCTTACCATGTAAATAGCCTCAAATCTGCCTCGTCCGAGTTTATTAGAATCGGAGAAGTCATTTGCAGCATCTCGAATGGTGTTAAATTGAATTGCAATCTTGGTAATTTTAATTTCATCATCATCTTTTTCTTCCTGGGCTTCACTCGGGGAAGGAGTTAAACTAGTGAGTTTTTCGTATGTGATATAAGAGCAATACTTACAACGAAAGCCTTTTGCCATCATTTTAATGATTTTAATGTTTCCAGAGTGAATTTATCTATGTTCACTCCTAAAACGACGTCGTTTTGGGTTGAACAATTAAAAAACTATAATGAAAAATACTATTATAACTCTGAAATAAATTATAATTACAAAAATACTTTAATTTCAGTCTCACAACAACGTCATTTTGAATTCAATATAGAATTATATATAACTTATCTACATTGATTACTACAGAAAAAATGAAGCTTATTTTAATTCAGTAATTCCATGCAGTTTAAAACTAACATTGTTAGATATAGTTTCTTAAAGTAAACCCGGAACAAAATGGTTATTGACTTCCTCAGTTCTTTTTCCTTATTCGGTTATTCGCATTATTTGATAGAAAGAATTACTCTAACTTAACTAATCAAGATATATTAATTATATAGCTATTTAGAATTAATTCGTTTATGTTAGGCGGATATTTTCTCTTTAAATTTCATTACAACAGTGTAGAGCTGCGAAATGGAAAACAAGTCACAGTAAATCAGTACTTGGACTTATTTTTATATCTTTTTGGTTTCCTCATTCTTAAATAGATACGGATAAAAATGAGCACCATCACAACAATAACAATTGGTACTGTTATGGTGTTGGAAGTTGTGTTGTTCTTTCCTGCACAAATCAGAACCCTCGATCGGATATTCTATATAGATTAAGATAATAAAATATCAATAAGTCAAATAACTAATTACTGAGAGAAAACCATATCTTAAACACGAATTTTGGGACAGAATTTATGTTTTCCTCCATCAGATAAATAACGAAAACAAAACTGCACGAAGAAGAAAACGTTCAAAGTTCTGTAAAATAAGTAAAAAGTGGATCATGAGGTCAACTTGTAATTTTTTAACTATGGGCAATTAAGATAATTGTGAAAAGTACCTCCAGAGGAAGATTAAGTGTTAAGATAATTGTAATTTTTTTGTTATGGGTTGTGGAATAATGGCATGCTAAAGCCATTATTAAGAATTGTGGAATAATGGCATGCTAAAGCCATTATTAAGAATTGTGGAATAATGGCATGCTAAAGCAAAGCAAGTCAGGTTTTTTTTTTTTTTTTTTTTAAATATAAAATTGCGTAATTTTAAGGATGTGGAGAGATAATTTTATTTCCTATAACAGAAACATTATTTCCTTTTAAGATTTAATTTTTTATTTGAAAAATAAAAAAAATAATTTTAAAAAATTGAATTGATTTTGTTTAATTTTAAAAAGTTAAATTTTGGAAAATTATTTTGAAAATTGTGATTCTAATTTTCAAAAAAAATATTGGAAAGTTTTCTTAACAATAATGATAATCTTGAAAGATGATCTAGTCCAAAAATTTAGAGAATTTTTCTTAGTAACTGATATTAAGAAAAAATCTATAAAAATTATGTTTTGAATCTTTTTTCAAAGTATGGATGAACATTCAAGAGGAAAACACATTGAACTGTTATGATCATTTCTTTTAAAAGCACATTTAAAATAATTTTAAAACTAGACATGAACAGATTCATTAAATCCGTTGCTTAAGTTTAATTTGTACCTATTTGCTTATTAAGTAAAAGTAGATTAACTCTTAATTTGTTCTTTATTTTCTTTTAACTATTGCCAGAGAGTAGGAAATAAGGGCACAATTATCTAATAATTGGAGTTTTATACTTTTGACTAAGAGTAGAAAATGAGTTCAGCAGTTATTGGGGTTTTGACAATTGAGGCCCAATTTATTAAGATAAATTGGGGTGCCTGAATCTAGAAATATGTTTGAGTAAATTTTTATATAAATGTAAGAGTAAATATTTTTTTAGTCTTCAGCAAATTTTATTATGTCCGTTTTAGTCCCTAGCAAATAAAAAGGCTCATTGTGGTCCCTAAGAAATTCAAAATGGACCCATTTAATTGAAATCGTAGTCCCTCACAAATTCAAAAAAGGTTCATATTAGTCCTCAAAAGGACTAAAATGAGTCCATTTTGAATTTATCAGGAACCACGATAAGCCTTTTTATTTGCTAGGGACTAAAACGGACATCGTGAAATTTGCTGAAAACCAAAAAAGATATTTACTCTAAATGTAAAATATATTCTATTCTTAATAGTTTGAATTCAGCGTCACTTAGTAATAAATTTGTCTCCAAATAGATAAAAGTTATCCGGATTGGGTTCATGAATTTATTTTTATCTTTTTTTGAGTTTTTCGACATAATTACTTATATTATCTCTCTATTATTTTCGTTATTGGTTATTATTATTGAAAAATTAACTTTCATCTAAATAGAGTGTAAATAACTCAATTCACATTCTTCAGTTGATCCGAACAATCAGAGTGCTTTTGTACCTAACTTACAATAAGGTGTCAGTTCGTTGATACGTCTAATGTAGTCTCTGTAGCCAGCATGAGCCACGAGAATTCAGTCATCCTTAACCCGATGTCACCATTGTGCGCCCTTTGCACTTGAAGACATGGACGCAGCATAAGAGGTTGCTAAGGGCATGTCAAGTTTCAACAGTGATGGCTGTTTTATCTTTAGTTTTTGTTTTTCAATCTTTTTTTTTTTTTTTATTGTTTTGAGCATAAGTCAAAAGAGTTTAGTCAAGCACAGCTGCACAAACCTCTCTGTTTCTCTCACTCTCCCTGTCCCCACAAGAAAGCGAAATATCAAAACACATTGTCTCCTCAGATTCCTTTCTTTTCTATTTGAAAGCGCACTCTATCCCAGTCTCTCTATTTCTGATTTCCTATACCAGCTGCTGGGACCACCCATGTTTCTTTTGTCTGCATTGGGAACATCGACCAAATTGTCATTTTTTGACAAATTTTTTATACAAATATTACGCGAACAGTACTTTTTACTAAATTGTCACGCGACGTAATTTGTTACGACCGGTAACGAATTAAGTTCGCCAATGATTTTATGACACATGGTATATTTTCGCAGAAAAAAATTGACCAGACGTAATTCGCTATTAGTGATACCAATTAATTCTTATAAGCCCTTCCTAACTGTACCGTCCCATATCAGCACAGTCTCTGAAATCCCTCTCTTTCGGGTGTTGATTCGATTCATTCATGAACCCCCAAGCTGCAAGATTTGGCATGAGCCGCTCATTGTCCGTGCCCTTTCGCACCGGCGATCACTCCCTGCCCTTGTCAGCTCTTGGGATGTTACATGCCCACCAGCTTCCGCCTGGTTCGTCCTCAAACCACACCGTACTGGAAGAGAGCTGCTCTGATACCACAGAGTCATTAGCGAAATCATTAGCGAACGTAATTTGCTACCAGTCGTAGCGAATTACATCGCGTGACAGTATGGTAAAAAGTACGGTTCACGTGACATTTGGATAATTTTTTTTGTTAAACAGTGACACTTTGATCACTGTTCCATCTGGATTCTCTTGCACTTCATATATATTAAAGGGTATCGTAATTCAGTTGGTATCAAGAAACTAAGTAGGGTGAGAGTATCTATTCGATCTCTTTTCAGTATTATATTTGAAAGATGTTTAAAGTCTTAATATAAGAATCCACCTCAAATCGGATTAGTCATGAAATGATCAATCGATTAGAATATTTTAAAAAATATATATATATATCAAAGGTTGTACCAAATTTTTTTTAATCTAACTCTAATTATTTCTTTGAGTTGAATTGGCTTTTCTTAGTATTATCACAAATTTTGATTCTTTAAATCGATTATGAGATTAATCTAAAATGTAAAATGAATAAAAAAAATAAAGATATTTAAATTCCATTTAAAAAATAAGATACGAGAATCGAACCAAGACAGGTAGAATTACAAAGAAACAATTAATTAAACTTAAAATCCCCACATATCTATCCCCAATTGTAAAAAGAAGAAACCAGATTCATTCTCTCTCTCTCTCTGGCTCTCTGTCTCTCTTTACCAACTATTTTTAAAGCTTGTTTTTTCTCTCTGTCAGATGAAAACACTTGACATGGATACTACCTCAACCTTAACCCCTCAAGAAATGTCCTCCAAGAGGCACTTCCACTGGACCAACAAGGTTGGAAATGAAGACGGTGAAGTTCCCACCTCCGAAACAATTTCCAAAATCATAGACGAGGAGACAAAAAAAGAGGATGATGACAACAACAAGGTTGTTCCAGGACGTGCAGCCACTTCCCATGCAACAAGGAGAAAGCTTCAGAACGTGGCAATTTCAAGGCTTCGTTCTGTTCTCACTGTTTTTGGCAAGAACCGCTCCAACCTACCACCCTCTAGCCTTGGTTCTCGAGTTGTGGGCACCCTCTTCGGGCACCGTCGTGGCCATGTAAATTTCGCGTTTCAGAAGGACCCAACTTCCAAACCTGCTTTCCTCATCGAGCTTGCAACACCAATCAGTGGTTTGGTTCGTGAAATGGCTTCTGGGTTGGTACGAATTGCTCTGGAATGTGATAAGGAGAAAGAAGCAGAGAAGAAGGTTGTGAGGTTGCTACAGGAGTCTCAGTGGAGGACATACTGTAACGGCAAGAAGTGTGGTTTTGCTACCAGAAGAGAATGCGGAGCAAAAGACTGGGATATCCTGAAAGCCGTGGAACCAATTTCAATGGGTGCTGGCGTTTTCCCAGGGAATAATGATGGAGCTGAAGCAGGTTCTGATGGTGAAATCATGTACTTGAGGGCTAGGTTTGAGAGAATTGTTGGGTCTAGAGACTCTGAGGCTTTCTACATGATGAATCCTGATAGCAAGGGAGCACCTGAGCTCAGTGTTTATTTGCTTAGAGTCTAGCAGCTATCCCTGGAAGTTGTGTTTAGTTATACTTATTTTTATTTTTATTTTCCTTTTTTTAGTTTTTGTTCTTTGTGGATTTGTAACTGTAGGTTGTTCCTATATTACTTGTTTAGCTCTTCAATCATGAAAATGGAGACCTAGTTCTCTCCTCTTCTTCCCGGAGGGAGTAGAAGAAGTGGGGTTTCTGTTTTTTTGTTAGTATAGGGCGGGTAGGCTAAAGGCAGAAAGGTGGGAAATTGTTGGCAACACAATACTTTACTGTATGATGATGATGGGGGGTGGGTCATGAAAGGTGTATATGCATAGTTTTCTTTCCAATCCTTTAATTAGTGATATGAGATGGATGGTTAATGCAGATCATTATTGTCTTCACATTTTTATATGGTTGATTAACTTTGGCAGTTTCATTATGCTATCTTGTTTAATTCCTTTAATTAGTAATATGAGAGGAGGGGGGGTTAATGCAAATCATGATTGTTTTCAAATCATGATTAACTTTGGCAGTTTCATTATGCCATTTTATTTAATTCCAACTTATGAATTGCCTTCTTTGCTTTGTGTTCCCCCTGCTCCCTTATGTGCTACTAATTTGTTTGCTGATTCAATTCTTTCCCCACAATTGAAGTGCTGCTTGGACTTCTGAATATTAAAGAGTCCAAGCTTTTTGGTCCGATCTTTCCATTACTCTTATGCCCTAGCACATTACTACAAACTAAAATTTTCATAATATGATGTACTTTCTTTCATTTGAATTCTGTTGGATGATAACTTAATTACTATTTATTTGGTTTGAGTGCCATTTCATTTGTTTCCTTCTGATATTCTTTCCCTGTTCAGTTAGGATCCCTTCCTTATCAACGTGTTCCTTCAATCCAACAAAATTTTAGTATTTGGTCTAAAGTTAAGATTGTTCCAATCATTGCTTTTTATGCACAGTTTTGTTTTGTGAATTGATCCCAAGAATTTTTGTTAATGCCTAATCATTGAAGTCATCAAAAGCAATATAAGAAAAGAAAAAGAAATCCATATCCAGTTGCAAACAATCTGACAGAAGACCTCATCTTTTCCTCACTTTTACTTTATTTATACACTCAACCATTAGCTTTTCCTCTTGTTGACTGCTTTTCTTTTGTTGGCCGAATTCAATTCTCAAACATTCTCGCCAGTTTGTGACTCAGTGATTTGTGCCGCTTGAGTCACAAAGTGTATACTTATAGCCCACCACCGTTAACATATAATATGACCACTACCCTCTTATTTAATCCCCAAAAAGAAAATCCTTTACCTCGATAATTTGATCATAATAGTGTTCACCCTTTTTACCTTTCCCCTCTTCCTAGTTTTCTGGCTTTCAAAATTTCCTACTATTTCCCTGCATTTTACAAGAGAAAAGATTGAATCATATGTGGCTTACAGCTAGGACAAAATCAAATTGTTAAAATGTCTTTCGCCGAAACCAAACTTTTTTTTAATCATCTAGTCATCATTCTTCAAAAGATATAAAAGCTAATTGGGCCACTGGTTTATATCATTATTGCTCTAATTAGTGCATCAAAACCCCAAACAACCACTGAGATAAGAGATGAAAATAGAAATTAGAAGAGTGCATTTAGTAGTAAAAATTAGGAGAGTGTCGTTTTGGACCGGTTTCACTGACCCAATCCAATGGCCGATCACTAAGGTTCATATAAAAGGATCACTCCACTCCATCTTTAAAGTGAGACTTTTAGACTTTCATTATAGAGAGTGTCACTTCGTTGTACAAGCACAACTCACATTTCACGTTTAATCTGAGTGTACTTACCCAACACACAGTAGGGCCTTCCTTATCTATAAATAATAACTCACACCTCACGTTTCAGGTGAGTGTGCTTGCCTCATACACAGTGAGACCTAAACCTTAAACCATAAACCCCACTTATAAATATCTCTGTTCAGCCATTAAAGAATCACCTTTGATACACTCATTAAAGAGTTGTTACACTGCATAACTAAATCTGTTGGGAATGGAACGAGGGAGCCCAAAACCCTTTGCAAAGGGTACATCCACCAATGGGCCAAATGACAAACCATAATAAGTGGGCCGACACCACATCTTAACCCAAAACCTTAAGGCTATAGGTTTATGGGTCTTTCACACTTATATCGTCATCACTTGGTCTATGTCTAGTCTATGTGGTACTTCTTTACAACTCATACTTGATTTTTTCCAACATCCTCCCTCAAGTGTGAGGCCCAATATCATTCTTACCCTAAGGGCAACTTCTGCGGAAGTCCTTTTTTTTTCTCTTTTAAATATCAGGGTCACACTAGCTTTCTGCAGAGGCCTTCCAAACACTTGGCCCAGATCGTTGGCTCTGATACCACTGATAGAATATTGAGACACGTAAGAATATTGAAAAGGGAATAATATATTTCTTCAACACATCAAGCCTATTAATAGGCAACATAAAAAACTGAAAGTACCAATGAAGAGACTCATTACAAAGCTAATCAAGAGTCTCATAACACCCTCATAACACCACTAATTAACTACTCATAATGTCATAACGTCAACCATTATATCCCTAATAAACATAACAATTTAACTTCATAGGGTTTTGGGCTCCCTCGTTCCATTCCCAACAAAATCGAGAGCCACAATGCCCTCATACACACGGTGACTCTCCAATGAGTTTTGATCTATATCATTGCCTCATAGATTATTGTACACTCCTTCGAGGAAAACGGCCTTAATCTCACCACACAAAGAGTTTAAGTGCATTTACAAATTCCAACTTGTTTCATCGTTTACATTTTTAATTGTAGAGTGATGTGGTCCTGACAAGTATCCATACATCAGAAAACGGCCTTAATCTCACCACACAGAGAGTTTAAATGCATGTTTCATCTTTTACAATTTTTTTTATTTTTTTTGGTACAATCATCTTTTACATTTTTAATTGTTGGGTGATATGGTCGTGACAAGTATGCATACATCAGAAAACGGCCTTAATCTCACCAGAGTTTAAGTGCATATTTCATCTTTTACATTTTTAATTGTAGGGTGATGTGGTCCTTACAAGTATGCAAACATCCCAAATATCGGCTCCAAGTCAGCACCACCTATGAAGCTAGGTGCTGATTTGGAGGTCTACTTGAATAGTAGTAGATTTCATAAAAATATTCCAATGGTGGATGATATGTAGGCTTATAAAATTTCGTTAAAAGACCCTGGATAAAAAATTCCAACCATTTCATTACAAAAATTATAAATCATTATGCAGCTTAGTAAGTGTACCATTTGATAGATGAATTAAAGCAGATTCGACCCTTTGTTTTGGGTCATGAACGCCAAGCTAGAAGCTGACTTATTTATTATTATATTGTTTTTTCATAACTGACTCCTCCTAACAATCACCAACCCAACCCAAGCTAGAGATGTTATGGGCATCAGTAGCCCAAGACTGTGTAGGATGTAATTGTTTTTGTGTATTTCCCTCGTTATCAAAAAAATAAATAAATTTACATGATGTATCCGCCACATATGTGATACTAAATTAATAGACCAAAAATAGATTAAATAATGATGAATATGGTCAAGAACATAGTAAAAAAATTAATAAATGCAAAAGACTTTTGAGTTTTATGAATGGACATAATTCTGACTTCAAATAATATTGTTTTGAGATTTAAAATTCTAAATTAAAGTTTTGATGGATTAATGAAGTTGAAGAAGTCAAGAATCAAGCAAAATCAAGAATCGAAGAAGTCTAATCCTCGCTTGAGCGAGCAAGTCTAGCGAGCTTGTATCAAAATTGCCTACTACTGGCTTGCTCGCTTCAACGAGCACGTCGAATTTCCTTATTGACTTGTTCGCTTGAGCAAGCAAACCAGCGAGCAGTTCGTAAATTAAAAGCTCATGGATCTTCTTGTTTTGAAAGGCACGATTAAGGTTATTATTTGAAATTCTTGGACGGCGGGAGACACCTTGAGGAGGCAGAGGAGCAGTCTTTTTTTAGCTACTTAGCCATAAAGACACCCTTTATGCAATTATTTGTTTAGCCCTTTTGAGCTTAAGCTGTTTCTTTTCTTAATAACCTGTTATTTTAATTAGTCACTCCACAAACACATCTACCTTAGATAGGATTGGACCGTAGAATTTACATGGCAGGGTGTGAGCATGAGCATCATGTCCTATGATGCTTAGTGGTAAAAAATGAGGTTATGAGAGAGGAGCAAAAACAAAGGTTAGAAAATGGTGAATAAAAAAATATATTATTAGTATATGTTACTACTTTAAATTATGTGCAAATAAAAGTATTGAAAAAAAAAGAGAAAAAAAATGAAAAAAGAAAAAGAAAAGTATTGGGGTTGAAAAAGAAAAATATATAAAAATAAAAGCTCTGAAAAAGGAAAAGAATGAAAGAGGGAGAAAAGGATTGTATGCAAAAAAAAAGTTTTTACACTTATGCCATGATCATTTTGTATTTCAATCCTTTAGCCACATTAATCCTTATTTATCCTTCCCTTAACCAAGCCCTATTACAACCTGAATAAATACCTCTTGATTTTCTGTGCATGTTAATTGACTGTGGAGAGTAAGAATATGACCAAGTATATGGTAGTACGAATATTTATCCTTCCCTTTAGACATTTGAGTGATGAGTGACTTTAATATTCCAGTGAGGGGCGTGCTTTGATTCAATTTTTCTATGCTCTGTTGATTGATCTCTTGTTGTGTTCTATGACTTGCTTACTTTTGGAAACTGCTTGATTAGATGTATGTTCTGAGAGTCTTGTTATTTTTCTAAGTCTTATCACTGATGAATTGATTTACTTTCTAATTCTTTTATTGATGATTCATTGAGCATAAGTTTCATACTTTTGCATTTTCCCCATATTCTTAAATTAGTCCATTGTTGAGGACAACAATGAGTAAATCTGAGAATGATTGGATAAGTGTTAAAGATACGATGTTTATAAGACCAAAAATAGGATAAATAATGATGAATATGGTCAAGAACATAGTAAAAAAATTAATATATGCAAAAGACTTTTGAGTTTTATGAATGGACATAATTCTGACTTCAAATTATATTTTTTTCAAGTTTAAAATGCTAAATTAAAGTTTTGATAGATCAATGAAGTTGAAGAAGTCAAGAATCAAGCCAAGACTCAAGCAAAATCAAGAGTCGAATAAGTCTCGTCCTTGCTACCTTGAGCGAGTAAGTCCAGCGAGCTTGTATCAAGATTGCCCACTCCTTGCTGGCTTGCTTGCTTTATTGTGCAAGTTCAGCGAGCACGTCGAATTTCCTTGTTGACTTGCTCGCTTAAGCGAGCAGCCTAGTGAGAAGTCCGTAAATTAAAAGCCCATGCACCTTCATGTTTTAAAAGGCATGATTAGGGTTATTATTTGAAATTCTTGGACGGCCGGAGACACCTTGAGGATGCAGAGGAGCAGTTCTAGAGCAGAGGAACGGTCAAAGCTTCGCCGTGGAGATCAGGTCATGAATTCTCTTTACTTTTCATCTCTTGTTCTTGTTTCTATGAACATGATAGGCTAGATTTCTTTATGTAGTTAGGGTGAGATGAAACCAATGGATTCCTAACACTGTTTTATTCTTTCTTGTAATTGATGTTCATGTTTCAGGTTATGCAATTAATTTGTTTTCCCACGACTAGCTTTGTTTGAACTGATCACTCATATATAAACACATGAATCTTGCACGACAATATGAATGTTGGTGTCTTGATTCCGATTGATTAATTGTTAGGGTTTGTATGATATAGGCATAGACTTATGAATTCTATGACATGTGATTCTCGCTCTTAATGCTTGCTCTAGGAAAAACCTTTAAGGGATTAGGATTTTTAATAAAGTAAAAGATTGGGGTTTAATTAATTTAGAGAGAATCGTCGATAACTTGATCTTAAATATTAATTGCTTGAAAGGGTAGAACTGTTAGGAAAATCAAATCTCTAACTATGCTTGTCTTTATTTGATTTCAAACCGGTGCTTCTTGCGTTCTTGAATCTTGATCTTTAATTTTTAATTGTTAGTTTTAAAATTTCATTTTTATTAATTTAAAATCATATTCTCAAAAAACCTTAAAAATCGATTCAACTTTGGTCACGTAGATAAGTTAGTGCTTGGTAAATTAATCTTCGTGGGAACGACAACCCCACTCTTTTTTATTATATTACTTATACTACCAGTGCACTAGCCGAAGTCACAACAATATGCGCATGTTGGTTTTTTTTAGTAGGCCGCACATGTTGGATTTATCCAACTTATATTTTCATTGTACATTATTTTCAAAGATGATTAGATGTTTATTTCTCCTTATGTATACAGAGTAAATTGATCACTTAAAATTATGTTTTAATCTTGGTTTGAACTAGCGGAACCCCAAACTTTCGGAGAGTTCTATTTCAAGGCCTGACACCAGGTATAAGTCCCAAATCTTATTGCAGTAGGTTCACAAGTTATTTACTTCATAAAGTCCTCATTTTATCTATTCCTCCTTTCCAACATAAGACCTTTGTTTATTCATATTTATTATAATTGAGAACAAACCGGGCATAATTCAACTTCAAAAACAAGTTTAAGAGGAAAAAATTGCTCAAGTTATTACAAGGGGGGTACTTTGGCATATTCAAGACTAAACGTCTCACGCATGAAGTTTATAAGACAGGACATACGCAGGTGGCAAAACGTTAGGATCGGTTAAACTTGAGAATAAACTATGCCTAACTCAACCCGAAAAGTTAGCTCTGTTTCAATTCAAAAATGATATCAAAATCTTGATTTGGCTCACATGCAGATGTTGAGTCTTACAAACTTGATGTTCTAGATGTTTAACTTTATGAAGCCCATAAAAATATTGAAGGATCTAGGTCGAAAAAACAATGAATGTATATACATATAATAAAGATTTTGGAGTTTTCTCCTAAAGCTTTAATAGCCTGAAATTATGAAAGTGGTATGGAGGGAGGGGTGGTGAATGAAGAAGCATACAAACTACAAAGAATACTCGGATCTTTGGCTGGCTACACTATCATCCTTTGAGCAGAGACATAAAAAGATGGCAACAAAGGAGGAGCATATCATGCAGGCAATGATCTTTCTCTAATATTGAGCTTCCTTGTGTGTTCTGGCAACTTCCTCTTCCACTCCTTCGTAAATCACTTTAAACATTAGCTTTTTGACGAGCAAAACCTGGCTGAATAATGTAATTGATGATGTGGGGGCACGAGCACAAGCATCAACACAAACAAGAAACATACATGGATAAGTTAGCTGCATCAGTTATAGAAGAAGGAAACTAATGTGCTTATGCAAGTGAAAAGGGTAAGGACTAGGGATGGAAGAATCACTGTACCTACCTGAAGAAGCATGGACGGAGGAGGAGGTGCAGTTGGTTCAGAGAGTACATGACTTCTGGTTTTTCTCCCATTTAATGTAGTAACTGATGGACTATTAGTTGTGGTTATGTCCCAAAAGCTTCGTTTCTTGGCAGTTGGGGCTGGTGATCGAAAACGATGATTTGGACTCTTCAACTCACCATTGTTTGGCTCCTTTGCCTGTACACTAGCCCTGGTTACTACTCTCTTCCCCACTTCCCCGGCTGTTGTTAATGCTTGTTTTAGACCCTTTTGTGAAAACTCGCGAATAAGATCATCTTTTTGCTTTAGTTGCAAGCTATGATCTTTCTTCATTCTCTCTATCTCTGCCTCTAGTGCTTTCACAGTCCTTTGAAGTGTCCTCACAGCTACCTCAGCTCCCTTCTTCTTGGTTTCTGGAGTGAAACAAGTTCCAGCCAAGAAAGAGGATCTAGTCCTTCGTTTTTCACTTGGTTGCGCAGAAGTTGGAGGAGTGGAAAGAGATGCAGCTGAAGGTGGTGTTGGGGAGGAATGTGCACCTAAGGACTGTGCTTGGAGAGTCAAAAGCTTCTGTTGTTGCCGTGCTAGCTGTATTCTTAATTCACGATTCTCCTTTTGCAGCTCAAGTACTAGCTTGGCCTGGTCAGTTTCTGTCTCAGGCACTGGCAATAGATCCTCATTTGCATCACTTGCCTGTATCCACATATATAACAGATTACGTTATTCAACTTCATCACAAAAATATATCAGTTTTATGCCTCAACATTTGGAGATACTAGCTTGAAATGGTAAGAGGATTCAACCTTTAACCGAATCTCCTTGGCTCTATCAGCCCAATGAACGGTGTTCTGAGTTTCACCAAATGAGAGGTTACTTGGACTTATGTTTGCAATCATTACAGTGTTGCAAGTTCCTCCTAGTGAATCCTTGAGAAGTTGAGTGAGTTTTGAATTTCGATACGGTATGTGTTTCTTGCCTTCTACAAGAGCATTAATGCAGCTGCTTAATGCAAGAAGAGACCGGTTTATGTTGGCACCCTCCAGAGATCTAACTGTTCTTTGATCTGTAGCAAGAGCTCTCTCTGACCCTGCAAGATCGATTAATGAGAGCTTGCCCACTCGGTTAACAATATTCATTGCAGCATCTCTAACTCGGTATTCAACCATAACCTAGGTGTAACAAAATAAGGTGCATTTGGTTAGTAAGAAGAACATGTCACAATCACAACATTAAATGAATCCTACATTTTTCCTCCAAAACCTCTATGGTTTACCTGCAAAATTGCATGGGAACGCGAAGATGTTTCATTTGCACGAGTTGGCTCGGTGGTTCTGTTCTGATTTCCTTGTTGAAGCAATGCCATCACCTGAATCAACACAGAAGAGAAAGGGAAAAAAAATGCTAAATGAAGGTTCAAACTTGAAACAGCTGTGTAAAGTTATAGTCTTCTAAAAAGGATCAGAAAATTACTTCATCCGTAGAATAAGCTCTATATTGTGTAAGACCTGCCGCCACAATCCCCTATAACATAATTGGACAATCAACAATGTATCATAAGATATCTTTCAAGAGTAGAAGTTCAAATGAAAGGTAAACATGATCTTCAAATGCTATTGCTCAAAAAAGTTTGTTATATATTAGTAGATTTAACTGTATACAGATTTGCATGATCTTTAGACACAACAAGCAATAGCATAAACCATCCACTTTCTTTCAAAAGGACTGAATACTTGTGAAGTTTTTATTTTATTAAGATAAGAAAGAGAACCTGTTTATCTTCTCTAAGAACAAGAGGCCTTCCAGGGGAAAGCAAATCCCTGACAGTTTCATTGTAAACCTCAAGATAGGACAGATGAACCACATGGCTTCCATCAAAACTTCTCTGCCTGATTTTACTGAAAAGATCCTTAATTGCCAAAACCATCACGCCTGGATTCTCGACCGTGCCAAGCATTGTGTAAGTTTTTCCTGCTCCTGTGGCACCATAACAGAAAACTGACCCATTCCTCCCCTGCAGAACTGCTTCCACAAGTTCTGAGGTTCTGGACAAAAAAAAAAAAAAAGTAAACATACACTTCTCCATCAAATACAAACTACAGCTAAAGCAATAATGTTTCTGAATGCATGATGAATATTAAGCATAAAATTGTATAGGCACCCTTGTCCACAATGTTTTACGGGACTGGATATACTTACCACAAAAAATGTTTGCCACCTTTACAACCAATCTAATCATTTTTTATTTCCGTCAATCCAACGGTTATAAATTATTAAGAACTAAGAATTAATTAATAAGTACAACCCAATAATTTACAATAAAATATAACCGTTAGATTAACGAAAATCAAATTATGAACACATCATATTAATATAGCTAGCAAATTATGGATACAAATTATAAGTCGTCATGCAAATTATAGATGGTAATATCAATGTTATGACGCAAAAACATTGTTTTAAACTTAAAATCTTTCCTCTTTGGTACTCACAGCAAGGAAGTAATGAAGATATGAGAAAATGCAGCAATTCAAAACAAAACAAGTACAATTCAAAACATAACAAAACAATTCAGATTTTTTAAATTTCAAGAATAAAGAAATATGAGAAACTCACGTGGTGGAATAAACTTCTTGCTGAGTAGCAGAATCTGGAAACGCAGCGTCGAAGGTGAAATGGCGTCCTCGAAGCCTATTGAGCCTGAGGTAATCGTTCTCGTTGGCAAACTCCGTTAGATAAACGTCACGGCGATTGACGATCCTCACGCAGCACCGTGAACCCGCTTCCTTTTCCTTCCTGTTCATTGGCCTAAGCCTCACGAACACGAGAATTCTGCTCTCAACTTTCCCCTGCTTCTCCGAAACCCCCTCTGTTTTCTCTGACTCTTGCACGTTCCCTCTCGGTGCCAACGTCCCCATTGAGAGTTTCCGAGCAACGGTGGCTGAACTTGAAATTGGAACCGTTGTTGTTGTTGTTGTTGTAACCTTTCTTGGACACGAAAACCCAACAATTCGATCAGCACCAACTACCACATTGAGATTTTCCTTTGAGTCATCATCCTCTGAGGGTGGTTGAGGCAACACGAATGTTCTTGTGACGGTTGAGTTTGGCATTGTGTTCTCTCGCATCACATCCTTTTCCTTTTCCTTATCTTGGGGTCTTAAAGACACGTTCTTGAGAGCTGCAGAGGCTTGCTTCTGCTGCTCGTACAAGAGAGTGAGCGTTTTGAGCTTCTCCTTGAGACCATGGTGTGGGTTTCTGAGCCTCTGAAGTGTTGGGTTTGGCTCGTTTTCACCATGGTTCGTGATGATCTGAGACCGAGTTGAAACCGGCATTCTGAGATTTTTTTTTTCTTCTTACTTTCTAGACATGCCCTGAAGATTTCGCTCTTGACCCAGGTGCAGACACTGCTAGGTGATTCACAAAGTTGCAAACTTTACGAGGAAAACCCTAACAGGGTAGAATTGAAGCTCAACAGAGTATAGCTAGAAGAAGAGGAAGAAGAAAGAGCAGGGTAGTGTGTGTGATTTTGAATTTGATTTTGGGTGAATCTGGGACGTTGGTTTACGAGGGAATCGACGACTACAAGCTTAAGTGGGGTAACTCAGTTTTTTGAATGAGGGTTATATTGAAAACACCATTTTCTGCTCATCGCACACTTTAGTCTCATCGTTGAATCGGTTGACTTTGTACGATGCGAGAAGTAGAAGCAGCGAAAAACTGAAAATTTGAGTGTCATTGGATATAATAATAAGATTTGAATGATTTGTCCCTAACGGTCAAATGTTTCAGCCCTCAAACGGTTACCTATTGAGTTGTGTGGTCCTATTTCGAAATTTCTTAGCGCACGAGAATCTTCACTTTTGCATAAATGAGGAATTTAATGTGGGGAGTGTTAAATTTTTTAGTAACATTTTTTTATTATTGGATCGAATCTACAATGGCCACCTAATAATGAGTTCTTTCTTCCCCCAACATTGGCCCCACTATGGATAAGTTATACCAATCCAAAGTTTGCTTCACTAAATTTCTCCTTTTGTTTTTAGTTTTTGTTTTAACTTTATCCTATAAAGAAGGAAGCTCATTAGCCTATCGAAGGTGTCACTGAACTTCGAAGGCAAGCAACACAACTGATTAAATTATTAATTAAACACTCTTACCATGTGGAATACGCAAATTCATGCATCCACAAAAATTTACCGATAATTATCCTGAAAAGATGCAAGATTTTGTCGTGAAGTACATTTCAAATTTTGTTTTATATTCGGGCATGGGACATCATGAAAGATTAAAAATCATGCTAGACATAATGTGTTAAAAACCTTAGGTGTTCCAATTAAAAAGCATATACCATTGACATGAGTCATGACACTTGAATGCTACCGTCTGAAGCAAGACATAATGATAAATAATCATGCCCTCTAAAATAATTATGCAGATGATACGATTATTAGTCTTGTAATTTTTTTGTCATTAATATTTTTTCGAATCTATTTAACAATGATGAATTGAATGAATTATTTGAACATCCTTTAATTGGAAATTTTTTTAAGTGATCCAGGACCACCAATAATTAAATGGTCCTTTATCCAAAATAAAAAAATTTCCTCCCATTAAAATTCTTTTCTTCTTTTATAATTTCCTTCCAATTTTTTTTTCTCTCTCATTTTTGGACAAAGAACATGTACTCCTTGAGTACAAAAAAATGAGCTCATTAGTTGGTTATCTGGTGGGCCTTCATTGTCGAACAGCGAACAGTGTTTCGCAGCTATATTACTAACCTTTTCTTTGTCCCTTTCGGTTTCTAAGAAAGAATAGCTATGAAATGTAACGGGGCCAACAGTGTTGTTGCCTACGATATATTTGAGAAGTTGACAAGTTTTCCCTCTCTTTATATATTGTATTTTGGTTCCTAATGTGATGTGAGTGGAATTTAATTAAGCAGAGTCGTTATGATGAAGATTGTGACCAAACTCACTCACAGTATTGTCTTTCAAGTAATGACATGAACTAGGGCAATTAGATTATGATAATTTATGTATGCGTTTATTAGAGTATTTCTTTTTCACAATCTTTCCTTTTTACTGTTTTTTCCTCGTTGCTCTAGCATTCGGCAGTGTAATGTCCCCTTCCTGTCACTTTAATGAGTATCAATCATTAAGAGTTAAGCCGAACTATAAAAGTGAAAACACTATCTTTTTCTGCTATTTTATAGTCACATCCATACTTTTTGAATTTAGTTATGAAAAAAATAATTAAATGAACCTTGAAAATTCAAATAAGCATGCATGAAAATCATGGAGATTATGGTAATACTTTAACAAGATTTCACTAATTATTATTTCTTATTCTAAAAAAATAAATAAATCTAAAACACAACAAAAATAACAATTTTTTTCCATAGACAAAAGCTAGAAAGTACCAACACACTATTTTTTTATAAAATGCGTGTCGGATATCGACACATTCCGACACGCATCCGACATGCAATCAATATTTTGAGACAAGCGGTCAACGCACCAACACGACACGCGATCAACTTTTTTCGACACCCGATCAAAATTCTGACACATTTTTTATGTTTAAATTTTATTTTTTATTTTATTAACTAAATATGAAAAAAATAATTTATAAATTAACTATTTTATTAACAAGGTACGAAATTTTTTTTTTTGCTTTATATTTATGTTATGAAATTTGAATATTTAATTAGTTATATGACTTATTATAAACTGTTATATGTATTAAATATAAATTATATTATACATATTAAAAATATTATTTAATATCAAAACGTTTTCTAATATGTCAAAATATGATATTTTTTAAAATTAACATATCAGCATGTCCCGTAATATCCCGTGTTTCGTATAAGCGTCGGTGCAATATAAGACAGAAGATCATGCCTGATGCTTTTGTGCTTTAATTTCGAAAGAAATTTCATTTATGATTCCATGAGTTTATGTTTTCTGAGGTCTTTAAAAAAAATTGCCTTTTTTTTGTCGATCCATATCATATGACGAAGAGTAGGCCCAGGGTAGCTCCAGTCTAAACCCAACTCTTCGTTATTCGGCTCAGCCAAGGTCTGGCCCACTTGTGTCCATGGGCCTAATAAAACATGACGGGCCCTGATCCGTTTCGCTTTTGACCCATCCAATTCCATGATCCAATCTCGTGTGATTCCCACGTGCACACGAACCTTGCGAGACTAGGGTTTAACGAGAGGGAGAAGAGGCGAAGAAGAAGGTAGTGGTTGAGGTTGTGCAAAATCTAATAATGGCAGAACCAGAAAACGATCTTCAAACCTCGCCTGTGGATGAAAGCAAGAACAACAATAGTAAGAAGAAGAAGCGCGACAAAAAAAGACCTCGGAATATTGTTACCGAGGAGCGTTCAGAAGAAGAGGAAAATGAGAATAATATGGACGGAGAATCCGAGAAGAAGAAGAAGAAAAAGGAGAAGAAGGTGGAAGAAGAGAGAAAGGTGAAGAACAACGGTGGTTCTGGAATTATGAGTACCGAGTCTTTTGACTCTCTGGGATTGTCTGAACCTACTTATAAGGCAATTATGGATATGGGATTCCACAACATGACTCAGGTAAACCTCTTATTTGAACTGAAATTTGTTATTGCTCGTTGATTCTGCAAAACAAAGAGTTACTGTAAAAAAAATGGTATAATATAACCTTTTCTATGTAACACATTGGACTTGAACCTATATAACGAATGCAGATTCAAGCGAGAGGAATTCCACCACTTTTGACTGGAAAAGATGTTCTTGGTGCTGCAAGGACTGGTTCTGGAAAAACTCTTGCCTTTTTAATTCCTGCTGTGGAGCTGTTGTACAATGTTAAATTTACATCACGTAATGGTGCTGGTGTTGTTGTCATATGCCCAACTAGAGAGCTTGCAATGCAGGTATAAAATTGTGCTGACTTGCTCACATTTTTTTTTTATGTTGACCCTGTAGGCCTGGTCATAAATTATGCTGTTGGAATAACATTTTCTTTGTTTGGAGTTCCTCTCTTGCGATTTTTAGTTTTTTTGTAATGTTTGCAGATTTTATTATTTGGTTCTCCATTTTTGTTGATTCTCCATTTCTTTTAGACTCATGCTGTTGCCAAGGAGCTTCTCAAGTATCATTCACAAACTCTTGGATTGGTTATTGGAGGTTCGGCTAGAAAAGTTGAAGCTGAACGCATCAAGAAAGGGATAAATCTATTGGTAGCTACTCCTGGTCGTCTTCTAGATCATCTTCAAAATACAAAGGGATTCATATATAAGAACTTGAAGGTAAAATATTGATTGTTCGTACAATTGGTTTTCTGTTTTGATTCGTTATAATATAGACATATCTCATTACTGATACTCCTAAGCAATGCTAGTATTTATTCTCTGTTTTTTGAGTGATTGATGCTCATCAGTAATCTGAGCATTTCTGGTATATTGTCAATTTGAGTGTTTGATGTTCATGAGGGTCTTTTCTCATGGACAGCTTGGCTACGAAATATTCATTTGATTTTAATTGGAAGTTTATTTATCATGTATTTCGGCCAACATTTTATGTTTACATACCTTCTAACATTATTCATTTGTCCTTACTTTTGCTCTTTGTTCTTGTTGCTTGCTCAGTTTGTTGTTATTTTGGGGGAAACCAGGAAACCAAAAAGGGATAGAAAGCCAGCAGATTTTCAGTGCAGAATCACTATTTAGTGCTGAAATATTATAAATAATTTTTGGTTTTAGAAGCTTTTCTGTTTTTCCATTTTGGACCGAAGGCTCTTGAAGAGTCTTTCGTTTAGATTTCTGGAATATTATTAGTAGATGCATGCATGCATATGTAAGTGTAGATTCAGGCTATTCTCGTAACTCTCAATTCCTGCATGATTTGGCAGTGCCTCATGATTGATGAAGCTGACAGGATATTGGAAGCAAACTTTGAGGAGGAAATGAAGCAGATTATTAAGATCCTTCCAAAGGTATCTAGAATTTCTTTCTGTTTTCTCTTTCTCCTCTCCCTTCCAGTTAAGCATAAGCCTATGAAATTTTAATGTTGTCTTGAAATTGCTTTGTGTCCACCCATTTGCCATTCGTGGATTGGATTATTGAACTGGAAAACACCTAACAAAAAGGAATTCTATGATTATAACTTTACAAGTATTATCTATTTCTTACCATAGAGGAAAAGTAATATTATGAATTCTGCCTAAGAGTATTGACTTTTAATGTCAGCAGCTGCTTGCAGTTAGCTTGTAACAAGGTTGTTGAATCGTAATATGTATCGTGTATCGTTTGACCGGTTTTTCGTATCGTGTATGATGAATTATATTGAATCATAAGATACAGAAATATAATAAAAAATAATTAAAAATATATTAAAAATTTTATTTAATTATTTCCTTTATTAATACTATTTTTCATATTGATTTTTGAGTTTAAATCACAAATCAAATCTTTGTTTTCTTTTCCTTATTAATAATAATTTTTTATATATATTTTTTAATTTAAATCATAAATCTGTTACAATCCTACTCTAAGGTATGGGACTTGGAGTCCGTCCCATATTGGTTATATGGGTAACTAATGTGGGGTTTATATGGACTTTGGGCTTTCTCACCCTTTGAGCTAGCTTTTGGGGTGAGGTTCTTCTAAGGTTCGTATCAATTGGTATCAGATCCTTCCACTATGTCTCCCGGTTGCAATCGAGCGGCGCGGGTGGTGACGTCGGCATTGCAGTGTTCGCCCGGGGCTAGTAAAAGACTAGCGCAAAGCCAGCTCGCCTGAGCGACGGGATTGCGGAACGTGGTGGAATGTTACAATCCTACTCCAAGGTATGAGACTTGGAGTCCCACATTGGTTATATGGGTGACTAATGTGGGGTTTATATAGAGTTTGAGCTCTCCTACCTTTTTAGCTAGCTTTTGGGGTGAGGTTCTCTCAAGGTTTGTATTAATATCAAATTATTATTATTTTTTTATATATTAAAAATTAAAAAATTTGATTTAATTTTCGTATCGTATAATACATGATATGTATCGTATTATACAATACAGTATCGTATCGTCCGATATAAATCCCTTTCCGATACACCCCACGATACGTATCGTTACGCTTGTGAATCGTATCGTAACGTACGATATTGATAACTATGGCTTGTAATATTCCAAGAAACCCTGGTGTTTCTGCCTTAAGAAATAAATTGTAATTTTTTCTGATAGTTATATGCGGGTTGAGTACCAACTCCTCTTGTACAGGTTCTAAATATGCTTGGTCATCTATCTCTTATTTTTATGTAGGGGCCAAGGTTTCTAGGCTGAGGTGTGGTTGCTATATCCATTTGTGCTTATTAACATAGATATAAGTTTATATGTAGTGTATGTTTTTAACTAATATCCGTGGGCTTGGCTAATTGATCTGCTTCTCATTGAACAGAGTAGGCAAACAGCTTTATTTTCAGCTACGCAAACAAAGAAGGTTTGTTCTTCATTTTCCATCCTTTGTCAAGTTTTTTCCCTGAAATAAAATCTTGATTCCAGAGTTTTTCTTATTCTACTTTCAATTTTTAATATTTTTTATATGAATATCTTTTTTTTCTTTGGATACACTGGAGATTGTTATTTGATAATGCATTGCATGAAGATAACAGAGCGGTTCTGCTTTCAATTATTATTATTTTCCCCCTATTATGTGTAGTTTTTTGCTCAATTTACTAGAATTTGTTACCTGACAATACGTGGTCTATTTGAAAGTAAGAATAGGGGGAAGGAAAGCATATTGCTTGCGTATTGTTTTTCACACTGAATAATATTTTCCCCTTAAAATGCAGGTTGAGGATCTTGCCCGCTTGTCATTTCAGACAACGCCTATCTATATTGATGTAGATGATGGGAGAACCAAGGTGATGTCTCTGCACTTTATCATAATCTTTGAATTCTGTTATCAGCATTATCATTATATCTGAGTGGATCCTCATCAATGCAGGTCACAAATGAAGGATTGCTGCAGGGTTATGTTGTTGTTCCCTGTGCCAAGCGATTTGTTGTTCTCTATTCCTTCCTGAAGAGACATCAGTCAAAAAAAGTGATGGTCTTTTTCTCTTCATGCAACTCTGTCAAATTCCATGCAGACATTCTTAATCTCATTCATTTGGATTGCTCAAGTATTCATGGAAAACAAAAGCAGCAGACCCGGACAACTACCTTCTTTGACTTCTGCAAAGCAGAAAAGGGGATCTTGCTCTGTACTGATGTTGCTGCTCGTGGACTTGACATACCTTCTGTGGTACGTTCATTTTGCTTACGAACTTACATTAATATTTATGAATGGAAAAATATGATCATTTGTATTAGACTTTTAAGGTTTTTTCCTCACTTATTTAGTATGCAATAAGTCAATCTAACAACAGCCTACTAGAGATAAAAGAAGTATAAGAGAGAGTAAATATTATTAAAGGATAAAAAAATTGGGGGTAACTTAGACACCTCCTGAAAAGAAATACAAGGGAAAATGAAAGAAAATCTTCCTACAAAAAACAGTATAAAAATCAGAATAAACATGAAAATCACGTCAGCAAAGCAAAGCTTGCCATATTGAGTACCGTTGTTCAAATGAAAGACTTAATGTTTGAAGGGGACCTGGATTTCCAAAGGGGGTAAGCAAGACAAGAAATTGGGATTGTCCTCTGTAAATTTATGTGTTTAATTTGGTTTGTATAGCAGTGGTAAAACATTGAACAAATTTGGAATCAACTACTGTACTTATGCAGATATCTATTCTGTTAATTGAAAGTCATTTAATGTAAAATATTTTATCTTTTTTCCTCTCCTTACATGTGTTGTAGGACTGGATTGTGCAGTATGATCCACCCGATGAACCAAAGGTGCTTCCCATTCTTCTATTGATCAATCAATATCCTTTTTCACTTTTTTCTTAGCAGCATTATATGTCGATGTATGGTATAACATGTGTCTTATACTGCTAACAGGAATATATCCATAGGGTTGGTAGAACAGCTCGTGGGGAAGGTGGAAAAGGAAATGCTTTGCTTTTCTTGATTCCTGAAGAATTGCAATTTCTTCGTTATCTGAAGGTCAGTTTCTCTCATCTAACAGAATGGGATAGTAGGCTAGCTTACTCTGAATTAGAATTTATTAGAAGTTCCTAGTGTATGCATTTACTATATCTGAGAAAGTAGGCTTCCAAAATAGATTGCTTGAAGAAACCTTGTGAGTATCATGCCTAGAATATAATATAAGCACGAGGCAGTGGTTGCTACTTCCCCCAAGCCCCAGGACTATAACCCCATTTTTGTAAAAATTATGCTTGGCTTATCCCAAATCATAAATTTATATTTATGCTTAATTTCAGGCTGCTAAGGTCCCCGTGAAAGAGTATGCATATGATGAAAAGAAGGTGGTAAATGTACAGTCTCACCTGGTACATTCCTTCTTCCTCATGTTTTAATTAAAATTTTATTTAATATAGTAACCAACTGCAGCTTATCTTACAAAGGACTATTTGAATTGGGCAGGAGAATTTGGTTGTCAACAATTTTTTTTTGAACAAGATGGCTAAAGAAGCTTATAGATCTTATATATTAGCATACAATTCACATTCCATGAAGGATATATTCAGTGTTCACCGCCTTGATTTGCAGGTATAGCTTTCACAATATTATCTAAATTGATCTAGGTAACTTTGTGTGCGCATATGCTGTTATGCATACCATTCCTGACAATTTAAATAGTCTGTTACTGGCAATTCTGATTTCTTATTTTCAATTTGATCAAGAACTTCAGGATGGGGCCATTTTGAAATGGTTGATTGATAAGAATAAATTAATGCTACGAAAATAATTTAAGTGTCAACATATAGATTAAAGAAGGATTTTCATGTTTGAATTCCTTGTTAAAGGAGGGTACATTGTATCATGTTAGACACTTGCAGGTAAGTCGATCAACTGGTAGATCTGTAAAGAAGACTAGAAAAGGGTTTAGATCCCAAAAAATTATGATATTGGCTGATTGTCTTGATTTTGAGAAAAATTTGATGTTATTGATAGCCTTTCCTTGTTTTTTTTCTTAATAATGAAAGACACATAACACATACTGCGGGAAAAGGTAGAGTTGTTGTCATAATAATTTAATAGAAGCAATCAGTAAATTATGTAATTCAGGAATTTTATGAAAGAAAAATGTTGTGTATACTCTTGTGATTGAGTGGTTGACTGGCAGATGAAAATATCATTGACCTAGTAAGTGCTTGTTTGGAAAAGCCTTTTTTTTTTGGGGGTGGGGGTGGGGCTTGAGTTGAATAATCATTTCCTTTTTCTAAAGCTTTATCAGGAAGTTGCCAAAAAAATCAAGCTTTTTTAACCTCAAAATAGGTTACTATGATGTCATGCACATAATAAGTTACTGATAGATAAGTATCAGAGAACTTAAAACTCAAATTGTTTGGACACTAAAGCATGTAAAATATAGCATACAATATGATAATACCAGTTTCTGTACTTGAGCAGGCAGTTGCTGCTTCATTCTGTTTTTCAAACCCACCGAATGTGAGTGTGAATATAAACAGCAGTAAGCAAAGGAAGAAAATGCAAATGCGTAAAGTTGATGGAAGTAGACATGGATTCAGCGAAAGCAATCCTTATGCAAAGGGTAATGCTGGCGATAAGCGACAGTTTGTGAGATATTAGCATAGCACTAGACATGCTACGGCTTTGTACAGTGGGTGTTATATCTTTCTCACCCACAAAAAAGTTTTGGTAGTCCCCCAATTTTATAGTCAGAAATTTTGTAACATAGTTAAGTTATTATTCAAGCGATCAGAATTTTTTATTCAACTAGAAATGTGTCTACGCATTCTTGAACTGTGTTATTTATTTTATTTATTTTTATATAAATGGAGTGCCTGACCCAGAAAAACTACACAGACAGCTGATGTATGTTAAAAGAACTGTGTTATTCTACATTACTGGTTTCACGTCTTATATTTCCAGTTTGCAATTGTTTTTATATTGTATGCTGTATCATTAACTTTCATAAGTAGCTTTTGAAAAACAATACCGATAATACTAATCGGAGTTCAACGGATCGATTTATTATTATTATCATATTAATGTGTACAACAGGAACTTTGCAGATGTTACAAAGATCTGAATCAGTTGTTCATACATGTATTTCACTGATCATATGAGTGCCCAGATGGAAAATTCTGGCTATGGAAATATAATTTGAAGTGCAATCCACTAAACTGTCGGAGACATGCTTTTCAATTTTAAATAGTTCTATGGGAAAGGAAGTTATTATTTAATCTGATTTTATTAATCAATTGTAAGAAAATTCACGGAACCTACATAGCTAGGTTATTGTACCTGGAGGCTGGAAGATGATGAAGGACTCAAATGACCTTTTTCCTTTCTCCCAAGAAAGAGTTGTAAAGTTAAGGCAATAATATAATGAGTTGCAAAATTATATTGGAAGCAGGAAAAGTTAATTAGATAAGATCTGACTCTCTTTTTTTGTTTTTCTTGTAGTCATAAATTTGAAGTTTTGGTGTGTTTTAACTAGCTACGAAAAAACTAATCAATTGTTTGCATAATTATTTTTTGAAAATAGATTGTCTCATGTGTAATTTAATGATCATGTCATCTGGGAAGATCTTAACCATTAATAATTAAATCAACGGTGATGATTATGTAACTTCCTATTCTTATATTTTTTCTCTCTTCTCCCTTATCACCATTAACTCACTCATGTATGATTATGATTGTTTCACATGACATGGTCATGTTAATTAGCACATAAGAGGATCCGCTCCCTTATTTTTTAGAAAAATTGATTATGATAATATTAATTTTTGTTTATATATGTTTAAAGAAAATAATTTAAAATAATATATTTTGATTAAGTTATATTCAAATTTTTATCGAATAAATTATCAAAATAAATATGAAATTTTAAAGTATTATTTGTTAGAGGATGAAGAAATAAGTATGAAAGTTTAAAATATAAAGATAGGGATATGTTATATTTACTATTATTTTTTCTTATCATTTCTTATGACCAATATTGTTATCCTTGGATCAAAATCAAATTAATGGCTCTCACTTAATGTAATTTTGTAATCGTTGATTTGATTTTGATCCAATAATAACAAGATTGGTAATAAGTAAAGTATGACCTCCCCATAAAAATAATCAAGAATTAAAAAAATTAAAAACTTCAAAATTTTAGATTTTTCAAAACGTTTGCCGTTTCTCAAAATAATCCCGCAAAACCAAACATATCACATTGTCTGATTGTACATGACATCTTCTAATGGAAGATTATTATCTCTTTCAGGTCACAAAATCAGGGAACGTGATATCATTATATTGGTTTCTTTCATTAAAATCAGGATCAATGCTAGTTCATAATATCATCCATTAATTATCAGAAACAAACATCATTTACAATAAGCAAATAAATGAATAATCAGAAAGAACATCTGATGACAAATGTAAATCGCATTTACTCATAGGAAAAGTCAAATAACAATTGAAGAAGCAAATAATATCATAATAACATGTAACCGAAAAAAATAATATCATCATCATAAGATTAACAAGCAATGAAGTCCAATCTTTCCAACCTTGTTATGACCAAAACAACAAACAAACTGATACTTAAAACTCCAAATCCAAAACACCCTAGTAGGACACTCATCAACCTAAGACTCTGATCACACAAGAATCAAGCATGAAGCAGGCCTAAGAATAACAGAACAAAAAGGGTCGATGTTGTTATACTCATTGGAGTTATTATTTCAGCAACTTCACTTGTAGAATGTGATTTTTTAGCACTCTCATTTGCTAATTGGGGTGGGGTTGCTGGCACTACATCCAAAACCTTAATTATCATCTTCTGTCCTCTGTCACAGTGACCACTAACCCCACTAATGAAGTAGAACAAGCCGGGTCTGTCAAACTTGAAGACAGTGTCACCGTTGTTAGAGAAAAAGACTGGACGAGAGGATCTACATTTTCCATACTCTTCTTCAGTCACCACCATAACCGAGTCTTTGTTGAACATGAAACCTAAATATACAAACAACCCCATAAGTTTTTTAGGAAAAAGATAAAAACTTTCATGTTTTTCTACATATTAGAATGTGAAGAAAAAAAAAATGGCTCTATATATAAGAAGTGCATGGTACTTACGAACAGTATCATTAACTTTGAATCTGTTTTGGGATGCCCACTGATTGTACATTTCATCATTGTCCTTTGACTTGGGGACAACCCAACCATCTAGATCACCAACTTCAAACTCAGTGCAATTTACAAGCAATACATGGGATAAATAGAAAAGAATGAAGCAAAGGAAAAGTGGGTATGATGTTTTGAAGAGAGCAACCATATTTGGATTTCTAGGGAGCTCTAGTGTGTTTTTGAGAGATGGGGTTGTTTACGTTGGACTTAAAAAGAGACTTGAAGTTGAAAATGAAGTTTGTTAACGAGGAATAAGGAGAGGATTTGGGAGCACGTTTTGGAGGTCGTGGGTTTTTGCTGAGGGTAATGGCTAAAGAAAATGGTCTTTGACTTGGTCTAACTGTTTTTGCTGTTGAGAGAAATTAGCTGATAAAGTAGTGAAATTTGAGGTTTTCTATTTTCTCTTAATTAATTCTATAAGTCACTTAAAATTATCCATGTGCTATTAAACAGTTAGTTCATTTGGTTTGATTATACATCTATGAATTGTTCAACTTTGAACAAATAGTTAATAAAAAAAGGGTCAGCAAATAAAAAGCTACTTGGGATTAGAAAAAGTTGAAGAATACATGCTTAATATTAAATAATATACACATAAGAGTTACGACATAGGAGTTATATTAAGCGTATTCCAGTTGATTTAGTACATTTTGTTCTTTGCTTAGCGGTTTGGGACATTAGGAGCCAGATTCCAGAATTGATAATTTGCAATTGCATGAACCGATGTTGCACCACTGGTGAGCATCTTTATGATATGATTTTGTTGACTAAAACATGCCGATTGTGTGCTTCATTATTCAACAAAATCAGAAACAACCTTTTCAGTTACTATCAAATTACAGTATTAGTAATTAAGTTATGGCAGGTTAATCTATTTACAACATACATGTTTGCTTTTCCTTTGATTCTTACAAATGCATCTTCTTAATTTGCAATAATTTTCCAACTGAGAAAAAAATATTGTGTTCATTTAACCCAAAAAAAAGAAGAAGAAATATTGTGTTCAAAGAAAATTCTGTTGCTGATTTTGTGGAGGGGAGGGGGGGCAAATGATCCGGGAAAATTGTATAGCTATGCTGATTAGAGAAAAATGCATATATATATTTTTTGGGCCATCAGAATGCATGTATTTGAAGTAATAAATAGTTTACCAATAGATAGCAATCGAAGCATTAATGTGGCTACTTCTCTAGGGTAGTAATACATGTGGTGGTATCAGACTTTTCAGAGATGAGCTAAAATGACATATTCCATAGGAAAACATTAAGAATACCATTTACAATGAAAACCCACCAAAGCTCATAAAAGACATAGCTTGAACTTCCCAAAGAGGCCACTACAAAGGAATCCTCATAATACCCTTCATTTATCTTAACAGTTGGAACCCCTTCAGATATAGTAATTTCCTGCACACAAGGTTTTACCCCATAAGGCATTTGGGTTGTTGGTTTGGTAACATAGCAGAGATTTGCATTATTCCAAGCAGCAAAACGCCTTCCTATTTTACTGTAAAACCTTTCTGAGAAGTCAAGTATTCCTGTCAAATTATTTCCATTTACGTGAAGAGCTCTAAGACATGGCAGGTTTTCCAAACTTTTAGAGAGACTTCCAGAAATATTATTTTTACTAAGGTCCAGAAATCTAAGCTTTTTCATTTGTGACATGGACTCTGGTACACTCCCTCCCAAACCTATGTTAGAAAGGTCCAAGGTTTCTATGTTTTGGAAATTTTCCCACCTAATTCCCAAGAGATCACCCCCTATTGGGTTGTTGGACAAAACCAAATCCTTTAAGGAAACCAGTTCTTCCAGTGTCCCAGCCAACCCACCTCTAAGTTTGTTATGACTAACATCCAGTAAAGTAAGATTCTTTAGTCTTCCCAGTTTCCTTGGCAACTCTCCCCTTAACATATTGTTACTCAAATCAAGCTTTAAAAGTGAATTCAAAAATTTCATTGTTGATGGCAATGCTCCTGATAGATTATTCCTGCTTGCATCAAATATTAACAGCTCAGAAAACCTTCCATAATTGACTGGAACCTCACCCACCAAATCATTTCCTGCAAGGACTAGTTGCCTCAACTTGACCAAATTACCAATACTTGATGGTAGTTCACCTGTTAGCCCATTTTCTAGCAGTACCAGAGATTGAAGCTTCCTAAGGCAGCCAATTGTGGATGGAATAGTCCCAACAAGACCAGGGTTTGATCTAAGTGTCAAAGATTCCAAACTGTTTGAGAGCTTCTCCCAGTTTGAAATGGGAAGTTTAACAGGATATTTGTTAGGAGAAAGGAAGCAACTAGACAGTGAGAAGACTTTTAGGTGCTTGAGATTGAATAGTTGTTCTGGGAATTGTGCATCATGGTTGCAGATTAGAGAGTTGTCAAAAACTTGTCCAAGGTTTACTGCAGTTACATACCAGAAACCATCATCATATTGCTCACAGGAAACTCCCTGTACTTCATCAAAAAATACAGAAGTTGTTAGAGACTCATTGTGAATAAAAATGATAAGAAATGAAATCATAGCAGTGGAGTGGAATACAATGCTGCTTCTGTTTTAACAGTTTAGAATTAAGACTGTAAGTACTGTTCCATTAAAGTTTGCACTGATTCTGACTGAATGCAAAGCAAACAACAGTATAAACATTATCTGTTTGATCTTTTTGCTTTGAAAGTTCACGATTTCAAACCTGTATTGGAGTCCATCCACAAGGATCTGGATAAAGATATGAACCGTTCCACCACTTTCCAACCAACCCTTCAATAACAGAGTAAATGACTTCCTGCTCCTTCTTCTCCATTGATGACAATGGAGAGTCTTGGCCCTTACAAAGACAAATCAAAATAAGGAACACAAAACAAAGAACATCTTGGTACTTCCTTGATGAAGTCCTTGCAGCCATTCTAACTACTAATAAAACAAGTCAAGCAACTAACTACTAATAACACTTCTCAAGGAAGAAAAGGAAGTAAAAGCAATAATAATAATAATAATAATAATGGACTGAAAATGAGACTATAAAATGAAATAATATGTTGGGTAGGGGATGCAATTAAGAGGTTTATAGCTTACAAGTTGAGGTGTTCAGGCTATTATGCATATGCATGTGATTTTCTGTTATGAAAGACCAACTAGTTGTTTGTTGGCTGTAATAGTTTCTTTCTACTATTTTTCTTTTTTCTTTTTTCTGTGAAACTGTGTTCATAATAGATCAAAGGATAAAACAAAGGAAGGACAAACATTCCAGCACCTCATGCATAGCAAAAGTGATGCAATAAAAGAATTTAATAAAACATCTTTTTTTTCATGTAGGAACATCCAAAATAAAACTTGTTAAATCAATGTGAGAGATGCTATATGGTTAAGTGATTGTATTAGTAGATTCAGGGTTGTATGATTAACTCAAAAAGGAAATCAAATTTAGAGACATATGTACATAAGAAGAAAAATAAAAATGAGATCAATGGCAATTAGCATGGGTCTGTCTGGTTGTGAAATTATTGTATAATGTTTTATGTAAGGTACAATATACAGAATCTGAAACTAGCAGATTTGGGGTGGGGTAAGGTTTCAGCTTGAGGACCATATAAGTTGTCTTCTGGAACACTCACATGCACATATGAAACACATGGAGGACATATGTATTATTTATACCAATTTACTCCAATCTTTTATTATTAGAGTACCAATTGTTATTCAATTAGGTTCATTTATTTAAAATTATTTAGCCTCTAGTTAGACCATATAAAAAGAAGATTAATCTAACCAAGGATAAGCTCAAGCTAATAAAATTCAGTTAGTACCAGTGTTATATTATTTTTAAAAACCTAACCAATGTCAAGGTTATATTATAATTTTTAAAGAAAATATATAGCATTTTTGAAAACCAACCGGTGCCAAGTCACCAGCTAAACATCAAGTGGCTGCGCCACTGAGATTAATAGAAGTCCTATTAAAAACCAAATTAAAGATAGCTTACTAAATTGAAGGTAAAAATAAGTTTAACAGAAACTTAAAAAAAGTATTTGAAAGGACATAAAAATTTAAATGATTTTTTCAAAAACTTGATATTTTTTTTAATGTAATACAACGACATGATTTGATCATGTTGCATATTTGTTAGTTTATTCGATTAGGTTCACTCCATAACCAAATAAAAGATTGCATATTTTTTTATGGAAAATTATTGTGATCTTTTACATGAGATAGCTATCTCATGTTACTTTTACATAAAAAGTTGTATCATTATTTTTTATTTATTTTTTATATTAATGGGTGATGTGCTCTATCACATTATATGTCTATAATAAGAGATACTTATCTCCGATAACATAAGAAAAATAGAACTCATTTTTAATGCTATGACAGTTTTTGTTAGTGTTTAGACCCCGTTTAATCAGAAAAGTGATCATACTACTAGTTTTTCTCATTCCCAAAACTTGAACACTTGATCATACTAGTTTTTAAAAACCAGGTAACAGAGAAAGAGACCACCCAGGCCTGTCAAATTATTGGACTCAAATTTCAATTTATAATGATTATTCCTCATTTATTGACAACCACAAATTACAGTAATCTTATCTTGTATATGGAACATATCATATTTTTAATTTTTAGGTATCAGATGCAGGCAATAGTTTGGTGTATGATTTTTATTTTATTTTATTTTATTTTTTGATTTGGTATCAAAATGAGTTGTAAGACATTTTATATCAGTAGCCACTTATATTTGTTAAAAATTTAAATATTATTACAAAATTATTTACTAATAAATACTTGATAAACATTTTTTATCAGATAATAAAAAAATGACCATAAATAAAGGACGAGGCTTATAAGTTTATTTCAAAAATGAATAAGCAAATATGAGAAGGATTATATTTATATATTTTTTTTATAATTTACATTATATATCAAAGATAATATATTGTGTACTGAAATATATTATTTTAATACATAAAATAATTTATAAAAAAAAAATTACCTCATATATGTACATTTTTTTCCCCACCAAGATATGTACATTTTTAAAAGGGTCACTGGAAGAGTTGACCTTAAGGAGTACGGAGAGCAATAAAATGGCTACTGGAGCGTTATTGTTACAGATTCAAGTTTGGGCCACCCTACCCTACGGTAAGGTACTAGGGTCTAGGACAAAGCTAAAACACCAGTGAGTGAGTAATAAAACTGCTACTGCATACAGCTGCGTGCCAGCTCACTGTCACAGGGTCACCGTCTAAGACTAAGGCCCTCCCGCCATCAATTTTCTTATCAAAGCGTAGTTGTAAAATGTACATTTTAAAGATCCTACTTGACCCGATTTGTGTTTTTTCAACCAATAAACATCACTTTAGTTCCATCAGAAATATAATTGAATTTGTAGGTTGTCATGTGATGTAATTCTGTCCACCAAATTTTTTAAGGGCTTTGTTATTCTTAGATTATATGAGAGAAAAAAGTCTTTTGTTATTCTCACATATATTATACGATTGAATATTTTTCTCATTTTTTTAATTCACATTTCATTATCAAATAATAGTAACTCATTCGATACTCACATTTCATTATTTAGAAGATGTTTAAATATCTTTATTTTTTACTCATCCTGTACTTCAGATTAATCATGTAGCCAAGTTAAAGAATTAAAGCTTGTGAAAATACCAAGAGGAGCTAAATTGCCTCAAAAAAATAACTAAGGTTGGGTTAACACTAAAAAAAAATTCTCACTTCACTTTTAAATTTTTACTTTTTCAGTTCAATTTATCTCTTTCTCATTCCAACTCCGATTTTCAGTCCAAATTCTTTATAATTCTTTCTATTCAAAATTAGAATTCTATTTTTTTCAATTATTTTAATTAAGAATATAGTAATTAGAAATTAGTGATCAAGAAGTTATTAATTATTAGGGATCATAATGATTTTAAATTTAATTATATAAAATGTAGGTTAGTATTATAAAATAAAATTTAATTTTTAAATTAACATTAATTTCTTTGTTATTGTTCAAACAATTTTTTATAGTTATGGTATCAAATATTTCCCTGAAAAAGCATCTTCATTCGATGGTGGATAATATATTGATCATAAATTCAAGGGGTATGTTTTTCTCATGTTACATGAGATAACATACCCCTCCTACTCATACATCAAAAGTCGTGCTAGCTTTTATTTATTTTTTTACTTTTTTTAAAAAAAGTAAGTCCCACATATTTTGAGTCTATGGCATGAGATATCAAGTCTCATGCAACATGAGACTTGTATTTCCCTAAATTCAAATTCCCTTCGAAGGTTGTTTAAACAGCCAAGAAGGAGCTTCATTCATTCCAAACAACCTCTGGATCAGTATACTAATTTCTAGTGATTAATTTAATCATTAATCCCTAATGAATAATTTAATCCCTAATATGTTTTCACCAATCATTCATTATTCATTAATTTTTACTAATTACTGAAAATTAACTAATAATTAACATTTATTTAATAATTAAAATTCATTTTATAACTTATAAATTACTAAGAAACAATTGCAAAATAATAATAGAATATTAATTCATCTCTAATTACTCATCACTAATAACTAGGGGTGTCAACGGGTTGAGCCGGGCTTAGCTTTGATCTTGAAAAGCTAAATCTGTGTTTAAATATATCAGACTGGTCTTGTCTATAGCCTGTTATGAATATAATTATCGACTTGTGACCTGACTTATTTACAAAAAAATAAAAGTCTGACTTGCCTGTTAAAAGAAAATAAGACAACAAAATTTATCCAAACAGAATATACAATCAACAACACTAATAATTGCATAAAAATTCATAAATTCAATATATATCTCAACAACATAATATAGAATAAAATCATTAAGAATTAGGTTAAAATGACGGAGATGATGGAAGATAAAATTTGGTTAGTATAATTTACCAAAAAAGAAAAAAAAAATTGGTTAGTATAAAAAAAAAAAAATTGGTGAGCCAACTTGTCGGGCTTTAAGGCCGGGCTATAAAATTGGAGACTAATGACTTTTTATTAAATAAAATTTTATATAAATTTAAGTCTGGATCCAACAATCAAAACATATAGAGCAAATTAAACCTATACTAGTCGGGCCAGAGGCCCGGGCTCTTTTAACACTTCTACTAATAACTAATCCCTAATCTCCAATCCTTAATTACTGATCAAAATAATTAAGAAAAAAAGATATAATACTAACCTCGAACATGAAAATTGCTAAAGAATTTGCGCTAGAGTAAAAGTTGAAGTGAGAATGTTTAAAATTTGAGAGTGTAATAAAAATGGGAAAATTGGATGGACGAGATTGCACTCTCAGTGCAAGGATCTCATAATTAATATTGTTAAAATCGAGTTTTTATGTAGTAACAGAATGTGAAGGTAGAAATGTAAATCATGGAAACGACACAAAACATAAAAATTTTATTACTTAAGATCAAGATATAAAATAATAATAATAATAATAATAATAATAATAATAATATCACATAAATCACTACTCAAAATTCAATAAACAATTTCATATTTAAAAGATAAAATAACATAATTATAATTTCATATTTAAAAGATAAAATCACATAATTATATAAGACATAAGTCTAAAAATACAAAAAGAGTTTAACAACTCCTTCAACCAAGTTCAAAAACATCAAAAGAATAAAGTTTAGCAATACTTAAATTTTATCAATTAATTCAAATCAAAAACATCATTTTGCATCAGTTGCATGTCCTCTGTCTTTTTTTCTTGTTGCTATAACAAGTTCATTTGTAATAAAATGTAATATATTAATTCAAAATTCTTCTCAGCTTGATACTCAAATTTTTCACTAGTGGCTTCACCTTATTTTTTCTCTGCAAGAATGACTTCGTGCGAGGGTTTTTTTTTTCGTATAGCTAGAAGAAGATATTGTACATTTTAATTAGGGGGAAATGAAAATAGGTTTCTTTTTTTAAAAAAAAAATGGGTTATGGGTTAAAAATTGACCCAGCTTATTTAAAAAAAAAATTATATAAGATCCAATTAATTTTTTTTGTTTAAGTAAAAATGTAGAAACTTGCGTTATTACTAATTTTTATTGAAAAAAATTTTTACTTAAATTTTAACATATATCACTTCGATAAAAATGTAAGTTACTAGTTTTTTACAACATTGCCTACGACACTCTTAAAAAAAAAAAAACATCGAACACCCAAATGCATTAATATCTCCTGTCAACCCAAAAACACTAATCGGTCAAAGAGCTTGTAAAAGGGAGTTATAAAAAGTATAATATTGCTGTTCTCTCATCATATCTCAAAGTTAACATGCTCCACTTCCATTACTTATTGTCTTATTCAATGGTTTCTTTCTTATAAATAAAAAAGTTTCTTTTATTTTTATTTATTTTATTTTATTTTTTCCGTCTTCAGTCTCTTCTTTTTTTCTATTTTGGAGAGGGACTACCAAAATTCAAGCCCAAAAAAAACTTCTCCAAAGTTACGGTTATTATTCTGTCACAAGACAAAATTTAATTGATATTTTATAATAGATTATATACAATATTATTTCATACATTTACGTTGATTAAGAATTTAAGATACGATCCAACCCCGCCAATACTTGTAATCGCAAAAAATACAATATCATTTCATACATTACTTTTTTTCTAAATATAAAAACTAATCTTATGTATTTATTATTGTTCTTCTAAATACAAATATAACTAAAAGAGAAACTATATTACTCTAGACAATTTAAGGGGATTCTTAGAATTTGTTTGACATTTTTTTAAGTTAAAAGTTACTTTTAAACTAAAGTTAAAAAAAATCTCAAAAAATAAAATTAAAAGCTATTTGATAATTTTATTAAATGTCTGTTTGATATTTATTTTTATTTTCTCTTCTCCTTAAAAACATAAGCTTAGCCAATTACATTTTTGTAAAAGCTCTTATTATAAAAAAAATTATAATGAAGAAAAAAGATAAAAGCTTTCAAGAGGAGCTTTTTTTAAGATGTATGTCAATTTTTTTGACTCCTCATTTATTTTACAGTCTTATCCTTATTCTAAATTTGTATTTATAAATTTTATCTTTTACCCTAATAATTCATTTTAATAATAAATTATTTTATTTTTACTTCTTTAAAACCATAAAAAATAATTTTATATAATCACCAAAGACCTTAAAAAAAAAATTAGCTTAAAAAAAAGATGTGTCAAATTGGCTCTAAGTTGTTCTTAAGGTTTTAAAAGAAGGAAGATGAAATGATTTGTTAATAAGGTGAATGATAAAATTTAGAATAAAGGTATAATTGAAAAAATATATATATAATTCCAAAAAATTAACATACATCTTAAAAAATCTGTCAGACAGCTTTTCTCTTTTAATTTTTTTTTTCATTATAAAAAAAAGCTCTTTTTATTATAAAAGTTTTTGTAAAATTATATTTGACTACACTTCAGCAAAGAGAAACTATTATAATGAATAGGACACCAGCCAATTATGTCAGAGTAAAACCATAAGCATATTATGTCCATACAAATTTAGAATAAGGATAAGATTATTATAAATATTTCCTTATACCAAATTTAGAATAAGGATAAGAGTATTATGTCCAATTATGTCAAAGTACCAGGGACGAAGAAGAGGACACCAGCCAATTATATCAGAGTAAACCATAAGCATGCACTAGTATAAGGGAAACACTTGAAAAGTTTTACCACCATCAAAATTGCCAAAATACTGGGTTCAGATGTTTAGGAAAAAAGAAAGTTATGCTGGCATGGCATCTAAAGAATATTTTAAAGAGAATTATAAATGTTATGTTACTGAAAAAATTAAAACCATTCCTGCACTAATAAAAATTTGTGGGTCCCATTAGTAAAAAAAAATGAAAAAACAAAGGATTTTATAAGAGTTATGTTGTAGGAAAAGTGATTGTGTAATGTTATAGAGATTCGTTTTGCGTGCCTGAATTTTTTATTTATTTTTTTGTTTTAAAAAGTGTGGGCCCCATAAAATGTTGTGAAGGTAGGAAAGTTTGTTATGTTATGTTAAAACCCAAAAACAAAATAAAACAATCACCACAATCGATGTATCACCACGAAAGATGTTGTTTTTTGCCGCAACAGGATGAAAACAATTTTAAACTAGAGTCCCGTTTCATCATGCCATCTAACGAATAACTAGGCAAGGACAAAATCAGCAATTGAAAATGAAGTTGATCGTATTCCAAAAAAATAAAAATAAAATTAAGTTGATCTCAATTTGGACAATAAATAAACAGACAGGCAGGTGTGGAATTGAGAAGACAATCCCATTATGCCCGACACAATAACGAATAACGAAACAGAGCACCCATTTTCTCTTCCAATTTGGAGAAGAGAAAAGTGTGTATCAATCTAAAAAATGTAAAATTGTCTTATTTTAAGTAAGAGAAAAAGATAGATAAAAGAAAAGAGAGGACCAAGGTAGTCAAAATTGAGATTTTACCTAAAATCGAAAAGAGAATAAAAAATCGTAAATTGTAAAATTGTAATACAAATCGTAGATTTTACCTGCACTCTAAAATTAAATTTTTATATACATATGCTTATGTATAAAAAAAATTAAGAAAAATAGACTACCTGCCACCATCCTTATAAATTTGCATACAATTGTCACACTCTAAGGCTCTAAGCTAATAAATCATTCAAGTTATTATCATCGAAGACATTCTGTTCCACGAGATCTTCAACTACATCATTCAAAATTGTCTTCATCTAAACTTTCATCACGAGATAAAGTTCCTTCATTTTCCACAATCCATTTATCTTCGGATGAAACATCAGCAATGTTATATTCAACAATTTTTCTAACTTGCTTAACATCATTTCAATAGTTAAAATCGGGATTTAAATATTTAAATCGGGACTTAATAAATGTTTAAATCGGGATTTTATATTGGAAAGAATTTTTAGTGAAATCTAAATCGTTTTAGCAAAAATAAATCGTTAAAATCAAGATTTTAAAATTTAAATCCAGATTTTAACTACCATGAAGAAGACAAAAAAATATAAAAGTATTTGTCCCACCTTTTTGTGACCGTGAACATTTAAAAGGATAAAAGCGAGGTTCACGCCACCGAGGAAAGTGTACAAAACCATTAAAGGTCCTTCTTAAAAAAAGGCCAACCAAGCCACAGATAGTGTGGAATAGTTCTGAAAATCTTCTTTTTCCCGAACTTTGACAGATATGACAGTGTAGATTTTGCATGCCGAACTTTAACCACACAATTCCAATTCCCTTGCTAGTTGTTTCATTTAAAAGCTATGGAAAATATCATTTTGTATTTTAAATTACATAATTTTCATGTTGAAAGGGGAATGATGGGAAAAAAAATCGCTGGGATTTTGTTCATTTTCCTCTATCAAATATGGTAAAGAAAATTTTTTCATCCCACTTTTCCTTCATTCCAATTAAAATACCCATACCAAACACTCTCTTAATGATGTTTCGCAGGTGTATTTTTTATATATACCTAGAAAAGTGAGGGTGTATTTTCAAGAATATTATGTTTGGTACCACATTTAAAAAATTTATCTCAAAAAGTAATTCATAAGGAAATTTATTTTGTGTGTAAATTATGAATGAAATTTTCAAATAGTAAAAAAAAAGGCTGAAAAAGAGAAAACTTATTTAATATTCCCGTTATTATTTTTAACCAATCAAATAATTTTTTTATAATATTTTTGGAAAATTTATTTTCCCAAGAATTACGATTCTTGATTAATTTTTTTTTCCTCTACTAAATGTCATTTAAAAAATTACGGTTTCCGCAATTACATATGAGTTGGGTTGGGTCGGACGACGTTTAGAAGAAAAAAAATTATCCGATCCGAATTCAATAAAATCGGTCAAATTTAGATAAGTTCGGTTCTGCTTATTGTTGTCAAAAATTAGCTTAAGTTCTTACTAAAGTGGAAGTGGTGCCTGTTAAGTTTTTTAATAGATATGGTTTTCACATAAAATATATTTATAGTATGACAAAATTTTATTCTATTACATGAGAAAATTAAAACCTTATTTTTTTAATGCCATAATCAGAATTTTGATGATATTATTTTTTTAAAAAAATATTTCAATTGATTTATTACTTTATAACTAGTCTAATTCAAAATGAATCGCGAGATTAAGGGTGTGCATGACAACCATTCTATTTTCTAACACTGTTTCTGAAAAGAAACAATTCTTTTCTATTTCTATGCCTAGGAACAGTTTCTGGAAAAAAAAATGTGTTTGATAACATGTTCTATTTTTATTCCGAGAATGATAATTGTGTTTGATAACACAACAAATAATATAATAAAAAATAATTCTTATTAAATACAAAAAAAAATTCAGATCATCACTTTCCTTTCCATATGGTGTGGTTGTGGTGGTGGTGGTGGCAGTGACGTGGTGAAGATAGTGGTGGTGCTGGTGGTGACGACAGTAGCTGCAATGACGGCGGTGGTAATGGCGGCGACGGTGGTGGGAGTGGTGGGGATGGTGGTGGTGGAGGTGACAGCAGTGACTGCGACAATGGTGGTGGGTATGGTGGTTGATGACAGCAACAATGGTAGCAGTGGCATAGTGGTGGTGGTTGTGAAGGCATCATGGTGGTGGTGGTGGCAGTGGCTGGGCGGTAACGGTGGTGGTAGGTGACAGTAGTGGTGGTGATGGTGGCGGTGGTAGTAGTGGTGGCGATGGCATGGTGATGGTAGTGGCGGGGGTGGCGTAATGGTGGCAATGGTGGTGGTGGTGACGGTAATAGCTGTGACAATAGTGGTGGTGGTTGGTGGCGGCAACGACTGTGGTGGTGACGGTAGTGACTGCAGCAATGGTAGTGGTGATTGGTAAAAATGGTGGTGATGGTAGTGGTGGCGATGGGGTGGTGGCAGTGGCGTGTGATGGCGATAGTGACGGTGACGGCAGTGGTTGCGATGATGGTGGTAGTGGTTGATGGCGGTAGTGGTGATGGCAGCGGTGGTGGTTATGGTGGTGGTGACGGTGGCATGTTGGTAGTGATGGTGGAGGTGGCATCGTGGTGGTGATGACGGCACTAGTGGTACGATGACGGCGGCGACAATGGTGGCGGCAGTTGTGTCGGGATGATGGTGGTGGTGGTGGTGATGATGATGGTAGAGGTGAAGAGTGATTGAGAGATATAAGTGTTTCTCATTTTGTGCCCGGGAACAAAAAAACAGAAATTTTCTGATTCTTTTTCTGTTCCCCGGCACAAAAATTAAACCGGTTCATCCCGGGAACAAAAAAATAAACCAGTTTTACCAAACGAGTTTCCTATCCATTTCTGTTCCCGGGAACATAAATTAAAAAAGATTTGATTCCGGAAAGGTTGTCATGCACACCCTAAGACTTTAGGGGGCATTTTGTATGCGGTATTCTCCAGGATTCCTCAGAAACATAATTTTTCTAAATTTTTAATTTTCGGATATTATCGTAAACTGAATGTAAAAATCATATTTTTAAAAATCGAGATTCCTGAATAAAAAAAAAATTCTCCTATACCAAATATCCCCCTAAATAATATTGAAAATAATTCAACGCAATCAACACATACTCTCACCCAATCCTTTGAAATTATTAGGCTCAACTTCAATTTATAATGATTATCCCTCTTTTATTAACAACCACCAATTAGGTGGTGTTTGGTTCAGGGTATCTAAAATGTTGGCTATGCAAATGAAAGTGGCAAAGTTAAACACTTATGTTTGGTAGATGGTTTCTTTCAATTTTCCCATCTATTAGATTTGCATAACTTTCAGCATTTTGTAATAGAAAGCAAACAATTTTCACTATTACAAAAGACAAATTTCCTGTGATATTTCATACTTAGCCATATAAATGAAGCTCAGGGCAAATGGCATCAGACCATAATACCATGTGGTGTTTTATACTTGTATTAATAATAGTAACTTATTGTGGGATTATATTTGTAATTATACCCCTTTTATCCATTAATATTTTTTTCTCAACCAAACAAAGCTTTCAAAAACTTTAATCAATATATGGCCCAACCAAATAATTTGTTTTTAACTTTCCTCACTAATTCACTTTTTTTTATATCCTTAATAATTACATTTTTCCGATGAACATAAATTTTAACTTGAACCAAACACCACGTTATAGTAATCTTAACTTGCTTATGGAACATATCATATTTTTAATTTTTAGGTATCAGAGAAAGGCATTAGTTTGATGTATGGTTTTTATTTTAATTTGGTATCAAAATGAGAGTTGTAAGACATTTTGTATCAGTAGCCACTTATATTTATTACAAAATTACATATTAATAAATACTTGATAACTACATAAATTTATAAAAATATCATTACGTTTCTTATCAAATAAAACGAATAACCATAATAAAAAAATGACTAGGCTTATGAATTTATTTTTAAAATGAATAAGCAAAGATATGTACATTTTAATAGATTTAAGTTTGGCTAGGCTTATTAAATATTTAGGAGTACGGAGAGCAATAAAATGGCTACGGGAGCATTATTGTTATAGATTTAAGTTTGGACCACCCTACGCTAGGGTAGGGTAGTAGTGTGTAGGACAAATAAAACAGGGTACACTCCACTGAGTGATAAAACTGTTACTGCAGTCTGCAACTCTGCATGCAACTTTAGTGCAGGCTAGCTGACTGTCACCGTCTAAAGACTAAAGCCCTCCCGCCATCAATTTTCTTATCAAAAGCGTAGGTGTAAAATGTGTGAAATTCCTATTTCTATTATTTTTCTTCTTCAACAATTTGTCTTGGATTTGATTAATTTTGTTTCATTGTTATTTGAACATTTATGCATATTTCATAAATGGTTTAAGAAAGATAATTTTGATAGTAGCCTCAGGATGTCTAAGTAAAGAGAACGAACTCATTATCTACCGTCATGCAGTCTAATTTATAAAAATCGCATATTATGATGCCTATAATCAATATATCATTATTGTCAACATTGGTCACAACATTGAGTTTGACGATATAAAATATATAAAAAATTATTCTCATTAAATAATTTTTTTTTTCTACACACTTAATTGTGTCGCGAGATAATTTATCTCCTTTATAAAAACAATAAAATATTCACTTAATTTTTAATTTCAGATAGTCACTTCGCGATCAAGTTTATTCAGATATTCACTACCCGATGAAGTTTATTCAGATTCTATTTGGATATCATTGAAATTGGGGACATACTTCTCCCAAAAAATAATACCTTTCAATATAGGGAAAAGCAAGCAACATAGCATAGAATGTACCAGGGACGAAGAAGAGGACACCAGCCAATTATGGCAGAGTAAAACATAAGCAAGCACTAGAATAAGGGAAAATCTTGAAAAGCTTTACCACCATCAAAGTTGAATATTAGAAAAAAGAAATTTAAGCTAGCATCTAAAGATTATTTTAAACTACAGTCCCGTTTCATCATGCCATCTAATCACTATTACAAAAAATAAAATAATAATTAGGAAAGGACAAAATCAGCAATTGAAAATTAAGTTGATCTCAAATTGGAAAATAAACAGACGGTCAGGCTTTATTTTCCATCGTTAACAGTACAACAATATCAAACAAGACAATCCATTATGCACCACAGAATAAAAATAACCAAACAAAGCACCCATTTTCTCTTCCAATCTGGAGAAATAACAAATTGAGAAGCCTGGTAAAAGCGAGGTTCAAGCCACCGAGAAATAACATATCGTGTAGAAAATAAACATTAATAGGAACCTCCACCGTCTGTTACATCAAAAATAAGAATCCAACCAATAAACTACAGAAACATAAATGGAAAGTAACAGCCACTAGACCAGCTCTTTCTTCTCCCTGTCTAACTCCCCTCTGTTTATGCCTACAGAAACATACATGTGTGAGTGAGAGTGTAACATCTTAAAAACATCGAACCAGAACTTGAATAACGCAGGTGGTCTTTATTCAGATATAAACCACACAAAAATAAGTGAGATTGACAAACAAAACGTACCTGTATTGATTAAATGTAGGTTATTTTAAATGAAATCGAGAGTAGATGTTAGACAAAAAAAAAAGGGTTCAGCGAACTTCAATCATGATCCAGTACATTTCTTTAATCAATGAAACACAGTAGAGGAAGACGAATCAACGACTGAGATATCAAGTCTCTCAACTGTGATTTCATTGATTAAAAAGATGCAATGCATCAAACCCCACCACCAACTCGTGCTGGCTCATCCAAACTCAGGTTACGATTATACAGTGACGTATGAAGGTGTATTTTTTTTTTTTTTTTGATAACATAAGTGGCAAAGCCCCAGGAACAAGAAGAAAAATTAAGAAAACTGAGACAAGAGGAAAATGACACAGAAAAAAACCCTGAGCAGCACAGGGGAGCTGAAGAAACAAAGACTTCAGTTGGTGGCAGCAGACTCCAAGCCTGGATCTTGGAGGTCAGCAGCGAGCATGTTGATAAGCTCCCTTTGAGGAGAAGAAATTATACTACGGCCAGGAGAATCATTCAGAGCATTGTTTTGTTGCAGATCCTTGGAATGTGTTTCGACAAAGATGAAGGTGTATTTATAGAATAACAATTAGGGATTAGGGTTTCCGCGGCTGCACATGAGTTGGGTTGGACGAGGTTTAGAAAAAAAATAAAAAATAAAAAATAAAATAAAAAAAATATGGTCCTTATCAAATTTATTTTTTTTATTTTATTTTTATTTTTATTTTTTTTTAAATTATCAAATTTAATTTTAGGATACCCGCTTTAGTCCCCAGCAAATAAAAAGGCTATCCGTGGTACTTAAAAAATTCAAAATAGACCTATTTTAGTCTTTTTGAGGGATTAATGTGAGTCTTTTTTAAATTTGTGAGGGACCACAATTTCAATTAAATAGGTTCATTTAAAAATTTTTAAGGACCACAAATAGTCTTTTCATATGCTAGGGACTAAAGCGGGTATCGTAAAATTTGACCAAAAAAAATATTTACTCAAAAATAAATTATCCCACCCGTGTTCAATAAAATCGGTCAAATTTAGGGAAATTTTTTTGGTGCGCCATATGTGATCCTTTTCCATTTAAAAGATGACACTTGACAAAAAATTATTTTTTATTTGTTTTCTCTTCTCTCTCGTTATTCTTATTAGTTGTATGATTTTGATTGATTTAAGTCACTAAGTAAATGATGGTCCGGCCCACTGAAATTCTTCTCCAAATTTAGATAAGCTCAGTTCTGCTTATTTTTTTGAGTAACATTATTTTTTTTTCTTCCACCATCTATGAGAAATAAAAAATAAATATTTAAAAATGCATTCTTAGCAAAATGAAATTAAAATTTCTACATATGCATAAAGTTAAGGTTCAATATTTCAAAGGAAGTTAGTTAACGTTAACTTTTTATTGTTACGGTGATATTAAATATTTATTTATTATGGTTATGGTATCATCCCCTCAAATTCTACTCCATCTCTTATAATTATTCGAAGGTTTGTGTAAACGAAAGTGGTGATTGAATGAGATTTCAAAATTACGAAAAACCTTGTATTAAATGCTTGGTTTCGAACAAATATGCACTGATACTAGTTGTATTGAGAATGCAAAATTTATTTATAAGGAGATATTTTCAACATACTTTTCAGACGTGAATTCCAACAATTTATTTAACACAATGTTTATTTTTAGGTTACGTGTGATCCTTATTTTAATAACTTAAAAAAGAAAAAGAAAATCTTATTACATATTTGATTTAATTTTTGAAATTTCCAAATCATTATTTGGACAAAAAAATTAAGTAACATAATTTTTTTATAACATAAAATAAAATGTGAGCCACAAATGATAATGAAATCAGCTTGTAATTAAATTATTCTTGACGTAACATTAACCAATGCCTTGATGGTAGTGTTCCCATTATCTTAGTAATAAATACATTTCTTCTTTAGCTAGCAAATTGCCTTTGTCTATTTTGCATTCTCGATATTGCATATTTCCGAAGCCAAGCATTTAACATAAGGCTCATCGTAATCTTGATAAACCCCATGAAACATCAAATGGGCAAACAACAATACGAAGACGAAAGGCACTAAAAGAAGCATAGTTATTAAAAAATAAAAATGGACCGACGCAACCGTTCGACCCGGAAATCGATAAATCGATCATATAACCGATTCGGTTGAAGCAACGAACCAGCCATGCATCAGAACCGGTGCGACCTGGTCTGACCCGTCAGTTTTCATGAAAACTGGTTAACCGACCGACACCCAGCTCGATCTTAAAAAAAAAAAATTCCATTTTTTTTTTCAAAAAAAAAAACATAATGGACATATTTGAATATTTTTTTGTTTATTGACTTACATAAGTTATGTACCTACAATACTAATATTATCTCAATTGTGCATTATGCAGACAATTTTTATTTAATTTATAGTTAGAGATGTCATTTTCTGAATTTAAAGCCCTGTATCACTATCATTTTCTGAAATTATACTAAATTAATAATACCCATCAACACGTTATAAAAGTGGGAGCTTTAATAAAAAAAAAGACAGGAACTGGGATGAGAGAGAGATAATATCAGATAGAGAGATCAAATCAGATTAGAGAGATATTAGAGAGAAGGAGATACAACAAGAGCCTAATAGGAATTAACAACAATGATGCTAATATGATCTCTTATCTACTTAAGGAGAAAAAAGGCAAAAAAAAAAAAAAATTGATATGATCAGGTGGAAGCTTTATTAATATATTTTAATTTTAAAAAATAATTTTTTTAATAAATAATTTTTTTACGAAAATGTCATTTGACCGTGTCGGAACATGTCGGACACAGTCAAATTCGCGTGTCGAAATGGTCAACGTGTCGGGAATGTTGACCGCATGTCGGACACCGTGTCGGAGCGTGTCGGACACGACACTCCCTGTTTTTTGGAGTGTCCGTGCTTTCTTGGTTACTACTACGAGTACTATGTCGTTGTCAGTTGTCACATGGTCACTTAACATGCTAACCCACACAATTCATATGTTTACTTTTTTTTTAATTTAGGGTCCGTTTGATGCACCAGAAGAATAAAATAGGATAATTTATCCTATCCTACTCTTATCTGGTACCAACTGATAGAGGAAAAACTTATCGGTTACTTTCTCCTATCATACCGAGAGTCAGAAAATTTATCCTAAGGGGACCCTAGATTACCTTTGCATCATATACAATGGGCAAAAGTAAATTATTTTGTTCCAACGCCACCCTCGCACTCCTCTTTATTAAGTAACTAAGGTTACAGTTTACTCAATTACGATTATAGAGCAAGGTGGGTCTCGAAATTCATCGTGGGCCCCGTAGCTGCTATGTTAGAGACCTAGGATACATGGACACGTGATTTTTTTAGAAAAGTTCGACATGCTCCGGCACATTCCAACACGCGTTCGACACACGGTCAATATTGTGGGATACATTGACTATCTCGACACGCGATTTTGACCATATCCGACACGATCAAAGGGTAAAAATGTAAGACTTTTTGAAAATTTTATAACATTAATATAATTCTAAAATAAACATAAAAGTACAAAAAAAAATAGAGCACGCTTTTTCCACTATAGATGGCTTGGACATGCAGTGAAGTCAAAAAGACATATAGAAAATGTCGAGACTTGCAGCAGTTGGAGGCGGGGTGGGATGGAGACTGTGGTGGTTGTTTCCGCTGAAAAGAATGGTTATCTGGTTTCTTCCTAGAGTCTCCTCCCTTTTCCTCTGCTTCTAATATTTTCTATCTATTCTCCTTATAAAACTTCCAATGGAAGCATCCCCAACCATGTATTCGTCAATGGCAGACAATAAAAATGCTCTTTTCATAAAATTCGGTTCATTACTCCACCTTTTTTTTTAACCATCGTTCCCATTTTTTTTTTCACCATCTTTCCTCACCTTTGTGATAAAGCCTTTTCTGTGAAACCTGTCCTTTCTATTCATTTTTTTAAACGTGACAGTTTGGTGTATTTTTTCAAACGTGTGATATCTTGGTATATTATATATATTTTTGTGGTAGTACGATTAGTGTCCCGATCAACAAGTCATTGAAATTTAAACGATTAAACAAATTTGTAATCAATTGTTATATTAATTCGACATTAGATGGATTAAGTGAATATTGTAATCGATTATTTGTTGGATTAAGAAATATTATATATATGGGTTCGCTTTTTTTGCAATCATTGCATATAGGTTATCTGTTGTAAGCCCAATACGACGTCGTTTTGTGGTGAAAATCATAGTATTTTTGTAATTTTAATTTATTCTAGGATTATTATAGTCTTTATAATTATAATTTTTTAATCTTTTAATCCCAAAATGACGTCGTTTTGAAATTAAATGCAAATAACTTATATGCAGTAACTGCAGAAATATTTTTCTGTATATATATATGGGTTCGCTTTTTCTGCAGTTACTGCAGATAAGTTATCTGCAGTAAGCTCAATACGACGTCGTTTTGAGGCAGAAATCATAGTTTTTTTGTAATTTTAATTTATTTCATGGTTATAATAAGACATATTTATAATTTTTAAGATTTCAATACCAAAACGACGTCGTTTTAGGAATAAATGCAGATAATTAACTGCAGAAATATTTTCCCTATGTGTATATATATATATATATATATATATATATATATATATATATATATAAATGTAAACTATATTAAAAATATTATTTAATATCAAAACGTGTACTAACATTTTTTAGAATTAATATATCTGACATGTCTTATTGTATCCCATGTTCCATGTCGATACGATCTATAGTAGTTAGAGACAAATGCAATTCAATAGAACTAATTTGATGCGAAACAGAAGGTGAGGCTGGTGTTACTGTTCCCTTCCTTTGCTTGTTTGTGAATAATTAATTGCGTTAAAATCTAATTTTAAGAAATAAAGGCTCTGTTTGATTACTGTTTTTAAAAACAGTTTTTTAGTTCTCAGAACAAAAAATAAAAAAAAACTCGTTTGGTAAGGCCTGTTTTGTAAAAAAAAATTAAAAACTGTAACTATTTTTTTGGTTTTAGAAACAAATTTAGAGAATGGGGTGTGTTTGATCGTGTTTTGATTTTTTTGTTTTTAAAACTGTTTTGTAAAATAATTTTTAAGAATTGATTTTCAGAATAAAAGAATAAAAAAATATGTTTGGTAAATTTGTTTTGAAATGAATTTTAAAAGTTAAAAAACAAAAAAATTTGTTTGGTAAATTTATTTTAAGAACATGTTTTTAAAACAAAAACATACAAAAGCTCATTTGATTGTTAACTTTTATTTTTTTAACTTACTTTAATAATTTCTTTAATTATATGTAAAAACCTTAGGAGCTAAGATGATTTTATTTTAAGATTCTGGGACAAGCTATCGATGGAGGTGGAAAAGGGTTCATAGGAATTTTTTTTTCTGGATTTAAAAGATGTGCAACATCCATTCCATTCCTTTCAATTCTGAGATTTCGATTTTGCATTTTGTGTGTGTTGAGAAATTGACTAGTTTGAGAGGAAGCACCCTTAACTTTTATTAGCTTCTGAAACTGAAAATGGCAGCAACGCAAGCAGAGATGCAGATCCCACCAGAGCAAGGTTTCACCAAGTTTTGTTCTCATTATTTCACCAATCTTCACAACCCTGAGTTTCATTTAGCTTTTCATCTACTCTAATCAAATATACTTTTGCTGGGATTTTTAATATTAGCTTATTTATAGTTTTGTCATTAATGAAAACAAATAGTTCTCTGCATTTTTCTTATTTCAAAAACAGAGAATTAAAAAACAAAACCAAAACACCTAATGGATGTTCTCTAATTCATGTTTTAAAAACTAAAGAAGAGATGATATTTTTAGCAGTGTTATGAAACCCGGACCGACCAGGGAACCGATAAATAGGTCATATAACCGGTCTGGTTGAAGCAACAGACCGGTTATGCATCAGAACTGGAGCGGCCCGGTCTGACTCGCCCAATTTTCATGAAAATCGGTGACCCGGTCGGTTAACCGGTGACCCGACCCGGTCCCAAAAAAAATCTAAATTTTAAAAATAAAAATAAAAATCATAATGGACATATTTGAATTTTTTTTGCTTATTGACTTGCATAAGTTATATACATATATACAACACTAATATTATCTCAATTATGCACTATGCAGAAAATTTTGATTTGATTTATAGTTAGAGATTTCGTTTTCTTAACCTAAAGTCCCGTATCACGATCATTATATTTTTGTTTGATCTTTTATTAGATAATAATATATCATTTATTATTTTTTATATTAAAATATTTGAAATTTTTATCATTTTTTTTTAGATATTTGAGTATGTTTATAATTTTCTAATATAAATTATAAAATTGCATATAATTACCGGGTCATGCAGTTGAACCAGTGACCCACTGGTTGAACCAGTGACCCAGTGACTCAGAACCTCGACCGGATCAATGACCGAGCCGGTTTTAATAACATTGGTTTTTAGAACTACTAGTGAATTACCCGTGCGATGGCCGGGGGAAAAAGAACAAAATATTTGTCGTCCGCCGTGGTTGGTTAATCGCACTGCAAACCTTATACTTATAAAAGAAGAAGAGCAAAATTTTAATTTAATTACAAAAAATAATAGGCGGGGCAATCCTCCGGACCGACTCCACTTTGCAACCTCTAATTGTCAGCATTATATACCAGCATGTAATAAATTTTTATATTTATCCACACGAAAAAGTTCTTATATTTGCATCTATGTTTTTATATTTCATCTCAGAGATGGACTTTTTTTTTATTACAATCAGATTTAAAAAATAATAATAAATAATTATTTTTTGCAAGGATTTGCGTCGTTTGTATTTGAAATTTTACAAATTTGTATTTACAAAAATTAAAATCAAATTTAGGAATTTAATTATAAAAGAAGAAGGATGAAATTGTTTATCCAAAAAAAAGGATGAAATCTTAATTTAATAAAAATGTTTGGTAGGACGGCCCTCCGGACCGAGTCCAGTTTGCCACCTATAACTAACGTTTTTATATTTATTCACAAAAAAAGCTCTTATAATTACGTCTAAAATTTTATATTTTACCTTAGAGATGAACTTTCATTTATTACAATTAGATTTATAAAATAATAATAAATAATTATTTGTTTGCAAGGATTTGTGTAGTTAGTATTTGGAATTTTATAAATTCGTATTTACAAAAATTGGAATCTGAATTAGGAATGTAATTATAAAAGAGAAGAGTGGAATTTTAATTTAATTATTAAAACGTGTTGGCAGGAGAGGCGTGCAGGCCCTTTGGGCCAAGCCCAGTTTGCAACCTTTAACTATCACTGTTTTATATAAATAATTATTCTTTGCAAGGATTGTGTCATTAGTATTTTGAATTTTACAAATTTGTGTTTACAAATTTTGTCTTTTTTAATGATTTTAATTTTGTGTCTTTATTATTTGGGATTTTATAAATTTGTATTTACAAAAATTGAAATCTGAATTAGGAATTTAATTATTAAAAAATAATAATGGAATTTTAATTTAATTATAAAAATGTGTTGGAGGGTGGGGCGGGCAGGCCCTCTAGGCCAAGCCTAGTTTGCAACCTTTAACTATCACTCTTTTATATAAATAATTATTTTTTTGCAAGGATTTGTGTCATTAGTATTTTGAAATTTACAAATTTGTTTTTACAAAAATTAAAATCAGATTTAGGAATTTAATTATAAAATAAGAAGGATAAAAATTTAACTTAATTATTAAATGTGTTGGTGGGCCGGCCCTTCGGGCCGATCCTAATTTGCCACCTCTAACAATCAGCATGCAATAGAATTTTACATTTATCCACAAAAAAAGTTCTTATCGTCACATTTAAATTTTTATATTTTAACTCAGAGATGGACTTTCATTTATTACAGTCAGATTTAAAAATAATAATAAATAATTATTTTTTTGCAAGGATTTGTGTCGTTTGTATTTTAAAGTATAGTTTTATAATTTTAAATATTTTTTTCGTTTAATTAGTAATTTTTTATTAAAATTAAATTAATTTTATACAAATATTTTTTCCAGTTTTATAATAAATTCTAATAGGTATAATAATTAAGTCCAATAGACATAATAATAACTATCATTAATATGTTTAATAATTTCCCATACAGACAGTAGTGGTCAATATTAAATGCTGAATCTTTTCCCACCTCTCAAGTTCATAATTCTAATTTATAATGTTTAAAATTCAAGTATTAAATATTTTTCCTCCCAATAGACATAATAATAAATTAATAGGCTTAACAATTTTCTATGCAAAAAAAAAGGGAATCATGCATAGAAGTCTGTGCACATTCCCCAAGAAATAGCTTCTAGGTAATCATTCACGACATAGGAAATTGTGTTGATTACACTCTTACGTTAAAAGAATGAAAGTTTGATTTCTTTATAATATATTTAATTTTACAATTTAAAATTCAACATGATAATAGAATTAATTATGCATACTTTCAAAAAATAATTTTTTCTCTTTTAATTTATATTAAATACATATATATATATATATATATATGTACATTTAAAATATTTATCTTAAGTATTTATTAAAAAGTTTCTTGTACAATTTTTTTTTCCTTTTTGTATCATTAATTTAAGTTAAGATTTTAATTTACTTTATTTTAAATTATATTTTTATAATTTTAAATATTTTTTCTATTTAATTAATAACTTTTTATTAAAATTAAATTTACTTTATACATATCTTTTTCCAGTTTTATAATTTATTCTAATAGGTATAATAATTAAGCACAATAGACATAATAAAAACTATTATTAATATGCTTAATAATTTTTCATGCAGAAAGTAGCGGGCATTAAATGCTGAATCTTTTCCCACCTCTCAAGTTCAAAATTAAAATTTAGAATGTTTAAATTTTAAGTATTAAATATTTTACCTCCCAATAAACATAATAATGAATTAGTAGGCTTTGCAATTTTCTATGCGAAAAATAAAAGGAAACATGCATAGAAGTCTAGACACATTCTTCAAGCAATAGCTTCTAGGTAATCATTCACGACATAGGAAATTAATGTAATTACACTCTTACATCAAAAGAATGAAAGTTTGATTTTTTTCTAATATATTTAATTTTAAAATTTAAAATTCAACATGATAATATAATTAATTATACATACTTTTAAAAAATAATTTTTTCTCTTTTAATTTATATTATATATATACATTTAAAATATTTATTTTAAGTATTTGTTAAAAAGTTTCTTGTACGAATTTTTTTTCCTTTTTGTCTTATTATTTTAAGTTAAGATTTTAATTTACTTTATTTTAAATTATATTTTTAAATATTTTTTTCGCTTAATTAATAGTTTTTATTAAAATTAAATTTATTTTATACATATCCTTTTCCAATTTTATAATTTATTCTAATAGGTATAATAATCAAGCCCAATAGATATAGTAATAACTATCATTAATATGCTTAATAATTTCCCATGCAGAAAGTAGTGAACAATATTAAATGCTGAATCTTTTCTCACCTCTCAAGTTCAAAATTCAAATTTAGAAAATTTAAATTTTAAGTATCAAATATTTTCCCTCCCAATAGACATAATAATAAATTAATAGGCTTAACAATTTTTATGCAGAGAATAAAGAGAAACATTCATAGAAGTCTAGGCACATTCTACAAGTAATAACGTCTAAGTAATCATTCACGACATAGGAAATTGTGTTAATTACACTCTTACATCAAAAGAATGAAAGTTTGATTTCTTTCTAATATATTTAATTTTAAAATTTAACATGATTATACAATTAATTATACATATTTTTTAAAAATAATTTTTTCTCTTTTAATTTATATTATATATATACATTTTAAATAATATTTTTATAATTTTAAATATTTTTTCGTTTAATTAATAATTTTTTATTAAAATTAAATTTATTTTATACATATCCTTTTTCCAGTTTTATAATTTATTCTAATAGATATAATAATTAAGCCTAATAGATATAGTAATAACTATAATTAATATGCTTAATAATTTTTCATGCAGAAAGTAGTGGACAATATTAAATGCTGAATCTTTTCTCACCTCTCAAGTTCAAAATTCAAATTTGAAAAGTTTAAATTTTAAGTATTAAATATTTTCCCTCCCAATAGACATAATAATAAATTAATAGGCTTAACAATTTTCTATGCAAAGAATAAAAAAATATATGCATAGAGTCTAGGCACATTCTCCAAGTAATAGTTTAAATTAATGACTGTTTTGTGTTGAGTATAATAGATTATATTTGTTTGATTGCTTCAATCATAGATTTCCATTGCAGATTTTTAAACTGTTTAATCTTATGAATCTTTTCCGTAATTATTCTAAGTGTTTCCAGTTTCATGACTATTGCCATATGGATGTATGTTGGACTCTGTTTTCGTTAAAATTGAAGAGTGTCCTTTTGCATCCATTGAAATTCAAAAAATTTAATGAATAACGTTGGAAAAGTAAATCACGTCTGATGTGTATTACTTGCATTTACAAAATTTTAAAATCCCAAAGAAGCTCCACCTATTCAGAATGACCATTTACTTCAAGTGAAACAACTATCTTATAATAGGTTTAACAATTAATGTTATTATAATTCACACACCTGAGGCTTTTCGTTTTCTATTGCGTCCATCAGCCATTTTTTTAAAATTCAAAGGCATTCAATAATAGAGACTTTTCAATTTATCACATGGAATATGAATGGTAACAACTTTTAAACCCATTATTATGAAAGTCATACATAAAATAAATAAAATTCATTTTTTTTTTGATATACAAAGGATATTAGTAATTATGTTCGGTGGAGAAAAAAAAATAAGAAAAGGAAATAATATATAATAATATATATTTTTCGCTATTATGAAGCCACAATTGTATGATACATATTCAAATAAAAGAAAAAAAAGGGAAGCTGCAAAATTGAAAAATCAAAAGAGGGTAACCCATATCTTCTTCAGTCTTGTGCAATGCTCGTCTTTTTGTTGAGTTGCTCAGTACTGCGTTGTTCCTTGTCTTCTTTTTATTGTGCGGTTGTGTTGTCCTCTACAATGTGCATCTCTTTCTTTGATGAAGAGAAAAATCATATATTAAATTTCCTCAACGCACTTCCAAGACAAAATGACGAATCTCAATCTGTTTCTCGAGAAAGAAATGAATCAAACATTCCTATTTTGTGGATAGGAAGGAATACCTGATGAAGGATTTACCATTGAGGGACTTTTCTTCGAAAGGTTGAGTGTCGTTGAAAGAGGTGACTCTGGAAGCATAAAGACCCTCACTGCAGCCGTGGAAGAAGAATGAATTAGCATTGTGAATAAAGATCTCGTTTTGGTAGTCGTGGATTGAAACAATTGAAGGTGGAAGACGCTGAATATGTAAATAACCACTCACAGTATCATGAATCCTTCCACCCTAAAAAATGAATAAATCAGTGTCAGTATAAAATTTATGAAAACGAATTCATAGGGTTTGTTCATAATAAAGAAACCAAAAATTATACCAATAGAACAATCCCTAGACACATGAACGGAAAAAAAAAAATGCAAGCAAGACAAAAAAGAAGAAGCAACACTTCCCTATTTATTCAAAAACTCAATGCATTATTTGAGTGCTTGTAGAATACACTTCACCATTACCAACGTATTTTAAATTACAAAAACTCAGCTGACTCATTAAATTAGATGACCAATTCCAATGTGAAGGTTAGTGGTACATTAAATGCTTTGTCTGCCACCACATTTGTTTTAAATTATTAGAAATTAAAATTGATTTTCTATTTTTAAAATAAAAATCGAAAAAATTAATTGATAAAAAATTAATTTTCCGTTTTTTTTTGTATTTTAAAATATTTAAAATATTTAATAATTCCAATGTAAAAACAGCCGAGTCATTAAAACAAGTGAGTTATTCCATTTCAAAATTCAAAATTTTACACCACAACTTAATTGAATAAAAAATTAATTTTCCTTTTTTATTTTCGTATTTTAAAATATTTAAAATATTTAATAATAGCTTAGCGCCACAAATTATTATTCAATTCAATTTTTTTTCCCACCATAACATAATTTGAATTTTAAAAGAGCTGATCATTCAAATGTAGAAATCAGCATATTTGAATTTTAAAAGAGCTGATCAATTCCAATGTAGAAGTGGGTCATTGAATGAGGTGTCTGCCACCACAGCTTAATTGAATAAAAAATTAATTTTCCTTTTTTTTCGTATTTTAAAACATTTAAAATATTTAATGATTCCAATGTAAAAACAGCTGAGTCATTAAAATAGGTGAGTTATTCCATTTTAAAATTCAAAATTTTAAATCAGCTAACTCATTAAATCAGATGACTAATTCCAATGTGAAGGTTAGTGGCACATTAAATGCTTTGTCTGCCACCACATTTGTATTAAATTATTAGAAATTAAAATTGATTTTCGATTTTTAAAAGAAAAATCGAAAAAATTAATTGAATAAAAAATTAATTTTCCGTTTTTTTGTATTTTAAAATATTGAAAATATTTAATAATTCCAATGTAAAAATAGTTGAGTCATTAAAACAGATGAGTCATTCCATTTCAAAATTCAAAATTTTACACCACAACTTAATTGAATAAAAAATTAATTTTCTATTTTTTTCGTATTTTAAAATATTTAATAATTCCAATGTAAAAATAGCTGAGTCATTAAAACAGGTGAGTGATTCTATTTCAAAATTCAAAATTTTAAATCAGCTGACTCATTAAATGAGATGACCAATTCCAATGTGAAGGTAAGTGGCGCATTAAATGCTTTGTCTGCCACCACATTTATTTTAAATTATTAAAAATTAAAATTGATTTTCAATTTTTAAAAGAAAAATCTTTTTTCAATTTACCCAAAAAGGAAAGTTTGCAAGTGCCATGTAATGTGAAAGGAAAACTCAGAATTCACCAGAGAGTGACACATGGCAAAACTTTCAAAAACATGGGTTTCCTTTATATATATCTATATTTAATAATTCCAATGTAAAAATAGCTGAGTCATTAAAACAGGTGAGTGATTCTATTTCAAAATTCAAAATTTTAAATCAGCTGACTCATTAAATGAGATGACCAATTCCAATGTGAAGGTAAGTGGCGCATTAAATGCTTTGTCTGCCACCACATTTATTTTAAATTATTAAAAATTAAAATTGATTTTCAATTTTTAAAAGAAAAATCTTTTTTCAATTTACCCAAAAAGGAAAGTTTGCAAGTGCCATGTAATGTGAAAGGAAAACTCAGAATTCACCGGAGAGTGACACATGGCAAAACTTTCAAAAACATGGGTTTCCTTTATATATATATAGATTTTTCAGAAGTTTTTTTATTTTTTGATTTTTAAAAACAAAAAACTGTTTTACAAAACAGTTATCAATCAGGCTCTATATCTATGTTGTTTTTATTTTCTGTTTTAGTTTTTAACTCTCAAAACAAAAACAAATTTCTATAATTATTGTAGAAAACAGTTTGAAGAACAAAAAAAAAACCAAAAAACACTCAAATACGCCAAAGTCACACAAACATAACGTAACATGGCCCAAGATTCTGAGAAGAGTTTCCATTCCATCATGGACAAGGCTCTTTCACCCTCCCAAATTACCATCCCATTCTTCACCTTCCAGCTCCAGGTTCTCTCTTTGATGTTTATTTTATTTTATTTTCGTTTGGTATCCATGAAAATTGATTATTACAGTATATGAATCATGAGAATCGTTTATCTCTGTACTCTTTTCATTCCCATGTGCGTGTCTGTTTTGAGGAACAGTGCAACACCATCGAATGCTAGCCGTAGTTTGATATATTGCAGTTACAAGTTGTTAGTATTGCATCCTTATAGTTTTGTTTAGTATATGCCTAAATTACAGCTCGATTTGTTGTTAGCTACGAAGTTAGATTTAAACCTTTTGGCGTGTGTCCTTGTTTGGCATGAACTCAATATTGACTCTATTCTTTGTTTTTAGCTTTTCATTTTCTGTTTTTCAATATTGTGTAGGAAATAGGGATTAGTAATGTGTTTGTGTTTGCGGTTCATGTGGAGTGCAACAATTAGGGGGTAAGAAACGTCCTTACCAGTCAATTGCATTAGGGGAAATGGAGTTGAATAGGAGAGGGGATGTTGTTGAGGGACAACAGTCCTCTTCAGCTATTCATCTTATGAGGAGATTTCCATGGGATCGCGGTGATTTTATGAGGAGATTAGCCACAGTCAAATCTATATCATAGTTTGTTAAATTGTTTCTAGCTATTCATCTTCTATCTTTTTCTTTACCATTTTAGCAAATCATTATTGTTCTTTTTATTACTGAGTATGCCTGCATTTTAGGTCATGATTATGATCAAATGGTTTTAGTAGGTGTGTGTTTGTGAGGAAACCAGTTAACTAAATACCAAAGAGGCAGGTACCTGATATTATTCTGGAAACAACGACTGAGGAAGATAAAGAGTAGAATGATCCTTTTTGTTGATTAATAAAAATACACAGCAATGGCTAATGGAGCCTTTTACACCGTTAACTAACTGTGCAGGGACTTTTCAAAAGGATTTCCTTGTGGAAATGAAGTAACAAAAAGTGATGCCTTTTATGATTCGTTGATCCTCTATTTATAATGTAAGCTTCAAGGGGTGGCTTAGCTAGGTGAGGTTGTCCAGTTGTTATAGCACGGGGGTTCTTGTCAGTCTGAGGTATCTTTTCCTTTCATTTGAAATTTGCATTTGGGCCATGATACAAGGGTTGAGACAAAGGGTTTCTGGGTTTGTTGACAGCTTTAAACATATGGTCTGGAAGACTGAAACAAATCATCCGGTCATTCCAAGTACAATCTGATTGATAAAAATGGCCAACAGTTTATCTTAGGATGAAGGGGATCAGTATTTGTCTCGTTGTTAATTTGGTGAAAGATCTATGTTGTTGCAATGCAAAAGAGGCCTTTGTCTCACATTGTCATCGTATGTCTTGTTGTTCTGGGATTCTAGATGCATAATGATGAGACATATTGTCTTGTAATGCATGTCTTGGACATCTTATTTTTCCTCAATGTAGGTATTCTCTCTCCCTCTCTCTCTTTTAAAGCCAATGACTCTTCTAACCACAATATTTTTATTCTTGATCATCCATTGGCTTTAGATTTTTCCTCCAAAACAGTGTGTTTGCCAATTTAAATAGTGACCTAGGCTTTGGATTTCCTTGAGCTAATTGCATATTGTAGCCGAGCTTGATCAATCCTCCACTAGTTTATGTAAAAGGGCAATGCTGTTTAAAATAGACTTGCTCTGCAGGAGGGAGAAAAATTAAATTGTTTCTGCCTTTCTGCTGAGTTGTTTGCTTTCATTTAAGAATATCATGGGTTCTGTTGAAGTAAAAATTTATCCTTCTTTAACAATATTTGGTGAAGAATACCATATTTTTTGTAAATCAGTTTCATCATGGCATTATCAAGACATGATTCAGCTGTATAATTAACAATATTTGGTCTACAGCCAACCTCCTTTTGTCATCCGCCCTCATCCTATTTCCCTCAAATTTAATGGCTTAGCTTTTGACTTCTGATATTCACGGATAGTGAGTGCTGTAAACTGTGCTAGAAGAGGTTGGATCAATGTGGATATTGACACCATAGCCTGCGAAGCATGTGGGGCACGCCTTCTTTTCTCTTCACCAGCATCTTGGAATCAGCAGCAGGGTATGGCATTGTTCTCAGTTATTATATAATTCACAACAACATTCAATTGTATGGATTTTCTAACTAAAATGTCCTTTATTCAGTGGAGAAGGCAGCCTTCGTCTTTAGCTCAAAGTTGGATAATGGACATAAATTACTTTGTCCATGGGTTGACAATGCCTGCGATGAAACACTGGTCCGATTTCCTCCAATACCTCCTCCAGTATTAGTTGACAATTTCAGAGAACGCTGTTCTGCTCTCTTGCAACTATCAGCTCTTCCACGTATTTCATCATCAGCAATTGACTACATGCAAAGCCCACTTCTGGAAGACTTTCTTAGACAATCTTTGATGCTGGAGTGTGGAAATGGATCTGCCAAAAACTCTGGGATTGTAGATGTTAGTAGTCAAGAGGAACTAAAATTATATTACAGGGAATTACAGGTTTTCTAGACAGTTTAAAATTCTTTTTTCTTTAAATTTTTTTCAATTACTGGTATATGATCTGGTATTTGTATGTTGTTCTTGTTTAGTGATTCATTTTTTTCACTGCTGAATGAACATGACACTTTCTTGTCAGATAGAATTTGCCCATTCACCTTTCTATGTTTTCTTACAGGCTTAGTGCTTTTCAATAACATTCTTAGGAGATGCTTTATGTCTTTCTAGCTTAGGAACTACCTGGCTTGATCTAATATTCATTTGCAAGGATATATCAGATCAGTTTCTTGAAAATACAACTACTCTAGACTGTTCTCGAGTAGTTGCTGATGTGAAGAATAATAGTCTCGTTCTCCATTCTACTGACACTGATGAAAGTTTGAAAAAAGATAAAAAATTCAAGGATTCTAGTGGGGAACAAATGGATCCCAATTCTGCAGTTTTAGATTGCGCCCTATGTGGAGCCACTGTTGGATTGTGGGCATTCTGTACTGTTCCTCGGCCTGTGGAATCAATCAGATTAGTGGGATGTGCAGAAGTGAATGGTGAAAATGATTTTGTGACCTACAGTTTATTCAATAAAAATGATCTTGAAAATAGGCAGGGTGTAAATAATTCCATGTCTTACATTGCAAATTCATCAAAGGATACGTCTTCAACTCTAAATATGACAATTGCAGGGGGTCCTCCCCCAACAAAGCAAAACTTTAAAGCAATAATATCTCTGCCTGTTATTGGTTAGCATTTAAGGGCTCGTCTTTCTCATGATTCTGATTTTGCAAATCATATTTTTGTCAATGGAGGTGGTATTCAGTTGGAATCACAGGAGACTGGGATTCAGGAGAAAACTAATAACTCAGTAAATGCTTCTATTGAGCAACTTGTTCCTGTGTCTTTTGAAATCAGGGAAATATCAAATTGTGAAACTGGTTCCCAAGCAAGTATTCGTGATTCAGTTGAAGATGATGTTATAGTCGGTACCTATTATGCAGGGCAACCTTGCGATCTTGTGGATAAAATGCCTGTACACTCAGAGGCAGATGGATTGAAGAGTTCAGCTGCAGAGCATCCTAGTAGCTCTCAGGTTAGAGATTTTTCATTTGTCAAATGGACAGTTAATTATAATACTATTGGAAAAAATTACCGACGAGTGATTATTGTGTCTGGTAATCACAATGTGTAACAGTAACAGGATGAGAAATAAATATGGTGAAAGACAAAAATTTCTTTGCTTGATCATTAACAATAATATTGCTGTGTAGAAAGACTTGACAGAAGGTGAAGCACTTTCAGTTTCTTCACATAAGACTTTGGATGGGGAAGTCAGAAATCTTAAAAATTATGGGATCAATGACAGAGTAGAGAATCCCATTAACATTGAAGATGTACATTGTAGTTTAGGTAAGCACTATGTGTGATAGTTCCTTAATAAATCATTACCGTTGGATATTTGACTGTGAATTAGAGTGTGACCTGCATTCTAATTGGCAGTTGCATCATTGTCTGTTTTGGCATGAAAATTTGTAGTTCATTTGTCATCGTGAGTTAATTTATAAGATAAATGGGAAGTTTAAGAATCTTCTTCCCTTTGCTTTCCAGGAAATTTTAAGAATCCTACACTATCCGATAAAGCAATGGAATTTGATCCAGGAGTGGATCTTCTCATGTGAAAAAGTGGTCATGTGGTCATGTTATTTGATCACAACCATTCATTGATGATGAGATAAGAGAGAGAAAAGTATAATTTTTTTAAATAAGTGGTTGTGATCAAATAGCATGACCACATGACCATTTTTTCACATGAGAGGATCCACTCTCCGAGCATTATATGCACTGTCTGTATCATCAGAAAAATCATTTGTTGCATTCACTAAATAGATCTCCATCATCTGTGCCAATTATTAAGGTATTTCTTGCACATCTTATTATCTTGTTTAATTATTGGATGTGCTATTATATACCTCAGTAAATTAGTGGATAACAAGTTAAGAACATCATGGACAAGATTTCTTGGAATGACCTTGCCTTATTATTGTTACCTGAGGATGTTTACTATCTTACCATATACCGTGTGTATATGCAGGTGGATGACCCTGTCGGTTCAACTAGAAAGCTTTACACGTCTCCATCTATAAGAAGAATGAAGACCGCTCTTATTTCTACAGAGCATAGGTAGCTTGGGTCCAGGGGGTCCCAATTCAAGACCCCCTCCCCCTCACCCTGAAATTTTGTTTATGCTGCCATTTTTCTTGGCATGTTATTCTATTTAATAGCCTTGTAATTGTTGTATCAAAACTGTAAAACTCTTTCCTCATTTGTAATACAAATAGCAGACTTGCATTGGGTTGGATGATAATTGATAATGGAGATTTTTATAGAATGTGATATGTTCTCTTAAACAGGAAATCAGCTAGAGAAGGGAATGAATAAAACATTGTGCTACACCATTACACCACAGTTTGTAACGATGACTTTCGAATAAGGGCGGTTGAATCCTCTTTCTGCTACAACAGCCCTCTTGTCTCCTATTAGCTTTGCCACCCTGTCATATCAATATAACTGATTAGTAATATATCACTGACACAGGTTCAACTGCAGATAGCAGCAGACATATACAACAGGTAGAAAACAAAGATAACGTGCCTCAAGATCTAATTAACTATTTTAAACATGTCATGTTGGACATTTGAGTAAGATCTATTTCATGACTACAATGGCAAAAGTACTTGTCTGTTAGACTCACCTAAAATATGGAGAGCCCGTATTTTCCTGCACAGTTTTTACCTGACCAATCCTCTGCACAACCTCCATCCCTCCTACAACTCTTCCAATTACCAGAGATGATGCATCCAACTCTGGTGAATCCTTTGCGGTGAGGACAAATTCTGTTCCATTGGGATCAGTTCCAACTTCTTCTTGATCAATCTCCAGCTTCCCTTTTCTTGCAACCAGCTTCAACTTTGGAGGTGGTTTTGATGGGTCTCTCACAATAATGCCTACACTTCCAGCCACGTTTTTAATCCCAGGGCATCTCTCATACATTCTCTCCCATTCATCAACAAGACTTTCAGCTGCTAAATTGTTCCCTGTCCCCTTAGCAAGTTCAGCATCCACTCCATAGGATCTAATGCCACCATGTTGGATGTAATTAGGCATGATTTTAACAAACTCTTTTCTTCTGTAGCTAATACCAGCAGCTCCACTAACAACCTTACTAAACCTATCAACTCCTGCAGGAACTTCATCTCCATAGAGCCCTATAGTAATGCGACCAACTGGTTCACCATCAATGGATATGTCAAAGAACACTTGTTTGGTAAGTTTTTTTTCAGTGCAGCTGGGAGTGGTAGCCAAATTTTCTCCTGGTTGATCATTGTTATTTGTGTCAGTAACATTTTCTTCTGCTCTTGCTTTGGATCCATCCAATGCCTGAGCACCCAAAAGAAGCAGCAAGCAAGAGTTGCTGTAGATTGTGAGCTCTCTACGTGTTAATCTGCATTGTTGCTTGAGGATTGGAAAAGATGGAGAATTGGGTACTAGTTGGAATGGTGGAAGTGACGGTGCTGACTTCTGAATTGGAGGGTTGAATTGTTGAGGGGAAGGTCGCAATACTCTTGTGTTTTGTAGCATTTCTTTGTTGCTCTTGGCACTGCTTGTAAATTGGTTTATTTTAGTGTTTGCGTCAGCTGTTCCTTTTCGTAGGGAGATTATGAGATTTAGAAAAGAAATGAAAGACAGATGAACAATAGAATAGATAAGAGTAACGGATACTGAAGAGATTTCATGGATAAGAAAGATGGAAATAGCTGTTTTCTATGGCCGCCATTTGCTTGTTGCATATCAGACTTTTGGTGTACATTACTTTATGTGGGTCCCTTTAGATATAGAGAAATTACTATGCGGAAGAGGTATGCATAATATGCACACATTTCACAATACTAAGTTAAGGTTTTTTTTAGTTATTTCGCACACCGTTTTGATATGCAAAAAAAAATGTGTGAAGAATTTCTTTTATGTGTAAGCGTTATACAGGTTTAAAGATAGAGAGACTTATCAAAAAAAAATAAAAAGATAGAGACACCAATATGAAAGTCATTTTATATGTGTACAAATTGTCCCAAACAGATAATTAAGTTTTTTTTAGTAATTTTTTTTTAAAAAAAATACCTGATTGGTGAATAAATTTTTTTATTTGAAAAATTGGAAACGAAAGAAAGAAAATGAACAAAGCCTCGTATTTTTATTCATATTAAATTTATTGAAAATGTTCACCAATGTCCTTATAATTAATTTCAGAATCACTTACGGTTTTTTTTTATCACATATGTCTACGTGATTTGCAAAAAATATATTTTTTATCACATATACTTCTGTGATTTTTTATTTTTTACAAAGCACCGGGGCATATGTGATAAAAAAATCACAAGAGCATATTCTGAAGCAAACCACGAGAACATTGATGAACTTTTTTCTAAATTTTTATTAGAGTAGATAATTTATTTACGTTGAACCCAAAACGATGTCGTTTTGAGGCGGAAATCAAAATATTTTTGTAATTATAATTTATTTCAGGATTATAATAGTCTTTTTCATTATAATTTTTTAATTTTTAACTAAAAATAATGTCGTTTTGAGAGCAAATATAAATAACTTATCTACGTTCATCAAACATTAAAACATTCTTATTAATATGTATTTTTCATTTTGTATGGAAACAAATACCCATAAAGAACACTCCTCTATATCTATCAAAAAGTAAAATAAAATAAAATAATCCTCCTTTGTTTTCCGTGGGACAAAAGTATGTAATTATGCGGAGATGAAAAAATTTGAGTTTTCATTTGGTTAGGGTTTTACTTCACAAGTTGCTAGGGTTTAAGAAATGTTGAGCAGCAAATTGGGCATGCTCTCAAGGAGGGTTCATCGCTCTTTGGTTTCTATTCGGAACCCACATCACCAGCTTCAACTACACTTCTCCACCAACACCATTTCTGACTCGGACACCGACTCAACCTCCACTCAGCAAGGGGAAAGGGTTATCTTTGATCGGCCCCTGGAGAATGGCCTGGACGCCGGCATTTATAGGGTATTGAAAATTGAACTTGCATATTTCAATATTTCATTTGTTGAAGCATTTCATATGCATTTGCATTTGAATTTGAATTTGAATTTGAATGATTAGTTGTTGTTATTGTGTGTGTGTGTGTGTGTGTGTGTGAGTGTTGTGTAGGCTATATTGATGGGGAAGGCAGGGCAAAAGCCGTTACAGAAGAAGCTTAAGAGTGGGACAGTGGTGACTCTTTTGTCCATTGGAACGGGAGGGATTCGCAACAATCGTAGACCACTTGATAATGAGAGTCCCAGGGACTATGCTGATCGCTGTGCCATTCAGTGGCATCGTGTTACCGTTTATCCAGAGAGATTAGGAACGCTTCTCATGAAAAACGTTCTTCCTGGGTTGCCAATCTATCATTCTTTTTACTCTGTTACTAATCATTGTTATGACATAATTAACTAACTAATTATTTGTTTATTGTAGTTCTATCTTATATGTGGAGGGAAACCTGGAGGCCAAGGTTTTCGCTGATCCAATGACTGGTCTTGTCCGTCGAATTAGGGAAGTTGCTGTTCGTCGAAATGGTACTCTTCAACTCTTATTATTCTATTTTTATTTTTTTGTTTTTGGGTATCTTGTTGAAAGAAACGTGTTACTTTGTTCTTTTTAATAATGGATTTGCGCTCCTGCTTGCTTTTATCCAATTTGCTGGTTAGAAATTATTAACATGTAGGTCGGTAGCTGTAAGATCAAGAAGCCTGATCTTATGGTGTAAACTGTAAAGTGTTTCCACTGTTATCCTTCATGACCTTAGTGATCAGAAGGGTAGCATTCTGTTATATAGTTCCTTATGCTACTTGGTTGGTTCATTGTGGCTTTCTAACATCTGCTGAAACGAAAATGGTCTAGGAGTAATTTCACTTGCTTCTGATGGTTTCTTTTATTTTATTTTATTTTGTTTTATGGCTGTGCAATAAAGTATAGCGTCGTCCTGTCTGAATGCCTTACAGAGCAATCCCTTGAAATGTGCTAGAGGCCCAAAAGCCTTATCTAAGGAGTTGTTGTAAATTTGTAATAACTATCTATTCCTGAATAATTGTGGATAACTAAGATTCTGAAATTGTTTCTATGTTGCTGCTTGGCTGAAAGTAGGGTTGGGAATGTGGTTCAGGCTCAGCTCACAAAGAAATTGAGCCCATTTTCTTGACTCAAGTTTGGTTTAACTTAAAGATCGCAAGCCGTTCGAGCTCAATGAGTCAATATCGAGCCTTGTATCAATTGGAATTTTTATTTTTAATGAGTTATACTCGAATTTATAATTAAATAAATTATAATTGCATACAAGGATTTCCTCACCCATATCTTTGCAAGTTGGGGTTTTATCGGGAGTTATTTTTTTATTTAGTTACAAAATAATTTAGTCAGACCAATAAAATAAAATCAAAGCTCACATACATTTATTTAAAGTATTATTATTATTAATAATAATATTCTTAAAAACAACTATATATATATATATATATATATCTATATATATATGGGAGGGATCATTTGACTCCAGAGTAAGATTTAAAAGTCTTACTCCTCATCTCAGCCCTTGATTTTCGTTCATCCAACGGTTATCATTTAATTGAAATTAATAATTAATTAATTGTTGTAACTTATTAAATGATAACCGTTGGATGAACGGAAATCAAGGGCTGAGATGAGGAGTAAGACTTTTAAATCTTACTCTGGAGTCAAATGATTCCTCCCCTATATATATATATATATATATATATATATATATAGCTGGCTCACAAGCTAATGAGTTGAATCTTGAAAACTTAAGCTCAGATCATTTAACAAACCAGTCAAAATTTTCAGCTCATTGAGCTAACAAATCAAACTATGAGCATGCTCACAAGCTGACATGGTTGTTTGCCAGCCCTAGCTAGAAGAACGGAATGAAATATTTCCACCATGGTGTGCTTGGTAGGGAAGGTGTAGAATAGAAAGGAAAGAATTAGGGACAGAATTGAAAGGTTTTGATTTCAGTTTTTCACTACTTGGTTCTTGGTAGAGTGTAGAAAATGGATGGAAAATGATTTTTAGCTTACTTTCATGCTATGCGAGGAGAAGCCTTACATTGTGGGCTTGGACAGAAAGTGAGTTGAAAATTTTCAACATTTCTTCATTTTGGTAGGGAAGGTGGAGAATAGAAAGGAAAAAATTAGGGACATAATTGAAAGGTTTTGTTTCAGTTTTTCACCCCTTGGTTCTTGGTAGGGTGTAGAAAATGGATGGAAAATGATTTTTAGCTTTACTTTCATGCTATGCGAGGAGAAGCCTTACATTGTGAGCTTGAACTGATAAAGAATTGAAAAAAATTCTTCATTTTGTTTCTACTGAGCTGGTGTAAAATATTCATTCTCCACCCCATTCTCTATCTGCATATGTTAAGCACAATGAATCACACCTTTAGTGTTATTGTATGTGAAATGTTGGAGATTGTTATTGATGACTGCATCTGACTAGAGAGCAATATATAACTTAAACATGTATTGCGATGACATTTTTGTGCTTTGTGCGTTTCTTCCAAGAAGTGAATTCATTAATATGGGAATTGAAGTGTTAATGGAGAGGTTCTTGAAGAGCACCCTTTTTATTTACAAACCTGATTCGGAGAAACAACTATGACTTTCTACATGTTATTTCCACCATTGAATTAATTCTCTACTTGTTTTTTGGTCCCCTTTAACCTTGCTCTTTCACTTAATTAAATAAATAAATTTTAGAATATCTTGGGAGTATTTTAGAGTATCTTAGCATATCTTCATATTATATTTGCAATGTCTTAGAATTTGTTATGGTACAATTAGTAATCTGATTGAGGAAGCAATCTTAGGACTTGTTTCTTGATTTCATTATATTTTCAGATTTGTTTCCGTATTTAATTAGGGTTAATAATATTATTATATTAGTGGTCTTTGGCATGTACTAGTAGTACTATACTACTACTTGACCTAATTAATGGAACCATTAGGATTGTATTTTGTAACATATCATTATAGAGTTTATAAATCTACTATCTTATATTATGCATATTCTCTATTCTTCATTTTACTCCTTCCCTATGTAAACCCTATAATCATTAATTTTTTTTATCCATGGTTGGTATGCTCTCGATACGAACATTAGTTTTTCCTGAGTTTCCTATTGAAACATGAATTTCTTCTGGAAGCCAACAGAATATGTTGGCATGATATATCTCACACTTTCTGGCATGGGTTATCTATGACTAAAGATTTTATGTAGCTTATGATTAAAATGATGTTTGGCATATGACAGAAGATTGCTTGAAAATAAGATATCTTGAGTTCTTTAACAATGGACTTGATGCAATTGGACTTTCCGTGTTCCACAGGTCGCGTTATATTTTTAAGTCAAGGTGGTGATGCTGAGCAACAGATACAACAAAATGACCAGAGAGCTGTTGGCTATTACTAAAGTAGATGCTTGAAATGGGAACTACGCGGGATTCAGTTGGCAATTGAGAATTTTCGATTTTGTAATTATATTCTGATTTTTTTTTACCGCAAAGTTGGAATTGGAATTGTTACATGACATTTGTCATGATGGAAACTCTTGGTTAAGTTTTGACATTGCTCTAAGCATTTTGATATTGATGAAATTTCACTATAATAAACTAAGTTTTTGTTGTTATTTTGCACACTATTTTGATGTACACGTAATAATGAGCGAAGAGTTTCTTTAATTTAGTAATGTGCTACTTATTTTCTTTAATACAGAAATAAAGATAGAGACTGATATTAAAATCATTCTTACGTGTATAAATTGTCCAATTTTTTTTTTTTGCATCTTATTGGTCAATAAACTGTTTTTAATTGAAAATTGGAAAGGAAAGAAAGAAAATAAGCAAAGCCGCATATTTTTATTCATATTATAATTATTAACATTTTTTTATGGAACCGAATACCCAAAAATAGATGTGGCGGGTAATGGATTGGTTCTGCCCACTTTCAACCCGCCTCAAAATGACCCGTTCCACTTTTGAGAGTGAATTTAAAATTTTTAACTCATTCCAAACCATCTCCAACCTTTTCTCCGCTGCCAATAAATTAGGAAAATGAATTTTTTTCAAAAATTATAGTATCAAATTTAAAAAAAAATCATAGTATCCACATATATAAAAAGGGATAGGATATTACCAAAAAAAAGGGGATAGGTTAAAAACCTTAATCCTTAATTATAGTATCAAATTTTTTATAAAATCATAGTATCCACATATATCAAAAAAAAAAAAATTGAGAGCATGCGTTCGAATCTCTCCAGTACCACTTTTGGGAGGGGTTTAAAACCTTAAACCTGGACCCGCCCCGAATCGGATTAGTTGCGAACTCATACGCACGGACACGTGTTCGACACGGACACGCTCGAACACGCGGTCAACTTTCCGACACGTTTCGACACGCGGTCAATATTTGGGGACACGCGGTCAATATTTGGGGATACGCTCGGACACGTTTTTTTTTTTTTTTTAAATCTTAATTTTATTTTGTTAACTAAATATAAAAGAAATAATTTATAGATTAATTTTTTTCTGTTATAAAATTTGACATTAAAAATTAACAAAATACGAAAAATTACTTATATTTATATTTATGTTATAAAATTTAAATATTTGATTGGTTATATGACTTATTATGGACTCTTATATGTATTAAATATAAATTATATTATATATATTAAAATTTTTATTTAATATCAAAATGTGTCCCAACGTGTCGAAATACGACATTTTTTAGAATTAACGTGTCGGCGTGTCGTGTCCCGTGTCCGTGCATCATAGGTTGCAAAGCAATGAACCGATTGTAATATTTCCAAAAAAAAAGTGAGATAAGTTATTCTAGCTATCATTTTTTCTGTCTATCTTTGCCTACCACTCTTCAATATTTAGATCAGAATCTAAAGAGGAGAGAGAAAGATAAATGTTAATTAAGATTCTAATCTAATAGTATTAAAGAGTGTTAGACAAAGGTAGACAGAAAAATAGTAGATAGAATAACATATCTCTATAAAAAGTATTAAATGGAGATAAAATGTGTAAAAAAAGTTATTGATGAATTATTTTTTTTGAAAAAAATAAAAAAATCAACCCAATGAGTCAAGCCATCCCAAAGTGGTTGAATCCATTTTGACTCGCTCTTTAGGGTGTGTTTGGGAGTTTGGAAGGGAATGGAAAGAAAGGAATTTAAAGGGGAGGTATAAAATTTTTATTTATATGGAAATTAAAAATATGATAAGTGAGAAAAATGAAGAGTTAATGAGATATTTTTACAATTTTATCTTTTGTTAAAAAACTAATATCATTATTATATTTTACAAATGAAATTAAAAATAAAATTTATAAAAAATTTATTTGTGTAATTTTCACATTTAAAAAATAATTCTCCATCTAAAAAATTATTTTCTTCTCTTTAAAATGGTCTATTTCACATTATAACTAAGTTAAAATTATTAAAAAAAATTATAAATCACATAAATAAAAGTAAATCCCTTATCTTAAAATAATACAATTGGAAACAAAAAAAAATTGTTTCATCAAATAAATTCAAATAATTTTAAGAAAAAAAAAAAATCAAAAAATTGAAGAAGAGAGTAAAACACATGAGTCATTTACTATAATTCTCCTCTTAGACCTCCAAAATTGGTGGAACTAAAAATGAGAAGAGTATGAGAGGGTTTTATAAAAATTTTCAATTCATTTCCTCCAAATTTTTTTAAAACTCACCAATAAGGCTATAAGAAAAAAAAATATAAACAAAACTTTGCCCTTTATGCTCTTTCCCTCTTAATATTGATCTCAAGCTGACACAACTTTAATCGCCGGTGCTCAAACGTCGGTCTGACAGAAGAAATTAATAAACGCGAAAACGAAAATGCGAGTTTTCATTTGCTTAGGGGTTTTGCTTCACAAGTTGTTAGTTAGGGTTTAAGAAATGCGGAGGAGCAGCTACTACACTTCTCCACCAACACCCTTTCTGACTCGGACACCGACTCAACCTCAGACTCAGCCTCCACTCTGCAAAGGGGAAGGGTTAACTTCGATCGTGGGCCCCTGGAGAATGGCTTGGACAGCGGCATTTTACAGGGTATTCAAAAATTGCACTTAGCATCATTCTTTCATTTGTTGAATCATTTCATTTGCATTTGCATTTGAATGAGTAGTTGTGTGTGTGCTCGTGCATGCTTTTGTCCAGTTTGCTAGTTATGACTTATATTAACTCTCACAACACACAATTTGTATGCTATTAGAGATTCGGAGAATTAATATTGAGAAGACAATTAAAAATCAACCACAAAAGTTGGAAATTATAAGGAAGGGGAAATAAAGTCCAGTGCCCTTCTGTCTTAATGTCTTACAGAGAAATCCCTTGAAATGTGCTAGAGGCCCAAAAGCCTTATCTAAGGAGTTGCCACGAATTCGTAATCTGAAAGGTATCCTTCGGCCGTAACCGAAGACTAATCCCCAATCGAGCACTGTCGGACCCTTTCGGGGGCGGCTCTCCCAAATCCTTTTTTTCCATTCGCAGGGCTCGAACTCGAGACCTCTGGTTAAGGGACCCAGACTCCTTACCACCTGTGCCAGAGGAGTTTGGTATAACTATCTATTTCTAATTAATCGTGGATAGAAATGTTGATCCTTCTAAGATTCTGAAATTGTTTCTATGTTGCTGAATTATTTTGGAGATTGTTATTGATGACTGCATCTATCTAGAGAGATATATAATTCAAACATGTATTGCGATGACATTGTAATGCTTGGTGCATTTCTTTCAAGAAGTGAATTCATTAATTAATATGGGAATTGAAGTGTTAATGTAGAGGTTCTTGGAGAGCACCCTATTTATTTTACAACCCTGATTCTGAGAAACACGAGAGATACTGTAAGTTAAAATAAAAGGATTGTTATAAAAAAAAAATAAAAAAAAATAAAAGGAAATAATTTGAAAATCTCGCATTCAATCATTGAAATGCAATAATAATGACATGGATGACAAAGATTCTGAATAACAATAAAAGAAAATAATTTGAAAACTTGTTATGAAGAAACAAAAACAAAGATTGTGAATGAAAATACAGAAAAACAGCCTAAATTTTTAGCATCAAATTGATGAAATGCAGTAATAATATTCTACCAGTTGTGACAGTGCTTATGAAATTAGTCTCAGAGATATCTTAGTCAAAGACTATAATAATTATAATTTAAAATTTTAATATTACATTTATAAAATATAATCATGACAGATATACTGTTATGACCATTAAAAATATATGATTATTGAAAAAATAGATATTAGATCATTGTGATAACGCTCAGAATTGTACAAAATATAAATTGTTTTATTTGTGATCAATTTCACATCAGAGTAATTTACTTCCACAAACTTTTTTCACACATTAAAAATGTGTGGTTAAATTATTTGTCAACCAATATTTTATACATTAAAATAAAATGTCAATCACTTATTTTTATTCTTGATAGAAATCTGTATAGGCTAGGTGTGTGAAGTATCATTACGGTTCCATATAAATTAACATTGTCGTTACCATCACCCCTATTAATTGCTAATAATTGTGACTTTTTTCTTCTTCTTTTTTCGGTACAGAATAATTGTGACTTCATGGAAGAAGAATAAGACTACGACACAAGCATTCTCAAAGTCATGTCCCAAACAACCATATGTCACGTACATCATCCTTTTGTATTATATTTTCATGATGAGCGCATATTGGATATGGAATACTAATTAAGAGCATTATTTACGTAATTCCTATTATTACCATATAATTTTTTGCGGAAGTTGAAAAATAGGAAAATTCCTTTTTTTTAATTCTTTTAATAGATATGAATGCGGAATTCAAGATGAGTAATGAATCACCTAATCATACTATATGAAGCATCAAGCAAATTATGTCTTATATGGACATAAATTTCCAACTTGTGAAACTGACTACAGACTAATTAATAGGGCAACCACTTTTGTTCTTTTTTGTTTTGTGATTCATGGCAGAAACTTGAGGTAGCCAATCTGTGCTTCTACTTGTGGGGTTGTGGGCAAATAAATTTGGAGTCAATGGACATTGAATTTAAAGCTACAGACTGTACAGAACATCTGTCTTACGGTTAAAAGAGAAATTTAAGCCGGGATTGAATCCCTCACGTAACTTTTTCTTACGAAAATTTTGTATTTATTTTTCTTTAGTGTTTACAAATTATAATATTGTTTTTATGTTTAATGTTAAGACTGACAAATTAATTGTTATTCTTTCTTTATTTTTTATCATAATGAGCTCTCTCACTTCAATTCCTTAATTTGTTTCATGATTATATAAGGAGATCTGATTATGTTTAGACGAGACATAAGATGTAATTATTTATTTATTTTTGAATTTCATATCATCCTGATTACCCTTTTAAATAAATGAGATCAATTTTAATCCCTAATACTCCTAACACTAGAGAATGAGGACTCTCAAGTCTCAAGTCTCACCTATGAATTAATGCCTTAATGGTATAAAGGCCAGAGAAGAGAGAAAAGAGGAGAGAGGGAGAATGGATGTGAGGAACATTGGTGTGGTTGTGGAAGAGGTGGATGCAGCTAGAACTGCACTACAATGGGCACTTCACAACATCATTCGATGTGGTGACACAGTCACCCTCATCCATGTCTACCCTTTAACAAAATCCAAAACCAAAAAAAAAGCTCGTCTTCTTCGCCTCAAGGGCTTCCACTTAGCCCTTTCCTTCCAAGAAATCTGCAACAACTTCTCCAACGTAAGCCTTTTTTCTTCTTCTTCTTCTTAATATTATTGTCTTTTAATTTTTATTGATGGTTATGTGCCATAATCTTAGGATTGTGTTACAGACAAAGGTTGAGATTGTTGTCACCGAAGAGGACCTAGAAGGAATGAAAATTGTGGCCATGGTGCGAGAGATTGGAGTTTCAATGCTAGTTGTTGGACTCCATGATCATAGTTTTCTTTACAAGTATGTCCAATGCCAAATGTTTCTGTTTTGAGCTCAATTTCATGAGGTATATTGGAATTATTATTAGTACTTGTATACAGTAATTGGGGTGGGTGGTGGTGATAATGACCCTCTTTCTAAATTCTAAATACATGGATCATCCTACCCATTCAAGTTGGATTAAGGTTCTGATTAAAGGTCAACTTCTAGTTTATAAGTATTAGGGATTTCAATCTTGAATTACTTATCAGTTATCACTCAGGATAAGGATTCTGGTTCTGGAGTCATCTTATTTTTAATCTTTCTTGGAGTCACTGACACTCTACAACATGGGTTTGTGGGACCTGGGTTAATTGTTTAATTTGGATTCTGTTCCTTTAACTTGGAAGGATGCATGCTTTTGCCAGTGAGCTTCAGAAATTGGTCACGGAAAACCTAGGCACTTGCACATGCCTTGTTAGTAGTGATAAAGAAAAAGCCAAAAGCTTGAAATGACCCAATAGAGAAATATATTTGGCTAAGATAATTGATGTGCTGCCTCCACCAAATATTCACAGAACCGTTCAACCACATTTGAATTTGAAACGTCCATTCATAGTAGTTTGTGTCTTTGTCAGATACCTAAGGCTTTGAATTTGGTGTGCTCTGAGTATTATTTTTTTGTTTCCTGTGTAAATTTGTTGTAGTTAGTGTAATACTAAATCTCACAACTGAAATCAGTGTTTCTGTAATTTCTGTTCATATTGCATAGCTTCACAATGGCCCATAAAAGTATAGATAGCAACTTCAACTGCAGAGTGTTTGCCATCAAGCAGCCTCCTTCATCCCAGCTGAGTCCCATGCCTTCTGCATTAGGAGTCTTAGACAGTTCAACTAACATGGACTTTTCACATATAGAAATTTCTGGAGCACAGTAAGTTTCTTGAAAATCTATCTCATCATTACTATTTGTCAAAATGTTAGTTCCCGTATGCATCATTTGATACCTCACATGAGAGTTGTTGATCTTGTCTTAATCTAACGACTCTGATATATATATAAGCACATTACACCATTCGGCGCTTTTGCGTTGTTTTTAAAGTTTGAGTTATAATTAAGGGAAACATTTTTCTCATGTTACACGAGACACACATATGAATGGACGGAACCCACTTAAAAAAAGAGAAAGGAAAAAGTGGATCCCACCACTTTTGTGTATGTTATATTGGACAATTTGTCTCATGCATGATGAGAAAAATCAAATCCTATAAATAATAATGAAGCAATTAAAGGGCTAAGAGGCAGAAACACCCAACTAAAGTTTCTAATGTTGATGTATCCATAAAAAAAAAAAAAAGTTTCTAATGTTGATGCATTGCAGTGATCCTGATACCCCTCCACCAAAAGTGAAATACCGGATTTGCCCTGACCCTACTGCAATTATTTGGAGAATAAGAAGGTCAAGGAGAAGGTGAAAGGAAAGGTCAACACCTCAAGCACCTCTCGAAGCTGACTCTGTCAATTTGGTTCAGCAAAGCTTCTTTTAATTAAAATGATACCAAAAACAACTTGGGCCTTGAACTATTTTTTTTTATATTATATTTTTCAGTTTCTTATAATTTATGTTCACCTGACATGGATATATACCAAAGAAAAGTGCAATTGGCATGGTATAGTTTGGTTTACCTATATTTGTTCTGATTGTATAAACGATCTTTTGGTAACATTAACTTGGTATATATTCGAACAGTGAAGATAACCTTCTCTGTTTTCTTTAGCGTTATTTTCCTTATCTTGCCCACGCTAGATAATATCTAAGAATTGGTTTAAATTCTGAATTCATAATTAATAGAAGATATATGCAGGAGGAAAAAAAAGTGGTTGAATTGATAATAGAAAGGGTAAAGAAGGTTCCATAGATCTTACATTTTGATGCTTTTGCATTTAACGTTGGCAAGTCAAAAAAAAGATCGTATAAAGTGGTTCGCAAATGTTCAATATTTAATAAAAATAATAGAGGTTTTATTCGATGTTCAATTGGTCATTGATTCGATGGGTTTTGTTTTTTTTTCAATTTTATGTTTTCTTCGTAATTTTTTAATGGGAGCATAGAAATAATACTCCCTACCATAGACACAATGAGAGATGAGAGAGAATATTTTTACACAATGAGAGATGACAGAGAATCCTTTGATGGAATAAGAGAGAATATATTTTTATATCTGTGACACAAGTATTATTTCTGAAATATTATTTCTGCCACAACTCCAGAAATAATACTCCATTTTTTAATACACTATCATCGAACTTCTTAAAAGGGCCTTTTTTTTCTACAGAAAATAGCCCATTAGATATTTAAAAAAAGATACAGGCCAGAGGCCCAGGAGAAGTTTTGTTGGCTCATAAGCCCACTTGCTGACGCCTTCTCTTTCTTATATTTACCCGAAAGTTTGACCAATAAGCAATGGAGAATGGACTACTCTACTAACTCTGTGATGTAGAATGGAGAATGGAGAATGGACTACTCTACCCGAAAGTTTGACCAATAAGCAATGGAGAATGGACTACTCTACTAACTCTGTGATGTATAGGCCCTAAATTATATTGAATCAATTTCAACAATTTTATATGTGAGATTCAAACCTGTACACTAAAAAGGCGTTTGGGACAGGAGAAAAAAAAATTTATTCCGAAAATAATTATTACCGGAATATAATTGAAAATATATTTTACTGGAATGTTACTAAAAAGTTGTTTGGTAGACTCATATTTTCTCGAAAAAATATGGTTAATTTTACTGAATTTGTGTTTAATTGTTATGAAATATTAGTTGGAATATGAGGTTATTTTATCAAAATAACCCACCTTATCCTAAATCATATCTACAGATCCTACAAATTGAAGGTCAATTTAATCCACATTTTTGTGCTTTAATTTTGACTTTCCCAGGTAGTCAACAATTCCACCTATTTTACGAATCTCTAATTTGACAGACCATACGAAAGTTATCACACAAAACCATTTTGTCGGAGACATATTTGCTCTGAGAAATTTTGAGAATCGAGCAACCAAACGTTGTATTCTTTGTTCCCTTACCATGTTTTTCCAAGATTTCATAAAAAAATTGCGTACCAAACACCTCCTAAAGAATAATACATGTAATATTAATCACTAACTCACAACTATATATGCTTATTATACTTTTTTGAATATTAGACACTTTTATATATATATATTACTCAAACGATTCAACTCATGAGCTTGAATTAGAAACTCAATAGCTCAACCGAGTTAACCACCACCAATACAAGTTTAATAACCTTGATAGTTCCACATGATAGCATACTATTCAATCTTTTGCAAAATATTATCTGTGGGCTATACTCTGGGCCAACGAGGAAGGAAGCAAGAAAGCAAATGGCCCAAAACTAAAAAAAACGAAGCCGACTAACTTAAGTGAGGTTGGGCTTAGGAGAAAGCTGGCTAGTGTGACTGTGAAGTAAGTTAGTTACATTACATGAATGGCTAAAAGATCAACTCAACTCAACTCAACTCAAGTTGTGTATGAGCCAAGTGGGTCGACTCTTTATGTTTGCATTATAGTCGCTTCGCTTTTGAGTGTTGAGAATGGTTTGAGCGAAGCCGTCCAAATAGCGTTAACAGCAAAAGAAAGAGAAAGACAGAGAGAGTTAAGATCTGCAGCGACGCGGCTCTCTCTTGCTTCTTACTCTCTCGGCTCAGATCCACTCCACGCCGATCACAATTCTCCGCCAAAATTGAATTTTGAGTCTTCCTTTTTTCATGAACTCTTCCTCACCGGTATACCCATTTCCCTATTTCCATTTTGATGCTGTCTTTACTTGTTGTTATTTTGTTGTTCAATTACCAATACTTTCATATGCTTGTGTTGTTGTGTTCATTATTTTTATTTTATTTTATTTTTCTTTCTTTATGAATTGTGGTGACTGTGATCAGACAGGTGACGGTGGGTGATAATAACATGGAGTGGGGTGTTAATAATCACTACAGAACTTACAAAGGTAAACTACACCTACCTGGAAACATAAACAACTGATGTTGTATAATTTTAGATTCTTTTTCCATTTTTCAATGCCATATGTGTACTCAAAGTTCCCAAAAAAAGAAAAAAAGAAAAAGGGAAAGTTAATTTTAGTTGAAGTTGTTGTTATTTGTTAAGTGGTGTTTATGGTTAATGAAGTTACTTACTTACACGTGTTGAATATATTAGTGAACAAATCAATCAAATGAAGACTTTGAACTGTAGTTCCCAGACTGATACAGCATGACAGTATATGTAATCAAAGAAATGAAACTGGTTTTCAGCATTTTAATTGTTCCATAAAATTGACTTCTTTTTTTTCCTTATGGTTTGTCTTTCTCAAAACTTGAAGCGGTATATTTTTTATGACTCTTTTAATTTCTTTCTTTTGACTCCTTTGAGTAGACGACAATAAATCCATGATGGATGTGGCACTCATTTCAAACATGGATCCAGTAAATATTGGCCTTGGTTGTTCTGATAAGCCAATTCCTGTCACTTCACTGAAGCCAAGAAAGAAAACAATGACTTCAGTTTATTTGAAGTTTTTTGAGACAGCTGCTGATGGGAAGACTCGGAGATGCAAGTTTTGTGGACAGAGCTATTCTATTGCAACCGCCACAGGTAACTTTCCCCCACAACATTTTGTTACTGATTATTACCTTTTATGCCTTTCTTATCCAATACGGCATATGTATCTTTTCATCACTTAGGTTTATCATAATACACCCTAGCACATTGCTGCTATGAAACCTCAGAAATGCTTGTGAAACTTTGTTATTTGAAGATCTCAGGGTTTTTGCATTTCATCAAACTTCAGTTATATTTGAAACTAGATGGATTTTAAATTGTAGCATACTTGGTTGTAAAGTTTTTTTTCCCCCTAGCAATTGTGTTTGCTTGGACATCAACTGAAGTTCCTTTATTCATGAAGGAAATTTGGGAAGGCATCTTGCTAATCGCCATCCGGGTTATGATAAGTCAGGGGATGCTGTCAGCAATTCAGCAGCCCCGCCCGCTGCTGTGGTCAAGAAGTCTCAGCCTCAAGGAAAAGCAAACCAGGTAGATTATGATCATCTAAATTGGTTGCTCATTAGGTGGCTTGTTTTAGCTTCTCTCCCCCCTTCAACTCTGGAAGAGAAGTGGCTTGTAAATTCCTACAAGTTTTTAAATCCATGTATACAACTTTGGCCAAGTGACAAGTATAGAACTGTACTTGATGAAGTTTTCAGAAGCATGAGGGAAGACGTAAGAGTATTGTTAGAACAGGTTTCTTCCAAGTTCTCCATCACACTTGATTTCTGGACTTCCTTTGAGCAGATATTTTATATGAGTGTAACATGTCAGTGGATTGATGAAAACTGGTGCTTTCAGAAGTTGCTTCTCGATATCTGTCGCATACCCTATCCTTGTGGGGGTGCAGAGATCTATCGTTCCCTCGTAAAAGTTCTTAAATTTTACAATATTGACAACAGAATCCTGTCCTGTACTCATGATAATAGTCCAAGTGCAATGCATGCCTGCGATACTTTGAAACATGACTTGGATGGTCAGAAAATAGGGCCGTTCTGTTATATTCCCTGTGCTGCTCGAACTTTGAATATGATTATAAATGATGGATTGAGATCAGCAAAACAAGTAATTTCTAAGATCCGGGAGTTCGTAATAGAGTTAAATGCCTCATCAGTGATCTCTGAGGATTTTATTCAATTATCTACAGCTTATCAAGAAGGTACTTGGAAATTTCCGCTTGATGTTTCAGCAAGGTGGAGTGGAAACTACCAGATGCTTGATCTTGTTCGCAAGGTATCTCATTGTACCTTACAACTGCTTCAATTATTGAGCATAAGAATCATCCAAAAAATTACCATGGAGATTTTTCAAAATTACTTTTAGAGTTGCAGTACCAATTTATTACAAGGCAAAACTTGGATTTGGAATGACTTCTCTTGCCTGAAGTTTTTCATATTTGCCCTTGTCGAAGAACTGTAAGAATTTTTATAACCTTGCTGATGAATTCGGCCTGTGTGTTGATGTTGATCTGATTGGAGCACTTGGTTTCAATTTACAAAAATGGTTGGAGTTCTGATTTTTCTCCTTATAATCACAGTTCATGTATATGTTGTGATGTAGTAAATATGGTAGCATAATGATGGCAATTTGTTATGTACTACAGTAATGTAGCATGTTTACGGCACACTTGTGAATTGAAACATTAGAGTATATTAACATATCTTGTGATGCATCATGCATGCTTTCAAAATTAGAAACAATGAATTAGTGTAAAACAATGTATATATTTTTATGATGCAGGCTGGTAAATCAATGGATGCTGTAATTCGTAAATATGAGGATATGCTAGGCAATAGGATGCTGCTGGGCTCTTCTGACAAAAGTGTGGTTAACATCATGCATCAATATCTTGAACCATTTTACAAAACCACAAACAACATATGCACAAGTAAGGTGCCAACAGTTGGGCTTGTCCTTTTCTTCGTGGATCACATCTCAGAAACAATTGCTACCTGCAGAGAATCACGTCACAGCCCAGAATGGCTAAAAAGTGCTGCAGATGAAATGGCTAAAAACGCCAGAAATTATATTAATCAGGTTTGCAACATATTTACATATATGACAGCAATTCTAGACCCTCGAATAAAAGGAGAGCTGATCCCTGATAGTTTAAACTCAGAAAATTTTCTGGACGAAGCAAGAACTCATTTTATGAGAAATTATTCTACCAGCCATTTCCCATCCATGAGTTCTGGATACAATGCACAAGAAATTGAAGATGGAGGTAGTGTTTCCTTTGCAGAGGAAATAGCTCGCAAGAAAAGAAGGACAAGCATGAGTTCTGCCACTGATGAGCTTACACAGTACCTGTCAGAGGCTCCAGCTCCAATACCAACAGATGTTCTAGAGTGGTGGAAGGTCAACTGCACGCGCTACCCTCGGCTATCTGTGATGGCTAGAGACTTCCTTGCTGTGCAGGCAACTTCAGTTGTGCCTGAAGAGCTTTTCTGTGGCAAGGGTGATGAAATTGACAAGCAAAGATTCTGTATGCCATATGATAGTACACAACCCATTCTTTGTATAAAGTCATGGATTCAGGTTGGCATCAAGTTTAAGTTTAAGTCGACTGAGATAGATTATGAGAGGTTGATGGAACTGGCAGCAGCAGCTGCTGCTGCAACAGATAATAGCCCTGCAAGTTCTGACAAGAAGCAAAAATAATGATAGAAGATGGTGGCACATATAACCAAATTAACAAGCATCATTACTGTCACTTTTAGATTATATCTTGACTTGTGCTCATTTTCGCTTATCTTCAGATTAGAAAAAGGTAAAGGGTGTTTTGTTCTTTGAAAACTTTATTGTTGTATGTATTATATTAATATAATGTATTATGTTGTACAGTTCCTAATTCTGGAAATTACTAACCCAGAGAAAAATCAATATGCTCCTTGACCATCACCCCTTTCTCTGCGAGTGATTTGTGTGCACACCACAAAAATGCATTTTTGTAATGGTCATAATCACTTGTTAGTTGTAACAGAATAGAACTAGTTAAGAGTTTCTTTTGTTTGTTATATGAAATAGTTAGTATGTTAATTGTAAAATGGTTAAGAAGCATAAGTGCTCATGAGTTTGTGTATAAGAAAATAGTAATGAATAGATCAATTTCTTTTCTTTAGGAGAAGGGGGAAGTTCATAGTGGGTACTTTGTGTTTTGAAAATGTTTTTGGAAGCAACGAAAAAGAATCCCTCCCAACACTATCAAAGTGAAAGCAAAGTGGTCTCAAACAATAATAACAAAGGGAGAATCAAGTGTTTTGACGAAACGAATAAGCAAAAGAATCCCCGGGACAAACAAGAAAATCTCCAAATATCATGAACTTCTTGAAGTGTATTAGGTGTTTGTGGAAGATGAAGTTCGAAGAAATGGAAGAGGAAGACACAAAAACAAATACATAGAGGTACGAAAATAAAAAATCTAAACAATGTTGGGGAAAATCTTGCAATTCACAGGTGACAAATGGGTGACTGGGGTCGTCATTGTTATAGGCCATCAGAAGACACAATGTGAAAAATTGCTCCATAATCCCCCAATGCACGATTGACAAATAGAAACAAGCCACATGTAAAGATGTAACCGCTAGGACAAGGATCAATGAGACATGCATATCCAACAAGATTCTTTCAAGAAATGAGCTTGCCCATGGAGACCCAACTCATCCAATAAGGCCAAGATCACACCAACAGCTCTAAATCTAACTGGTTCATAAACCGACCTCCAAGGCTCATCCAACGTGGACAACCTTGCTAGCAGGAAAGAGTTGAGCTCATCCAAGATCATGGAACTCATCCAACAAATAACAGCGTAGATCGACACAAATGCTAGCACAACGACTAGACATCCAACTTCAACAAGCCAAGTCCAAAGCCTTAAAACTTGACCCCCTTTTAGCTGCCTCGGTGAGAAATGTTACCACTTCATCCTAAACTCTTAGACTATGGGTGTGCATAACAACCATTTTGTTCTCTGACACTAGTTCTGAAAAGAAACAATTCTTTTCTATTTCTGTGCTTTGGAACAGTTTCTGAGGAAAAAAATGTTTGATAACATATTTTATTTTTATTCCAAGAATGAGAATTGCGTTTGGTAACATAATAAATAATATAATGAAATATAATTCCTATCAAGCATAACTTTTTTTCAAATTACACTTTCTTTCGATATGGTGTGGTGGTGGAGGTGGCAGTGGCGTCGTGGTGGTGGTAATAGTGGCAGGGGTGGTGACGGCAGCAATGGTGGTGGCGGCGGCGACGGTGGCGGTAGTGGTGATGGTGGAGACAGCAGTGGCTGCGACGACGGTGGTGGTAGTTGGTGGCGATGACGGTGATAATGGTGGCGATGGTGGTGACGGCAGTGATTGCGACGATGGTGGCAGTGGTTGGTGGCGGTGACATGGTGGTAGTGGTGATGACAGTGGCTACGACGATGGTGTTGTCGATGGTAGCGGTGGTGGTAATGACATGGTGGTGCTGGAGATAGCAGTGGTTGCGACGATGGCGGAGGTAATGTTGGTGGTGGTGACAGCAGTGGCTGCGACAATGGTTATGGTAGAGGCGGCAGTAATGTTGGTGGTGGTGACAACAGTGGCTGTGGTGGTGGTGGCAGCGGCGGCGACGACGACGATAGTGGTGGTGGTAATGACATTGTGGTGGTGGAGACAATAATGGTTGTGACGATGGTGGTGGTAGTTGGTGGTGACGGCAGTGACTGCGACGATGGTGGTGGTGGTTGGTGGCGGCATGGTGGTGGTGGTGACAGCAGTGGTTGCGACGATGGTGGTAGTGGTTAGTGGCGGTGGCGGTGGCATGGTGGTAGTGGTGACGACAGTGGCTACGGCGATGGTGCTGTCGACGGCAGCTATGATGGTAATGACATGATGGTGCTAGAGACAGCAGTGGTTGCGAAGATGGTGGCGGTATTGGTGGTGGTGGTGGTGACGGCAATGGCTGCGACGATGGTGGTGGTGGCGACGGTAATGGCATGGTATGGTGGTGGTCGGGGTGGCGGCGGCGACAGTAGTAGGGGTGGTAGTTGGTGGCGGTGGTGACGGTAGTGGCTACGACGATGGTGGTGGTGGTGACGACAGTGGCTGCAACAATAGTGGCGGTGGTAACGGTGGTGGTAGTGGTGGCGATGGATGGAGGTGGTGGTGATGATGGTGAAAACAACACTGGTGGTACGTTGACAACGACAACAATGGTAGTGTTGGGATGATGGTGGTGGTGGAGAGTAATTGAGAGAGACAAGTGTTTCTCATTTTGTGCCAGGGAACAAAAAAGCAGAAATTTAGTATCCATTTTTCTATTCCCGAGCACAAAAATTAAATCGGTTCATCCTGGGAACAAAAAAATAAACCGATTTTACCAAACGAGTTTTCTATCCATTTTTGTTCCCAGGAACAGATATTAAAAAAGAACTGATTTCGGGAAGGTTGTCATGCACACCCTATCTGACTGGGGAACGACTATTCTATACCTACATAATTAGGCTCTTTGACCCATTGGGGTTATTTGAGGTTTTAATGTACCAATTTGGTATTTGATTTTCGTTATTTATCAATGGGGGTCATTTAGTGACACGAGGGAACTCATCGTCAATGAATGTCGCGATCCTCCCCTGCGTCACTCATACATTCTTTTTTTCTTTTTTTCTTTTTTTCAATTGAGTGATGTCCCCTCCCCTCCGGCACTTATAGGATTGTGCCAAGTGGCACAATCTCGTTAGTCTCGTTATCGTAAAACTTCGAAAGATCATAACTTTTGACTCAGGTATCCAAATCAGATATTTTTTTTATTTCACATAACTTTTCGAGATCTACGCAATGCAACTCATTTGAAATATTTTATCTTCCATTAACATAGTTCAAATTTGCAACAAAAGTTCCACATTTTTACAAATTCGAACTATGTTTGTGAGAGATAAAATATGTCAAATGAGGTGTCATTTGCTTATATCTTGAAAAGTTATGTGAAATAAAAACAACATCATCTGATTTAGATACCCAAATCAAAAGTTACGGTCTTCCGAAGTTTTACGATAATGAGATTGTGCCACTTGGCACAATCCTGTGAGTGTTGGAGGGGAGAGGGCGTCACTCAATTGAAAAAAAGAATGTGTGAGTGACGCAGGGGGAGGGTCGCGACATTTAGTGATGCTGATTCCCCCTCGCGTCACCTAAACGACCCCCGTTAGTAAATACCGTGAATCAAATATCAGATTGAAAAATTAAAGGGGTAAAAATCTCAAATGGGTCAAAGAGCCTACATAATTGTCCCCACAAGCATTTGGACAAATGAGCTTTATTCATTATCAAGTTAACCCCACTATAAATAAAGGATTAAGCCTCCCATATAACTCTCTAGAAAATTCTAGCTTCTCTAATTATTACCATGCACACACACATCACTCCTTTGACTTCTTGCCTATTACTTGTGCATAGTGATATGTCACTACATGTGATTGTCTTCTCCCTTAACACTGCTAATACACATGTCCAACATTAATCACAATTCCCTTACATCAAACATATATATATATATATGAGGTAGGATCTTTTGACACCATTGTCAAATTTGAAACTTGCACCTCATCTGAGAGTCATTAGATCAAAAAAGATCAATGACTCTGATTTGTAAGCATGTGAGACCATTGATCTTTTTTGATCTAATGGCTCTCATATGAGGTGTCAAAGGATCCTGTCTATATATATATATATATATATATATATATATACTAAAAAAATTTCCCAACCTTTTTTTATACAAATTTTTTCCATATTTTTGGATACAATGGTACTTTAATGGTTTTCATTTTCAAAAAATTGGAATGGTCAAACACAATGGCAGATCCAACAAAAGTACTCGGCTCATGTCAAAAAAAATTATTGGCACCAAATACTAAATTTTATTCTTTTTTCAAGTACTGTAATTAGGGGTGTAAATGAGTCAGGCTAGGCCGGGCTTTGGCCTTCCTGGCCTAAGCCTACGTAAAAAAATATTCAGCCTATCTGACCTATTGGCCTATTAAAGGCTTTGTTTTATAGGCAATGCCTGACCTATTTTTAAAAGTTATAAAGCTTGATATGACCTACAGACCTTGTAGGTCTCCCACTGCATATACTAAGCAAAGAAAATAATTATATAAAACAAAGAAAGTTTCATTCATGCATGCACTAATACTTCTCATAAGAAATAAAAGATGACAAACAAGAGTCAACATAATATCTCAGCTCTATAATGTATATCAGAGGGGAATTAGAGTCAAAGAAATGGGAAAAATAAGAAAGAAATACAATTATTGGGTCAACCAAAGACGAAACTTAGAGACGACGAGAGTGAGAAGTTACTTAGAAGCGACGGTGCACAAAAGAAATTAAGATTGGTACTTTGCCACTTAGAATAAATATATTATTTTATTTTTAAAAATTAAATACGCCACTCTACAAGGCTTTAGGCCAGGCTTGACAGAGTTGGCGTATGACCTGTTTGTTTAAAAGGGTTTTCTTGTAAGCCTAAGCCTATTCAACTTTCCAGAAAGGTCAGGCTAGGCCAGGCTCAACATAGGATGAGTTGTAAGCTAGACTAGGCTAGTCTGGTCCATTTACACCCTTAACTGTAATCTATCTACGGTTATTACCCATATTTAAAACGTGACTAATTTTAAAAAATCAGCATCGGAGCCGAACATAAATAAAATCAACAATTAATAAAGAGTTCGCTTTTTCTAGAATCAATGTAAATAACTTATCTACATTGAGCCCAAAACGACGTCGTTTTGAGACGAAAATCAAGGTATTTTTGTAATTATAATTTATTTCAGGGTTATAATTGTAATGTCCAACATCGGTTGGAGAGGGGAACGAAGCATGCCTTATAAGGGTGTGGATACCTCTTCTAGTGTGAGGCCTTTTGTGGGGTGTCCCAAGAAACAAAACCGTGAGCCCGAGGGCAAAGCGGACAATATCATGCTACAGGGTTTGGGGCTGTTACATTTGGTATCTTGCCGTATAATTAATTTTCTTATTGTACGTTGATCTTGCCTTTGATTTAATGAAGTTAACCTGTGTACTAGCAACAATTAAAGCTGAAGGTAGCGTGTTTAATTTTTTTCAACGAGAATCATAGAGTTCTAAGTTCTTATTCATTTATTTATTTTAAATGCGTTCTTTTCATCATCTGGATCGTTCCATTGAATTGCAAATAACACAATTCAAGAGTAAAATGCAATATAGCAGCTGATCCTTCCAAAAAGAGAAAAAAAGAAAAAGTCTCAGCAAGTGATCTACCCTTATGGCCTCATCTAAGGGGGAACATGAGAAGAAGAAAAAAACACCCCACATTCCCCACTCCACGTATACCCTTGCATGTCACCAAAATAGGACCTTTAATCCCACACTTGTCCCTTCCACACACTCCCCTTTCTTTTTACGCCTCTCTTCCTCTTTTGAATCTCTTTTTCTCTCTTTCTCTCTCATTCTCTCAAATTCACTTCCAAACAAACATTATTCTTCAAGCTTCAACTCTCTACCATGGCTGATCGTAACCCAAGTTCAGCCCAAACGCAAAGACCCACAACAACAACAACAAGACCCACAACCTCAGCGGCATTTCTTCGAAAACTTCAAGAGCATTCCCCGAACTCAACCCAACTCGCTGGCCTCTTAACCCTTCTGGTAACCGGATCCATATTGCTCCTTCTCACCGGTTTAACCGTCGCAGGAACCATTATGGGTCTGATCTTCTTCTCGCCGTTGATCATTGTGTCGAGCCCAATATGGGTCCCAGCTGGCACGCTTCTCTTTCTTGCCACCGCAGGGTTCTTGTCCATGTGCGGATTCGGACTTGTCCTTGTGGCTTCGGTTTCTTGGATGTACCGTTACTTCAGGGGTCTCCACCCGCCCGGTTCGGACCGAGTCGACTACGCTCGGAACCGGATTTACGACACGGCCAGCCACGTCAAAGACTATGCTAGAGAATACGGTGGGTATTTGCAGAGTAAGGTGAAGGATGCGGCACCCGGCGCTTGAGAACCGGGAGAACCGAACCGCTTCCCCTTGTTGAACCAAACCGGTTCGGCTTTTTATGTTAAATGTTATGGCCAGTTTATGGTGTGTGTATCTCTGTAGAAGTTCCCTCAACTTTTTTTTTTTTATTCTTTTGTTCTTTTTTTTTTGCTTTGATGTAATCGTGTCTGTGTCTGAGTGCTCGTTCCTCTACTTTCCACGTACTATTGTATTTTGATTTTGACCTGAGCATCCACGAATGTATTTCTCTTGTTATTATTGTCTATCATCCACCGAAATTTTCAAAAAATTTGACGTACACTCCGACACTGATTATCGTCATCGTTATGTTGTGTCGGTGCAACATTGATTATCGTCATCCTTATGTTGTGTTCTATGATGCAGAAGAAAAAAAATACTAGAATTATAACTATAAACTAAGGTGGTATTTGGCACATGGGCTTTTTTTCAGAATAATGGAAAAGTAGGATGAAAAAATTATTTTCTCATGTTTGATAGGACTTAGGAGAAGAGTAAAAATAATCCAAACAAAAAAAAAATTCCAATGATTTTGTTTTACACAGGCTATATATGCCCATCAAAAAATACCATGGATGGCATGGAATTTTTTTTCCAACGCGCTCGGAAACCTGTCACTCATTTCTCAGACCAAAATATCCAGCCAAATTTTTTTTGCCATGGAAAGTGTGGTATGAAAAAAGAAATGTTTGTCCGTTGGAAATTCAATTTGCAGTCAAGTTGTTTGCCACCATTTTACATTGTTGAACTTTTCCATTGAAAATGTGGAAAAAGGAATTCCCGACGCGGGGGAAAATGGCTCGAAGTTTTTAAGACAAAAACACCCTTAGCCCTAGATATAAACAGAGAGGTGAGCGAAAATGTATGGGTAATTTTGGTAAAGATTCCCATTATTTTTTTATAATCAACCAAACATAGTTAGTTAAATTAATCCAAGTTTCCTGTCAAATTTTTTTGGGCTACCAAACATCTTTTTGCAAATTATCCCGTAAAAAAATTTGCTAACTATTTATCCGCAATTTTTTTTCCGGATCAAAAAAAATTTCTTCTTATAAAGAATCAATTCAATTCAGAAGCTTAAGAAAGAAATTTTACTAGAAAAAAAGTGAAAGGCGGTGAGGATCGAACTCATAACACAAAGTTTTAATGCCACCATTTTAACAATTAAGATGAAGCTACATTAATGATTATATATATTTCAACAATTAGGATGCCAATAACTCAGGCGTTCACCTTGTTCTCGGGTTATCTTTGACTTGTACTACAAAGGGAACCACCATTTCACCTACACCCAGCAAGGCTAATGATCATCATCTTTGTCTCCGGTGAGTGTAACCAGCAGCAGGTGGCCAAGCAAGGGACCAAAAATAATTACTGGAACAAGTTTATTGTGAGGACCCTCCCTCTTCTTGACTTGTCTAGACAGACTTCACCTCACATCGTTGTTTCGTCTTTCTCCCGCGGGGGAGTGGTCAAGGTGGTTAATTTTGTAAAATCATCTCATATTTTCAATAATATTTTACAATCAACCAAATATAACATCAGGAAAATTGACCCAATATTTCTAGGGATATTTTGGTCTACCAAACAATTTTTTTGTAACATTCTTAGGAAAAAAACTTCTCATCACATTCCTGTAAATTATGATTCCTGGGTAAAATAAAAATTCTCCAATATCAAACGCTCCTAATACATTGTTATAATTTTAAAAGTTTTTTTTCTCTCCTAAAAAATTGTCGGTTGACGTGACGAAGAGAGAAAAATAACTTGAATATTACAACAATGTACTATTTCTAATATATAGTTATAATTGGTTGCATAAGAGAAATTTTTTTATAGCAACATAAGAAGTTAGAGACCCATAAACTAATGTCCGGGAACATTATATATTTTTAGGGTTTTGTTTTTGTAATGTAACATGACAGGAGATTATTTTCCTACACACTTATGATATATGTGGGGTCCATTAAATAGTAAAGTGAGAAAAAAATCAAAGGTGGGACCCAACTTGGATTGTGTGTGTAGAAAAAATGATTAGTTGTCATGTAACATAACAAACTATTTTCCCATATTTTTATATAAATATGAAATTTGACTAATTTATGTAATGCATACAACCTCATTTATAATATATTGGACCTTACGAGACTACTGGCAGGCCTAATATTCCACAGCCCAGGCCCATGCAAGTACAATAACAAATAAACTCAAATATATTTTTAGAATAAATCAAGTCTACTTTATTTTTAGAATATAAACTGAATCTAAAATGGTTTCAGACAAATTGGTGTTACCCTATCCTTGTTTGCTAAAATTGGTTCTCTAGAGCAAAATGAAGCTCCATTTGTGGTTGAGAATGAAGGAGCACAGCCACTACTCCGATTGTACTAATTTACTCAAAGACCACCACCCTAGAGGAACAAAAAGCATGCTTATCAACGTTGGGAAAGTAGGGAGGAGTTTGAAGCCATCCAATATGACAAAGTCAAGGACCATCCACTTGGGCTACGCAATCGATTCCTCCTCTTTGTCACTGAATAAATTTCTCAAAGTCATTCCCCTTCCACATGTTTTGAAGTTGATACTAAAAAACTGTGGTTCCATGTAATTAGGGGTGTAAATAGGTTAAGTCGGCCTACAGGGACCTACGACTTAGTTTATATTAGGTCAGACTTGGTCTATTATAAATAGTAAAATAAAACAGACCTAGGTTTTTAAGAAAACTTATTTAGAAAATAGGCCATAAACTTTTTTGTACATGTCGGGCTTATAAACCTACAGGTCGGACTACTTCATATTATTTATTTTAAATAAAATAAATAAAATTATTATTTTAATAATTTTGAATAATAAAGTAATATTATTTTAGTTATTCTTTTATTTGTTGAATGTTTAATAGGCTTAAACAGGCTAACAGATCTAGACCAAGGCTTTTATTTTTTAAATATAAGTCAGGTCAGACTTGCAATTTGGGGCCTACACAGGCTTACAGGTCAGACCAGACCCAATATTTTTTACACAGGCCTATTTAAGTCAAAGACTAGCCTAACCTAACCTATTTACTTGTATTTTTTATTTTTTAAAAAAAACATTTTAAAAATTTGTAGTCAAAGAAACCCTAACTCTGTCACTGCTCTCTCTCTCTATACCCTTTTTCTCTTCAATGTTAAGCTAAATATTATAGAATTTATAGAATCAATACCACAAAGCCATAAGAGTAAAAAGAACAAATTTCTAACCCAAAAGAAAAGAACCAAGAAATATAAAAAGAAAAAGAAAACAATAATTATAAAATTATACATATTAATAATTCAGAAAAATATTTCTGCAGTTACTGCAAATAAGTTATCTGTATTTAAAGGCTCATTCTAAGTATCTCGGCTTTAGCAAATAATTCTGGTTTATGGAAGGCTATTGTTAAGTATTGGCCTCAAACTCTAGAGAATTCTCGTATCATTTTAGGTGATGGGGTTCATACGTCTTTTTGGATGAATTCGTGGGTGCCAGGATGTCCTCAATTTGTAACTTGTTATGGTAATTGGGACTGGCCTTTATTCCAACACCTTCTTCCTACTTCAGTATTAGATAAGATTCGTAGTGTGCTCCCTCCTACAGTGGATCCTTCTCCGGACCGTGTTATTTGGGCAGGTAGCCAAGATGAGATTTTTTCAGTGAAATCAGCTTATAACTATCTCATGGGTACCTCGCATTATCATCAGGATAGGATTTGGAAGGTAATTTGGGCTTGGCCTGGTCCTGAACGTATTAGACAATTCTTATGGCTTCTCTACAGAGGTTCTCTTTTAATTAATGTTCGTAGAGTGCATCGTCACATGGCTACAGATGCAGCGTGTCTGAGATGTCATTATAATCTTGAGGATAGTTTACATGCCATTAGAGATTGTCCTGGTGCTAGGGAATTATGGGAGCATTGGGTTCCTTCTGATAACCGTAATGACTTTTTCTCCATGGATCTTCACCTATGGATTCAGACAAATCTAGGATTAAAAGGTCCGTCTCAAACTGATCGAACTTGGCCTTTGTATTTTGGGGTGATAGCTTGGTGTTTGTGGGGGGAAAGAAATAAGGAGATCATTAATCAAACTAGCACCTCGAAGTATGGTCTCATTAGGCGCATTACCTACACTTGTGGTAATATTCAATTGGCTAATGAAACCCTTATTAAGATTGGTCATCAGGAGCTTAGAAGAGAGGAACGTCTTATTCACTGGAATTTTCCCTCTGAGGGTTATGTTAAACTTAATGTGGATGGTTCCAGCATAGACAGTGGGCAAAGGACTGCTTGTGGTGGAGCCATAAGGGATGCTGCTGGGAACTGGCTAACTGGTTTTACAAAATTTCTTGGGAGTAGTACTTATACTTCAACAGAAATTTGGGGATTCTTAACAGGTATGGATCTGGCTTGGCATAAGGGATTTAGGAGAGTCTTTGTGGAGGGTGACTCCAAGGTGGCTTTGGAATTTATAAGAAAAGGGTATGGCGTAAGTCATCCTCTTTCTGCTTTAATCATCCGAGCTCGTAGCATGCTCCAAAGAGACTGGATTATTCAGCTTAGTCATACTTATAGAGAAGGCAATTTTGTTGCTGATTGGCTTGCTACTCATGCAACTCATCAGGATGGTCAGCTGATTGTGCTGGATGTCCCTCCAACAGCTTGTTTGGAATTGCTTCGTAATGACTAGAGGGGAGTTAGTCTCCCAAGATTGTGCCCAGTATAGGGTTTTTTTTGTTGTTGCTTTAGTTTTCATTGTATTTCCAAAAAAAAAAAATTATCTGCATTTACTTTCTAAACGACGTCGTTTTGATATTGAAATATTAAAAAATTATAAATATAAAGACAATAATAACCCTGAAATAAATTAAAATTACAAAAATACTATAATTTTCTCCCCAAAATGACATCGTATTAAACTTATTACAGATAACTTATATGCAATAATTGCAAAAAAATATTTCCAAAAAAAAATAATTGCAAAAAAAGTGAACCCTTAATTATTTTTTGTGAAGCGAGATATGAATAGATAAAACAGGATATATGAATTTGTTTTTTGTCTTATAAAAGATGTGACTTGTTGCTCTTTGACTTTGTATAGTCAGTCCAGATTTGGTGGTCAAATTTGTGAAGTTTCATTCGTGATAAGCAGTATTGCTAAAAAAATTAAGTCAGAATGGAAATAGAGGGAAAAGCTTCACGATTAAAAGGAGTAAAACATCTTTCAAATCTATTTATTACATGAGATAATGTATTTGAGAGGGAAATGGATCCTCATGTTTTAATTAACATGAGTATGTTATATGAGGAAATCCTAATTATGCAAAAGAGAATTAATTATGATGATTTTGTAACTATCTATCTCTATATTTTTTCTCTTTCTTCTTTTATTACTATTGATCCATCTGTATAATTATAATCTCCTACATGACATAGTCATATTAATTAACACATGATATGATTCACTCCCATCTGAGAGTTTCACAATTTTCTTAAAAAAAAATAGGTGTTACATTAATAGAAAAAAAATTAAGGCGAAAAAATTGGTTTGTGTCGAGGAGAAGTGGTTTTGGATCAAGGGATTACTACAACAGAAATTATAGATATAAATTATGGAAAAAAAATTTCTCTCTCTCTTCCTAATTTTATTACATAGTTAATGGTTTGTGTCGACGTCGTTTTAGTACATAATTAATGATTTTTTATATTTTTTCTCATTTTCTCTCTCTTCCTAATTTTATTGAAGAGAGAGGACGTAAAAAATTATCAATTATGCATCAAAACGACGTCATTTCATTTAAAATGACATAAAATTATGGGTTCACTTTTTCTAAAGTCAATGTAGATAACTTATCTACATTGAGCAATAACTTATTTACATTGAGTCCAAAATGACGTCGTTTTGAGGCAAAAATTAAGGTATTTTTTAATTATAATTTATTTCAGGATTATATTAGTCTTTTTTATTATATTTTTTTAATTTTTCAACCCAAAATATTTTAGGAGCGAATGTAACAACTTATCTACATTCACTATAAATATATTAAAGCCTAAAATTATATTCTTTTAAAAAGATAAACATTTTTTTCATAAATTATATTAAAATCTCCCTTGTTTCTTTGAGAGTTCCCCGACTATTTATTCGAAGGTACGTATATTCATAATTCACTCAGTCTAAAAGCGGTATTCAAGTGTACCCAAAAAAAAAAAAAAAAGCGGTATTCAAAGTCGTTCTCCCTTTGGGCTTTTGAGTTTTGACTCCTTCTTTGCAGTGGAGAAAATGTGATATACACGACAATTTTCTGTATGCTGAACGGGTCAGACAAAATTTTTCTTCGTTGTTGATTCAAGGCCCATGTCAACTACATAAGCTAAGTTGAAGTCAACTGTCTACTTAGATTTGACCAGAATCATTAAGATCACAACTACCCCAATCCATTTTGTTAATAAAAATTGTAATTAACAAAAGTTTCAAGGATCACATGCCATAGTTGAATATCCATCAGTGTTCCATATTACCAGTTGAGATAAATATTAGATCAATATAAATGGTAAATGATATGCCTCGAGCATAGATATGATTTTAAGCCAAAAAAGATAAAGAATCTTGGTCAATCTTGAATAATAAGGGCTACAATTGTTAATTTGATAAATCTCAATCAAATACCTTGTTACTGATTTTCTGTTGATTTTGTAGGGAAACAGAACAAAAAAAAGTCCATTTGGAAGTACCAGGCTGAAGTCCCACGCTAGTAGCGTGAAACTCACGCTAGTAGTGCCAGAATTAAATTTCATCCCGAAATATCCACGCTCACAGCGTGAAACTCACGCTAGTAGCGCCAAAATTAAATTTCATCCAGAGACTCTCACGCTACCAGCGTGGAACTGGCGCTAGTAGCGCCAGCCATTTAAAACTCCCACGCTACTAGCGTGGAACTTACGCTAGTAGCGCCAACTTGCAATAGGCTGAATAAAACTCTCACGCTATTAGCGTGGAACTCACGCTAGTAGCGCGGGAGTTACGTGAGAAATTTTTAAACAAATCCGAGGCTGAATCGAAGCAAGATTGGACCAAGATTTACGATGAAGATTTAATCAAGATTTCTAAGCAAGGATACAAACTCTATAAATAGAGACTCAGACCCCAGGAAACAGTAATCTTTGGCTGGAGAGAATTCTTGGAGGCTCACGCTGGAGATCAGGATTCCGACAGAGTTGAAGACCGAAGATCATTGATCCTTCTTCTTCTTCTTCTTTTTCTTTATTGCTTTTATGAATTCTTTTTATTATTTTAATTTGTTTAAGCGAGCTACGTCTTGCTAGTTTGTTTTTGTAGTTAGGATCACGGACCCAATGTGAATCATTTATATTTTATGTATTGATATTTTATAAGTTAATTAGTTTGTTTGTTTTATTCTACCTGATTTAATTTTTCATATTCTGTTTAGAACTGATCACTCTAAATTATAGGACTTTGAGGGTTAGAATTCACAATAGACATATTGAGGTTTTAATCTGGACAAGGGTAGAATAATAATTTGTGTATGATCTAGACATAGGGTTACATAAATTGCAGACTCATAATTCATTTGCTTAATGCTTAATTCAAGAGGGATTACTAAGACATTAGAATTCTGATTGGGTTAAAGGGTTGAAATCACTAAGACATTATGGTTCAACTATTTTATAGGAAAATAATGAATTGTCTGAGCAAACGAATTAATTAATTATAAAATACAATATAGGAATATAAGGGAGGATCGGATGTGAAGTGTATTCTGGCTACACATCCTTTTTATAAATTTTTCATCAATACTTTCTCGCGTTCTTGATCTTTTCTTGCATGCGTTAAAAATTAATTGTTTTTAAATTCTCTTTTGAAATTCTAAACACTCAATTACTTTCACAAACCAAAACAATTTTATTTTTCAACTTAAGGGAAATAGTTAAACTAGTACTTGGTGCATT